>NC_091284.1:663370088-663673119 GCF_032444005.1 Ranitomeya imitator | reverse complement strand
TTGGATCTCCCGGCATAGTTTGCTATTCATAATGTGTTCCATCGGTCGTTGTTGCGGAAGTATGAGGTACCTGTTGTTCCTTCGCTTGAGCCTCCTGCTCCGGTGCTGGTGGAGGGTGAATTGGAGTATGTTGTGGAGAAGATCTTGGATTCTCGTGTTTCCAGACGGAAACTCCAGTATTTGGTCAAGTGGAAGGGTTATGGTCAGGAGGATAATTCTTGGGTGATTGCCTCTGATGTTCATGCTGCCGATTTGGTCCGTGCTTTTCATAGGGCTCATCCTGGTCGCCCTGGTGGTTCTCGTGAGGGTTCGGTGACCCCTCCTCAAGGGGGGGGGTACTGTTGTGAGTTCTGTTTCTGGGCTCCCTCTGGTGGTTACTGATGGTACTGGGTGACTTGTGTTTTCTGCGGTCTCTGGTGTCCACCTGTTCCATCAGGTTATGGGAGTTTCCTATTTAACCTGGCTTTTTTGTCATTTCCTCGCCGGCTATCAATGTAATCAGCGTGTCTTTTTACCTCTGCTCCCTGCGTCTGTTATCTTCAGGACAAGCTAAGTTTTGATTTTCCTGTTCCACGTTTTGTTTTATTTTTGTCTTAGTCCAGCTTGCAGATATGTGATTCCTTGCTGCTGGTTGCTCTAGTGGGCTGAAATTACTCCTCATGTTCCATGAGTTGGCACATGAGTTCAAGTAATTTCAGGATGGTTTTTTGAAGGGTTTTTCGCTGACCGCGCAGTTCACTTTTGTATCCTCTGCTATCTAGCTTTAGCGGGCCTCATTTTTGCTGATTCTATTTTCATAACTACGTATGTGCTTTCCTCTCATTTCACCGTTATTACATGTGGGGGGCTGCTATTTCTGTGGGGTGTTTCTCTGGAGGCAAGTGAGGTCTGTGTTTCTTCTGATAGGGGAAGTTAATCCTTCGGCTGGCGCGAGACGTCTAGGAATCATCGTAGGCACGTTCCCCGGCTACTGCTAGTTGTGTGTTTAGGTTCAGGATCGCGGTCAGCTCAGGTTCCATCACCCTAGAGCTTGTTTTGTTTTTGTGCTTGTCCTTTTGTGATCCCCTGCCATTGGGATCATGACAGTACTTAGATGACATTTTGATCTTCTCGGATGATTGGGAGTCTCATGTGAAGCAGGTCAGAACGGTGTTTCAGGTCCTGCGTGCTAATTCTTTGTTTGTGAAGGGATCAAAGTGTCTCTTTGGTGTTCAGAAGGTTTCATTTTTGGGGTTCATCTTTTCCCCTTCTACTATCGAGATGGACCCTGTTAAGGTCCAAGCCATCCATAATTAGACTCAGCCGACATCTCTGAAAAGTCTGCAAAAGTTCCTGGGCTTTGCTCATTTTTATCGTCGCTTCATCTGCAATTTTTCTAGTATTGCTAAACCATTGACCGATTTGACCAAGAAAGGTGCTGATGTGGTCAATTGGTCTTCTGCTGCGGTGGAAGCTTTTCAAGAGTTGAAGCATCATTTTTCTTCTGCCCCTGTGTTGTGCCAACCAGATGTTTCGCTTCCGTTCCAGGTCGAGGTTGATGCTTCTGAGATTGGAGCAGGGGCTGTTTTGTCGCAGAGAAGTTCTGATTGCTCGGTGATGAAACCATGCGCCTTCTTTTCCAGGAAGTTTTCGCCTGCTGAGCGAAATTATGATGTGGGCAATCGAGAGTTGCTGGCCATGAAGTGGGCATTCGAGGAGTGGCGTCATTGGCTTGAAGGAGCTAAGCATCGCGTGGTGGTCTTGACTGATCATAAGAACGTGACTTATCTCGAGTCCGCCAAGCGGTTGAATCCTAGACAAGCTCGTTGGTCGTTGTTTTTTGCCCGTTTTGACTTTGTGATTTCATACCTTCCGGGCTATAAAAATGTGAAGGCGGATGCTCTGTCTAGGAGTTTTGTGCCCGACTCTCCGGGTGTATCTGAGCCGGCGGGTATCCTCAAAGAGGGAGTAATTGTGTCTGCCATCTCCCCTGATTTGCGGTGGGTGCTGCAAAAATTTCAGGCTAATAAACCTGATCGTTGCCCAGCGGACAAACTGTTTGTCCCTGATAGGTGGACGATTAAAGTTATCTCTGAGGTTCATTGTTCGGTGTTGGCTGGTCATCCTGGAATCTTTGGTACCAGAGAGTTAGTGGCTAGATCCTTTTGGTGGCCATCTCTGTCGCGGGATGTGCGTACTTTTGTGCAGTCCTGTGGGATTCGTGCTCGGGCTAAGCCCTGCTGTTCTCGTGCCAGTGGGTTGCTTTTGCCCTTGCCGGTCCCGAAGAGGCCTTGGACACATATCTCTATGGATTTTATTTCAGATCTTCCCGTCTCTCAAAAGATGTCAGTCATTTGGGTGGTCTGTGATCGCTTCTCTAAGATGGTCCATTTGGTACCCTTGTCTAAATTGCCTTCCTCCTCTGATTTGGTGCCATTGTTTTTCCAGCATGTGGTTCGTTTACATGGCTGTTGTGAATTCTGTGGCAGAGCTCCCTCTTGTGGTCACAAGTGGTACTTCGGCTGATTCTCTCTGTGAGCTTTCGTTGGTGGAGGAAAGTGGTACTGCGGCTTCTGAGTTTCCTTCCTCAGGTGATATGGTGGAGTCATTAGGTGCTACCCTATTTAACTCCCCCTAGTGCTTTGATCCTGGCTTCCAGTCAATGTTCTAGTATTGGACCTGTTTCCTCCTGGATCGTTCCTGTGGCCTGCTGCTCTGCATAGCTAAGTTCCTCTTTGCTATTTGTTTGCTGTTTTTTTCTGTCCAGATTGTCAATTTGTTTTTTCTGCTTGCTGGAAGCTCTGGGACGCAGAGGGTGTACCTCCGTGCCGTTAGTTCGGTACGGAGGGTCTTTTTGCCCCCTTTGCGTGGTTTTTGTAGGGTTTTGTGTTGACCGCAAAGTTACCTTTCCTATCCTCGCTCTGTTCAGAAAGTTGGGCCTCACTTTGCTAAGTCTATTTCATCTCTACGTTTGTCTTTTCATCTCAACTCACAGTCATTATATGTGGGGGCTGCCTTTTCCTTTGGGGTATTTCTCTGAGGCAAGGTAGGCTTATTTTCTATCTTCAGGCTAGCTAGTTTCTCAGGCCGTGCCGAGTTGCATAGGCAGCGTTAGGCGCAATCCACGGCTGCCTCTAGTGTGGTTGGTTAGGATTAGGGATTGCGGTCAACAGAGTTCCCACGTCTCAGAGCTCGTTCTTGTTTTTTGGGTTATTGCCTGGTCACTGTATGTGCACTGACCTCTATGTCCATTGTGGTACTGAATTACCTTTCATAACAGTACTGGAAGCCAAAAGTACTAATGATTCTCAATAGAGGGAAAAAAGAAGTTCTGAGACCATTTTTTTTTCTTTGCACTGTGTTTTGCCTTTTTTCCCCCTAGACATTTGGGTAGTTCAGGACACAGGTGTGGACATGGATATTCAGGGTCTGTGCTCTTCATTGGATAATCTCGTTATAAATGTACAAAAGATTCAAGATTTGGTGGTTCAGAAGCCTATGTTAGAACCAAGAATTCCTATTCCTGATTTGTTTTGTGGTGATAGAGCGAAGTTTGTGAATTTCAAAAATAATTGCAAACTGTTTCTGGCCTTGAAACCTCGCTCCTCTGGTGATCCAGTTCAACAAGTGAGAATTGTTATTTCTTTTTTGCGTGGCGATCCTCAGGACTGGGCATTTTCCCTTGCGCCAGGAGATCCTGCATTGAGTAATGTTGATGCGTTTTTTCTGGCGCTCGGATTGCTGTACGATGAGCCTAATTCAGTGGATCAGGCAGAGAAGAATTTGCTGGCTTTGTGTCAGGGTCAGGATGAGATAGAGGTATATTGTCAGAAATTTAGAAAGTGGTCTGTACTCACTCAGTGGAATGAAGGTGCGCTCGCAGCTATTTTCAGAAAAGGTCTCTCTGAAGCCCTTAAGGATGTCATGGTGGAATTTCCTATGCCTGCTGGTCTGAATGAGTCTATGTCTTTGGCCATTCAGATCGGTCGACACTTGCGCGAGCGTAAATCTGTGCACCATTTGGCGGTATTACCTGAGCTTAAACTTGAGCCTATGCAGTGTGATAGGGCTTGGACCAGAGTTGCACGGCAAGAACATAGACGTCTGAATGGGCTGTGTTTCTACTGTGGTGATTCCACTCATGCTATCTCTGATTGTCCTAAGCGCACTAAGCGGTTCGCTAGGTCTGCCACCATTGGTATGGTACAGTCAAAATTTCTTCTGTCCGTTACCTTGATCTGCTCTTTGTCATCGTATTCTGTCATGGCATTTGTGGACTCAGGCGCTGCTCTGAATTTGATGGACTTGGAGTATGCTAGGCGTTGTGGGTTTTTCTTGGAGCCCTTGCAGTGTCCTATTCCATTGAGAGGAATTGATGCTACGCCTTTGGCCAAGAATAAGCCTCAGTACTGGACCCAGCTGACCATGTGCATGGCTCCTGCACATCAGGAGGTTATTCGCTTTCTGGTGTTGCATAATCTGCATGATGTGGTCGTGTTGGGGTTGCCATGGCTACAAGTCCATAATCCAGTATTAGATTGGAAATCCATGTCTGTGTCCAGCTGGGGTTGTCAGGGGGTACATGGTGATGTCCCATTTCTGACTATTTCGTCATCCACCCCTTCTGAGGTTCCTGAGTTCTTGTCTGATTACCGGGATATATTTGATGAGCCCAAGTCCGATACCCTACCTCCGCATAGGGATTGTGATTGTGCTATCAATTTGATTCCTGGTAGTAAATTCCCAAAAGGTCGACTGTTTAATTTATCTGTGCCTGAGCACGCCGCTATGCGGAGTTATGTGAAGGAGTCTTTGGAGAAGGGGCATATTCGCCCGTCATCGTCGCCATTAGGAGCAGGGTTCTTTTTTGTAGCCAAGAAGGATGGTTCACTGAGACCTTGTATAGATTACCGCCTTCTAAATAAGATTACGGTTAAATTTCAGTACCCTTTGCCATTATTATCTGATTTGTTTGCTCGCATTAAGGGGGCTAGTTGGTTCACCAAGATAGATCTTCGTGGTGCGTATAATCTTGTGCGTATTAAGCGAGGCAATGAGTGGAAAACTGCATTTAATACGCCCGAGGGCCATTTTGAGTATCTTGTAATGCCATTCGGACTTGCCAATGCTCCATCAGTGTTTCAGTCCTTTATGCATGACATCTTCCGAGAGTACCTGGATAAATTCCTGATTGTGTACTTGGATGACATTTTGATCTTCTCGGATGATTGGGAGTCTCATGTGAAGCAGGTCAGAACGGTGTTTCAGGTCCTGCGTGCTAATTCTTTGTTTGTGAAGGGATCAAAGTGTCTCTTTGGTGTCCAGAAGGTTTCATTTTTGGGGTTCATCTTTTCCCCTTCTACTATCGAGATGGACCCTGTTAAGGTCCAGGCCATCCATAGTAACATAGTAACATAGTAACATAGTTAGTAAGGCCGAAAAAAGACATTTGTCCATCCAGTTCAGCCTATATTCCATCATAATAAATACCCAGATCTACGTCCTTCTACAGAACCTAATAATTGTATGATACAATATTGTTCTGCTCCAGGAAGACATCCAGGCCTCTCTTGAACCCCTCGACTGAGTTCGCCATCACCACCTCCTCAGGCAAGCAATTCCAGATTCTCACTGCCCTAACAGTAAAGAATCCTCTTCTATGTTGGTGGAAAAACCTTCTCTCCTCCAGACGCAAAGAATGCCCCCTTGTGCCCGTCACCTTCCTTGGTATAAACAGATCCTCAGCGAGATATTTGTATTGTCCCCTTATATACTTATACATGGTTATTAGATCGCCCCTCAGTCGTCTTTTTTCTAGACTAAATAATCCTAATTTCGCTAATCTATCTGGGTATTGTAGTTCTCCCATCCCCTTTATTAATTTTGTTGCCCTCCTTTGTACTCTCTCTAGTTCCATTATATCCTTCCTGAGCACCGGTGCCCAAAACTGGACACAGTACTCCATGTGCGGTCTAACTAGGGATTTGTACAGAGGCAGTATAATGCTCTCATCATGTGTATCCAGACCTCTTTTAATGCACCCCATGATCCTGTTTGCCTTGGCAGCTGCTGCCTGGCACTGGCTGCTCCAGGTAAGTTTATCATTAACTAGGATCCCCAAGTCCTTCTCCCTGTCAGATTTACCCAGTGGTTTCCCGTTCAGTGTGTAATGGTGATATTGATTCCCTCTTCCCATGTGTATAACCTTACATTTATCATTGTTAAACCTCATCTGCCACCTTTCAGCCCAAGTTTCCAACTTATCCAGATCCATCTGTAGCAGAATACTATCTTCTCTTGTATTAACTGCTTTACATAGTTTTGTATCATCTGCGAATATCGATATTTTACTGTGTAAACCTTCTACCAGATCATTAATGAATATGTTGAAGAGAACAGGTCCCAATACTGACCCCTGCGGTACCCCACTGGTCACAGCGACCCAGTTAGAGACTATATCATTTATAACCACCCTCTGCTTTCTATCACTAAGCCAGTTACTAACCCATTTACACACATTTTCCCCCAGACCAAGCATTCTCATTTTGTGTACCAACCTCTTGTGCGGCACGGTATCAAACGCTTTGGAAAAATCGAGATATACCACGTCCAATGACTCACCGTGGTCCAGTCTATAGCTTACCTCTTCATAAAAACTGATTAGATTGGTTTGACAGGAGCGATTTCTCATAAACCCATGCTGATATGGAGTTAAACAGTTATTCTCATTGAGATAATCCAGAATAACATCCCTCAGAAACCCTTCAAATATTTTACCAACAATAGAGGTTAGACTTACTGGCCTATAATTTCCAGGTTCACTTTTAGAGCCCTTTTTGAATATTGGCACCACATTTGCTATGCGCCAGTCCTGCGGAACAGACCCTGTCGCTATAGAGTCACTAAAAATAAGAAATAATGGTTTATCTATTACATTACTTAGTTCTCTTAGTACTCGTGGGTGTATGCCATCCGGACCCGGAGATTTATCTATTTTAATCTTATTTAGCCGGTTTCGCACCTCTTCTTGGGTTAGATTGGTGACCCTTAATATAGGGTTTTCATTGTTTCTTGGGATTTCACCTAGCATTTCATTTTCCACCGTGAATACCGTGGAGAAGAAGGTGTTTAATATGTTAGCTTTTTCCTCGTCATCTACAACCATTCTTTCCTCACTATTTTTTAAGGGGCCTACATTTTCAGTTTTTATTCTTTTACTATTGATATAGTTGAAGAACAGTTTGGGATTAGTTTTACTCTCCTTAGCAATGTGCTTCTCTGTTACCTTTTTGGCAGCTTTAATTAGTTTTTTAGATAAAGTATTTTTCTCCCTATAGTTTTTTAGAGCTTCAATGGTGCCATCCTGCTTTAGTAGTGCAAATGCTTTCTTTTTACTGTTAATTGCCTGTCTTACTTCTTTGTTTAGCCACATTGGGTTTTTCCTATTTCTAGTCCTTTTATTCCCACAAGGTATAAACCGCTTACACTGCCTATTTAGGATGTTCTTAAACATTTCCCATTTATTATCTGTATTCTCATTTCTGAGGATATTGTCCCAGTCTACCAGATTAAGGGCATCTCTAAGCTGGTCAAACTTTGCCTTCCTAAAGTTCAATGTTTTTGTGACTCCCTGACAAGTCCCCCTAGTGAAAGACAGGTGAAACTGCACAATATTGTGGTCGCTATTTCCTAAATGCCCAACCACCTGCAGATTTGTTATTCTGTCAGGTCTATTAGATAGTATTAGGTCTAAAAGTGCTGCTCCTCTGGTTGGATTCTGCACCAATTGTGAAAGATAATTTTTCTTGGTTATTAGCAGAAACCTGTTGCCTTTATGGGTTTCACAGGTTTCTGTTTCCCAGTTAATATCCGGGTAGTTAAAGTCCCCCATAACCAGGACCTCATTATGGGTTGCAGCTTCATCTATCTGCTTTAGAAGTAGACTTTCCATGCTTTCTGTTATATTTGGGGGTTTGTAACAGACCCCAATGAGAATTTTGTTACCATTTTTCCCTCCATGAATTTCGACCCATATGGACTCGACATCCTCATTTCCTTCGCTAATATCCTCCCTTAAAGTGGACTTTAGACAAGACTTTACATAGAGACAAACCCCTCCTCCTCTCCGATTTTTACGATCCTTTCTAAACAGACTGTAACCCTGTAAGTTAACTGCCCAGTCATAGCTTTCATCTAACCATGTCTCGGTTATTCCCACTATGTCAAAGTTACCTGTAGATATTTCTGCTTCTAGTTCTTCCATCTTGTTTGTCAGGCTTCTGGCGTTTGCGAGCATGCAGTTTAGAGGATTTTGTTTTGTTCCAATCTCCTCGCTGTGGATTGTTTTAGAAATGTTCTTACCTCCCTTCTGAGTATGTTTTCCTGGGTCGTCTTTGTTCGAGTCTAATGTTTTTCTTCCCGTCCCCTCTTCTTCTAGTTTAACGCCCTCCTGATGAGTGTAGCGAGTCTTCTGGCGAATGTGTGTTTCCCAGGTTTGTTGAGGTGTAGTCCGTCTCTGGCGAGGAGTCCATCATACCAGTAATTCACACCGTGGTCCAGGAATCCAAATCCTTGTTGTCTGCACCATCGTCTTAGCCAGTTGTTTGCATCAAGGATCCTGTTCCATCTCCTGGTGCCATGCCCGTCTACTGGAAGGATAGAAGAAAAAACTACCTGTGCATCCAGTTCCTTTACTTTCTTCCCCAACTCTTCAAAGTCCTTGCAGATTGTCGGTAGGTCCTTCCTTGCCGTGTCATTGGTGCCAACATGTATCAGAAGAAATGGGTGGACGTCCTTGGAGCTGAAGAGCTTTGGTATCCTATCGGTCACATCCTTGATCATCGCACCTGGAAGGCAGCATACTTCTCTTGCAGTTATGTCCGGTCTGCAGATGGCTGCTTCTGTGCCTCTCAGTAGTGAGTCTCCCACCACCACCACTCTTCGTTGCTTCTTGGCTGTACTTTTTGCTGTCACTTGTTGCTGTGTGCCCTTTTCTTTTTTGCTTGCTGGTATTGCTTCATCCTTAGGTGTGCCATCTTCATCCTCTACAAAGATTTGATATCGGTTCTTCAGTTGTGTGGTTGGTGATTTCTCCATGGTCTTCTTGCTTCTTTTGGTCACATGCTTCCACTCATCTGCTTTTGGAGGTTCTCTGACACTTTTTGCACCTTCTGTGACCAGTAGAGATGCTTCTGTTCTGTCTAGAAAGTCTTCATTCTCTTTGATGAGTTTCAAAGTTGCTATTCTTTCTTCCAGACCCCGCACCTTTTCTTCTAAAAGGGCCACTAGTCTACACTTCTGACAGGTGAAATTGGATTCTTCTTCTGGTCGATCTGTGAACATGTAGCACATGCTGCAGCTCACCATGTAGGTTGTCACATCTGCCATGTTGCTCCTAGATCCTGCTGACTTGCTGTGTGTTATCCTTCTTGTGTAATCTACTCAGCCAAGCTCTCTTGCAATAATGTCCTACAGGCAAAAATTCGCGCGCCGTAAGGCTCCCTGGTTTGGTGATGCTTTCGAAGCAGCTGGTCCCGGCTGTACCCAACGATCTTCTAGCTTAGGGAGACTTCGCTTCTCCCAGAAGGCACCTGGAATATGCAAATTAGCCTCCTGAAGCTTGAATCCCTGGTTTGGTGATGCTTTCGAAGCAGCTGGTCCCGGCTGTACCCAACGATCTTCTAGCTTAGGGAGACTTCGCTTCTCCCAGAAGGCACCTGGAATATGCAAATTAGCCTCCTGAAGCTTGAATCCCTGGTTTGGTGATGCTTTCGAAGCAGCTGGTCCCGGCTGTACCCAACGATCTTCTAGCTTAGGGAGACTTCGCTTCTCCCAGAAGGCACCTGGAATATGCAAATTAGCCTCCTGAAGCTTGAATCCCTGGTTTGGTGATGCTTTCGAAGCAGCTGGTCCCGGCTGTACCCAACGATCTTCTAGCTTAGGGAGACTTCGCTTCTCCCAGAAGGCACCTGGAATATGCAAATTAGCCTCCTGAAGCTTGAATCCCTGGTTTGGTGATGCTTTCGAAGCAGCTGGTCCCGGCTGTACCCAACGATCTTCTAGCTTAGGGAGACTTCGCTTCTCCCAGAAGGCACCTGGAATATGCAAATTAGCCTCCTGAAGCTTGAATCCCTGGTTTGGTGATGCTTTCGAAGCAGCTGGTCCCGGCTGTACCCAACGATCTTCTAGCTTAGGGAGACTTCGCTTCTCCCAGAAGGCACCTGGAATATGCAAATTAGCCTCCTGAAGCTTGAATCCCTGGTTTGGTGATGCTTTCGAAGCAGCTGGTCCTGGCTGTACCCAACGATCTTCTAGCTTAGGGAGACTTCGCTTCTCCCAGAAGGCACCTGGAATATGCAAATTAGCCTCCTGAAGCTTGAATCCCTGGTTTGGTGATGCTTTCGAAGCAGCTGGTCCCGGCTGTACCCAACGATCTTCTAGCTTAGGGAGACTTCGCTTCTCCCAGAAGGCACCTGGAATATGCAAATTAGCCTCCTGAAGCTTGAATCCCTGGTTTGGTGATGCTTTCGAAGCAGCTGGTCCCGGCTGTACCCAACGATCTTCTAGCTTAGGGAGACTTCGCTTCTCCCAGAAGGCACCTGGAATATGCAAATTAGCCTCCTGAAGCTTGAATCCCTGGTTTGGTGATGCTTTCGAAGCAGCTGGTCCCGGCTGTACCCAACGATCTTCTAGCTTAGGGAGACTTCGCTTCTCCCAGAAGGCACCTGGAATATGCAAATTAGCCTCCTGAAGCTTGAATCCCTGGTTTGGTGATGCTTTCGAAGCAGCTGGTCCCGGCTGTACCCAACGATCTTCTAGCTTAGGGAGACTTCGCTTCTCCCAGAAGGCACCTGGAATATGCAAATTAGCCTCCTGAAGCTTGAATCCCTGGTTTGGTGATGCTTTCGAAGCAGCTGGTCCCGGCTGTACCCAACGATCTTCTAGCTTAGGGAGACTTCGCTTCTCCCAGAAGGCACCTGGAATATGCAAATTAGCCTCCTGAAGCTTGAATCCCTGGTTTGGTGATGCTTTCGAAGCAGCTGGTCCCGGCTGTACCCAACGATCTTCTAGCTTAGGGAGACTTCGCTTCTCCCAGAAGGCACCTGGAATATGCAAATTAGCCTCCTGAAGCTTGAATCCCTGGTTTGGTGATGCTTTCGAAGCAGCTGGTCCCGGCTGTACCCAACGATCTTCTAGCTTAGGGAGACTTCGCTTCTCCCAGAAGGCACCTGGAATATGCAAATTAGCCTCCTGAAGCTTGAATCCCTGGTTTGGTGATGCTTTCGAAGCAGCTGGTCCCGGCTGTACCCAACGATCTTCTAGCTTAGGGAGACTTCGCTTCTCCCAGAAGGCACCTGGAATATGCAAATTAGCCTCCTGAAGCTTGAATCCCTGGTTTGGTGATGCTTTCGAAGCAGCTGGTCCCGGCTGTACCCAACGATCTTCTAGCTTAGGGAGACTTCGCTTCTCCCAGAAGGCACCTGGAATATGCAAATTAGCCTCCTGAAGCTTGAATCCCTGGTTTGGTGATGCTTTCAAAGCAGCTGGTCCCGGCTGTACCCAACGATCTTCTAGCTTAGGGAGACTTCGCTTCTCCCAGAAGGCACCTGGAATATGCAAATTAGCCTCCTGAAGCTTGAATCCCTGGTTTGGTGATGCTTTCGAAGCAGCTGGTCCCGGCTGTACCCAACGATCTTCTAGCTTAGGGAGACTTCGCTTCTCCCAGAAGGCACCTGGAATATGCAAATTAGCCTCCTGAAGCTTGAATCCCTGGTTTGGTGATGCTTTCGAAGCAGCTGGTCCCGGCTGTACCCAACGATCTTCTAGCTTAGGGAGACTTCGCTTCTCCCAGAAGGCACCTGGAATATGCAAATTAGCCTCCTGAAGCTTGAATCCCTGGTTTGGTGATGCTTTCGAAGCAGCTGGTCCCGGCTGTACCCAACGATCTTCTAGCTTAGGGAGACTTCGCTTCTCCCAGAAGGCACCTGGAATATGCAAATTAGCCTCCTGAAGCTTGAATCCCTGGTTTGGTGATGCTTTCGAAGCAGCTGGTCCCGGCTGTACCCAACGATCTTCTAGCTTAGGGAGACTTCGCTTCTCCCAGAAGGCACCTGGAATATGCAAATTAGCCTCCTGAAGCTTGAATCCCTGGTTTGGTGATGCTTTCGAAGCAGCTGGTCCCGGCTGTACCCAACGATCTTCTAGCTTAGGGAGACTTCGCTTCTCCCAGAAGGCACCTGGAATATGCAAATTAGCCTCCTGAAGCTTGAATCCCTGGTTTGGTGATGCTTTCGAAGCAGCTGGTCCCGGCTGTACCCAACGATCTTCTAGCTTAGGGAGACTTCGCTTCTCCCAGAAGGCACCTGGAATATGCAAATTAGCCTCCTGAAGCTTGAATCCCTGGTTTGGTGATGCTTTCGAAGCAGCTGGTCCCGGCTGTACCCAACGATCTTCTAGCTTAGGGAGACTTCGCTTCTCCCAGAAGGCACCTGGAATATGCAAATTAGCCTCCTGAAGCTTGAATCCCTGGTTTGGTGATGCTTTCGAAGCAGCTGGTCCCGGCTGTACCCAACGATCTTCTAGCTTAGGGAGACTTCGCTTCTCCCAGAAGGCACCTGGAATATGCAAATTAGCCTCCTGAAGCTTGAATCCCTGGTTTGGTGATGCTTTCGAAGCAGCTGGTCCCGGCTGTACCCAACGATCTTCTAGCTTAGGGAGACTTCGCTTCTCCCAGAAGGCACCTGGAATATGCAAATTAGCCTCCTGAAGCTTGAATCCCTGGTTTGGTGATGCTTTCGAAGCAGCTGGTCCCGGCTGTACCCAACGATCTTCTAGCTTAGGGAGACTTCGCTTCTCCCAGAAGGCACCTGGAATATGCAAATTAGCCTCCTGAAGCTTGAATCCCTGGTTTGGTGATGCTTTCGAAGCAGCTGGTCCCGGCTGTACCCAACGATCTTCTAGCTTAGGGAGACTTCGCTTCTCCCAGAAGGCACCTGGAATATGCAAATTAGCCTCCTGAAGCTTGAATCCCTGGTTTGGTGATGCTTTCGAAGCAGCTGGTCCCGGCTGTACCCAACGATCTTCTAGCTTAGGGAGACTTCGCTTCTCCCAGAAGGCACCTGGAATATGCAAATTAGCCTCCTGAAGCTTGAATCCCTGGTTTGGTGATGCTTTAGAAGCAGCTGGTCCCGGCTGTACCCAACGATCTTCTAGCTTAGGGAGACTTCGCTTCTCCCAGAAGGCACCTGGAATATGCAAATTAGCCTCCTGAAGCTTGAATCCCTGGTTTGGTGATGCTTTCGAAGCAGCTGGTCCCGGCTGTACCCAACGATCTTCTAGCTTAGGGAGACTTCGCTTCTCCCAGAAGGCACCTGGAATATGCAAATTAGCCTCCTGAAGCTTGAATCCCTGGTTTGGTGATGCTTTCGAAGCAGCTGGTCCCGGCTGTACCCAACGATCTTCTAGCTTAGGGAGACTTCGCTTCTCCCAGAAGGCACCTGGAATATGCAAATTAGCCTCCTGAAGCTTGAATCCCTGGTTTGGTGATGCTTTCGAAGCAGCTGGTCCCGGCTGTACCCAACGATCTTCTAGCTTAGGGAGACTTCGCTTCTCCCAGAAGGCACCTGGAATATGCAAATTAGCCTCCTGAAGCTTGAATCCCTGGTTTGGTGATGCTTTCGAAGCAGCTGGTCCCGGCTGTACCCAACGATCTTCTAGCTTAGGGAGACTTCGCTTCTCCCAGAAGGCACCTGGAATATGCAAATTAGCCTCCTGAAGCTTGAATCCCTGGTTTGGTGATGCTTTCGAAGCAGCTGGTCCCGGCTGTACCCAACGATCTTCTAGCTTAGGGAGACTTCGCTTCTCCCAGAAGGCACCTGGAATATGCAAATTAGCCTCCTGAAGCTTGAATCCCTGGTTTGGTGATGCTTTCGAAGCAGCTGGTCCCGGCTGTACTCGCATCCATGAGGGGGACGAATGGAAGACGGCTTTTAACACCAATGATGGGCTCTATGAATGTCTATTGATGTCCTTTGGGCTCTGTAATGCCCCAGCCGTTTTCCAAGACTTTGTAAACGATATCTTCTGGGATATGCTTTCCACCTTGGACGTAGTCTATCTGTATGATAACCTCATCTACTCTCCAGATATTGACTCCCACCCGAGAGATGTTTGCGAAGTCTTCGACCTCTTACTAGCTAATTCCCTCTATGCCAAGTTGGGGAAATGTGTGTTCGAGCAGGAGTCCTTACCTTTCCTGGGCTATATCATCTCCACCCAGGGATTGGCTATGGATCCTGCCAAACTACAGGCTGTGATGGACTGGCAACAACCCCATTCTCTTAAAGCGGGGCAGCTTTTTATGGGGTTCATTAACTATTATCGCCAGTTCATTCCTCATTTCTCAATTTTGGTAGCTCCATAGTTAGCCCTTACCAAGAAGGGAGCAAATCCCAAATTGTGGTCTGAGAAGCTCTCCAAGGCCTTCACTTCTATAAAGTCCATTTTGCTAGCGCTCCCATCCTACATCGCCTCGATGTAGATAAGCTGTTTACAATGGAGGTGGATGCCTCTTCCATTGGTGCTGGAGCAGTCCTCTTCCAAAAGGATGCTCAAGGTCGGAAGCATCCTTGCTTCTTCTTTTCCAAGACCTTCACACCAGCGAGAGGAATTATTCCATTGGGGACAGGGAGTTGCTAGCAATGAAGTTGGCCTTCTCTGAGTGGAGACATCTTTTGGAAGGGGCTCACTTTCCTTTCCAAGTATTCACAGACCACAAGAATTTGGTTTACCTACAGACAGCCCAGCAGTTAAATTCTCGTCAGGCCAGATTGTCCTTGTTCTTCTCCCGGTTCCATTTCACACTCCATTTCCTTTACTTGGAGAAGAACATTCATGCCGACGCTCTCTCTTTCTCTGTTGTATCATCTGGGGAGGAGGAAGAGGAGCCTCGGCTTATTGCCCCTACCAAGAGTCTGAGAACTGTGGCCCCAGGTTTGCTAGAGTCTGTGCCTTCAGGCAACACTTTTGTGCCATCCAGTCTGCATCCAGAGGTTCTCTCTTATGCTCACTCGTCCTGGGTGGGTGGACATTTTGGGTCCAAAAGCACATCTGAGCTATTGGCGAGTACATACTGGTGGCCGCTTATGGCCCGTGACGTCGCAGACTATGTTCGGGCGTGTGTCTCCTGCGCCAAGAACAAGTCTCCTCGTCAATGGCCAGCTGGGTTGCTTTACCCCCTGCCGGTGGTGGACAGGCCCTGGGAGATGGTCGGGATGGATTTTCTGTTGGGCTTACCCAAGTCTCGTAGCTGCACATTATTTGGGTGATCACCGACCATTTTTCCAAAATTGTGCACTTGGTGCCTCTTCCACGGCTACCTTCTGCATGGGCGCTGGCAGCGTTGTTCAAGCACATCTTTCGCCTATACAGTATGCCGGACAAAATTGTCAGTGACCACGGTCCCCAGTTTGCATCTCGATTCTGGAGAGAGCTTTGTCGTCCACTCAACATTGAGTTCAATCTCTCTTCGGCATATCATTCTGAGATGAATGGGTTGGTAGAGAGGGCCATCCAGACTCTGGTGACATATCTACATCATTTTGCTTCTGCCAGGCAGAATGACTGGGCATCCTTGCTACCATGGGCAGAGTTTGTGCTTAACAACGCCGTAGCCGACTCCACCGATCAGACTCCATTCCTCCTTAATTATGGCCAGCATCTGCGTGTCACAGTGCCCATGCCCATGTCTTTCGCCAACTCCAGGGTGGCAGACTGGGCTGTGGAGGCAAGGGACATTTGGGACCACACTCAGGATGCCATTCGGGCCTCCAAGGAGAGAATGAGGTCCTCTGCCGATGCTCATCGGCGCCCCGCTCCGAGCTTTGCTCCTGGAGACTTAGTGTGGCTCTCCGCCCGTAACATCAGGCGGCGTGTTGAGTTCACTAAGTTTGCACCTCGCTACTTGGGTCCCTTCAAGGTCCTCAAACAGGCTAACCCTGTGGTCTACCGTCTGGCTCTTCCTCCATGCCTAGGTATCACCGACACCTTTCATGTGTCCCTCTTGAAGCCCATATACATGTCCTGGTTTTCCGAGTCAACTGCAGGGACAATGGGTTCGCCTACGGACGATTACGAGGTGAACGCTATTTTGGGGTGAAAGGTGGTACGTGGCAAGAAATTTTAATTGGTGGACTGGAACTGTTATGGCCCAGAGGACAGGTCTTGGGAACCTGCTGAGCACATTCGAGCTCCGCAGCTCATTGCAGCCTTCGAGAGTGGGGAGGTCCAAGGAGGGGGGTAATGTTAGGGGTCGAGTTCTTGCCTCTGCACAGGGGGAATCTCAAGCCATCTCTGCTGCGGTCTCCCATTCTTCTCCAGCCGCAGCGGCGCCTGCTCAGTGGAGACGTCGGTCCCCACGTCTGGCTCTGCCTGATACAGTGCGGATGGTTACTGCTGCCTTTCCAGGCTCAGCCATTATAGCCAGTACTGGTCAGCGGTGAGCAGACGTCTCTGGGACTAAGTCCTGCTTTTCCCCTTCTGAGCATGCCCAGGGTAAGACCTCTCATTGGAGATCGGGGTTCACATGCTCAAGTACTACAGCAGCTCCCATTGGTCCTTTAGGAGGGTCCTGAAGTGGCTCAGGTACTGTAGCAGCTCCCATTGGTCCTCTAGGAAGGTCCTGAAGCTGCTGCAGCTATAAAAGGTTTGCATGGCCGCACGGCCATGCGCTAGTATCAACTAAGTAACTTGTTCAGCGCCAGTGTGGTCATATGTATGTGGTTTCAGGGTTCAGCTGAAATAAGCCCCTAGAATACTGGCACCTCTGGTGAGGAGTTTTGCGTGTGCTATTCTGACTGCATGACCACTATTCGCTCTATTTGATAGCTGTGTTCCTCTGTGAGGTTAACAGGGCACAGCGTGTGAAGTAACAGAGTTCACTTATACTGCCATATAGTACCGTCAGTTACTAGCAGCGGGTTTTACTCCTGCACGGTGGACCCTGGGTTGCGAATGCACCTATTGCTCTATAAATATATATTTGGTGCATTCCGCCAAACCCTAACAGCGAGTGTGAACGAGCTGAGTGTGACCTGAGCGTAAGTGCGAACGGCGGTAACTGTGTGACTTGTGATTCAGTGAATTTTGATTCAGGGAGTTTCCAAGGGAGGTATTACTGAATTGCTAGCTGTATTTTATTAATACTTTGCATTTATTTTTTATTTAACTTTTCTGTCTGGTGCAATCCCCATTAGGAAATGAGCTCCACTATTGTTAATGCCATCCAGGGCACATCTTGCCACATGTAGGCAATCCTTGGTCAGCCGGTCGAGGGTGCATACTGCTGTGTGAGATGTGAGCAGGTTGTGCATTTGGAAGCCCAGATTCTGGATCTAAATGTGCAGCTGGCAACACTGAGATCCATTGACAATATAGAAAGTAGTCTTCTGCTCACTGAGCAGAAGCTCAATGGGATAGATGGGGGGATGGTAGGATGGAGCTGCAGGACAGTGGAGCAGCAAGCTGGGTGACATTTAGAAGGCCTGGTAGAGGGAAGAGTGCCTGGGAGGCTAGTCCTGATCTGGCACTCCCCAATAAGTTTGCTAAGTAGGCAGATGAGGGGAGTGACACTACAGGGGTAGCACTGCTGCAACCAGGCATGTCCTCTGAAAGCCGGAGGAGTGTCTGCTCCAGTAAGGAGGGAAATAGGAGAGCAGTGCTGGCCAGACAGGTGCTGGTAGTGGGGGACTCAATTATTAGAGGAACAGATAGGGCAATCTGGCACAAAGACAGGGTAATCTCAGAACGTAACAGGAATCTCAGCAACAGGAAGCATGCAGCTCAGGCCTGCACTTGCAGTGGACACCGCGTGCTTACTGTTGCTGATGAGGCGGATAGTGCGCACTATTTTTGCAGCCCAGACTGGAGGTGTATACCGTGTGGCCCCTGCTTCATTCAGCAGTTTGTGCCTACCCCTTGAGCACTATTTTGCAGCCCATACTGGCGGTACATACCGCGTGCCTCCTGCTTCATTCAGCAGATAGTGTCAGTCCGTGACACATTACCCTATCTCAGTAGCTTGTTTCTACCTCATGCGCACTATTTTGCAGCCCATACTGGCAGTACATTCCGCGTGGCTCCTGCTCCATCCAGCAGTTAGTGTCACTTGTGACACACCATTGTATTTCTGCGGCTTGTACCTACCCCCGCGACCTATATGTCTTCAGGCTTTTTATTGATGCAATCTAACCTTGCTACTCGGGGCTTCTCTAAGCATACTAGTATATTAGCACACTGATGAAGGTCCAGTAACGACCGAAACGTTTGTGAATACTGTATGTAAATAAAACCCCCACTTTGCATCACAACACTTTTGGAGTGTGCTAGTCACTTGCATTTTTGTTGTGAATTCTGTTATCGAACTCCCTCCTGTGGTCATGAATGGTACTTCGGCGAGTTCTGTCCATGGACTCCCTCTGGTGGCTGTGAGTGGTGCTGCTGCTTCTGAGGTTCCTTCCACAGGTGACGTAGTTTATTCTTTGGCTGGCTGTTCTATTTAACTCCACTCAGATCGTTACTCCATGCCAGCTGTCAATGTTCTTGTACTGGTTCAGTTCGCTCTTGGATCTTTCTGGTGACCTGTCTACTCCAGCAGAAGCTAAGTCCCTGCTAGTTATTTATTTGTTCATTGTTTCCTTGTCCAGCTGGCTATCATGATCTTGCCCTGCTAGCTGGAAGCTCTGGGATGCAGAGTGGCACCTCCGCACCGTGAGTCGGTGCTGAGGTCTTTTTGCACACTCTGCGTGGTCTTTTTGTAGGGTTTAGTGCTGACTGCAAAGATACCTTTCCTATCCTCAATCTGTTTAGTAAGTCTGGCCTCCCTTTGCTAAAACCTGTTTCATTTCTGTGTTTGTGACTTTCATCTTATTTCACAGTCAATATATGTGGGGGGCTGCCTTTTTCTTTGGGGAATTTTTCTGAGGCAAGGTAGGCTTTATTTTCTATCTTTAGGGCTAGTTAGCTCTTAGGCTGTGAAGAGGCGTCTAGGTCGTGTTAGGTACGCTCCACGGCTATTTCTAGTTGTGTGATAGGATTAGGGGTTGCGGTCGGCAGAGCTCCCACTTCCCAGAGCTTGTCCTATGTGAGTTTAACCATCAGGTTGTTCCGGGTGCTCCTAACCACCAGGTCCATAACACATTTTACAGCAGTGCAGGAGTTAACCTTATTTGCTAAGTTGCTGTGAGCTGGGTCTCTCAGCTGAAGTGGATTTTTGTAATCTCCTCCTCTATATAGACCCAGCCTTGACTACAGCTAGTGTCAGTGATCAGTTCTGCTGCCTGGCTTGGAGGTTGAAGGAGAGTGATATTTGGAGCTTGGAGGTTTATTACAGAGATTGGTGTCTGCTGTTTTGGTTGCTTGTTAAACCTGTTTTCCTTCCTAGTTTTCTCCTTCTCTTCCCTTCTATGTGTACCCTCTGTGGTTGTGTGAGCATTTGGTGAGTTTGAGACTTTTTAGTTACCTGTTCTGTATACCCTGTTTATTGTTGTGTTTATACACTGGTGCAGTCCTCCTCCCTGGGGGGGAGAGGGGGCCACTTATAGGGCCTGCACAGGAGACAGGGATACGCTGGTGGCTCAGGCCTCCTAACCATCATAGGTACCCCCGAGATAAGGGAAAGCCAGTGCCCCATTAAAGTGGTAGGGACAGGTGCGGGTCCCAGTACACCATCCTGCCCCTTTAATGCCGCTTACGGCGTGACAGCTGCCTACCTGGCGCTCGAGTCTGACACATCGCTGATCGGGTTGACAGATTACTGGGAGGGGCTGGTGAGGACTCAGCGGTCATGATGCACATTGGCACAAATGACAAAGATAGAGGTAGGTGGAATGTCCTTAAAGATGATTTCAGTGAATTAGGCTGCAAGCTGAAAGCAAGGACCTCCAACGTAGGATTTTCCAAAATCCTACCTGTACCACGTGCCACGCTAGAGAGGCAACAGGAGACTAGGGAGGTTAATAAGTGGCTCAAGAATTGGTGTAGGAAGGAGGGGTTTGGGTTCCTGCAGAACTGGGCCGACTTCTCAGTTGGCTACAGGTTCTACGCTAGGGACGGGCTGCACCTCAATGGGGAAGGTGCAGCTGTGCTGGGGGAGAAAATGACTAGAAGGTTGGAGGAGTGTTTAAACTAGGGATTGGTGGGAGGGTATTCATTTTATATGAGGGGAAGATAGTGCAGATAGAGACCTGGGCACAAATAAGGAAGTTGAGGTTGGCGGTGGCAGGGGGGTGGGGTTAGAACAATTAATAATTTAAGAAAGAATAGAGGTACAGAGAGATACATAAAGTGCATGTATGCTAATGCCAGACGCCTCGTCAACAAAGTGGACTAATTAGAATTAATGTTGTTGGAGCATAATTATGACATGGTGAGGATATCTGAAACATGGCTGGATGAGAGCCATGACTGGGCTGTTAACTTGCAGGGCTATAGTCTGTTCAGAAATGACCGAACGGATAAGCGTGGAGGAGGTGTGTGTCTATATGTAAAATCATCCTTAAAACCCATCCTGCGTGATAATATAGGTAAATCTAAATTAAATGTAGAGTCCCTGTGGGTGGAGATAAGGGGAGGGTGTTGTGAATTCTGTTGTCAAGCTCCCTCCTGTGGTCATGAATGGTACTTCGGCTGGTTCTGTCCATGGGCTTCCTCTGGTGGTTGTGAGTGGGGCTGCGGCTTCTGAGTTTCCTTCCACAGGTGACGAGGTTAATTCGTTAGCTGGCTGCTCTATTTAACTCCACTTAGATCATTGCTCCATGCCACCTGTCAATGTTCCAGTATTGGTCTGGTTCACTCCTGGATCGTTCTTGTGACCTGTCTTCCCAGCAGAAGCTAAGTTCCTGCTTGTTTTTTTCTGGTTTGCTATTTTTCTGTCCAGCTTGCTATTTTGATTTTTGTCTTGCTTGCTGGAAGCTCTGGGACGCAGAGGGAGCGCCTCCGCACCGTGAGTCGGTGCGGAGGGTCTTTTGCGCCCTCTGCGTGGTCTTTTTGTAGTTTTTTGTGCTGAACGCAAAGTTACCTTTCCTATCCTCAGTCTGTTCAGTAAGTCGGGCCTCACTTTGCTAAATCTATTTAATCTCTGTGTTTGTAATTTTCATCTTTACTCACAGTCTTTATATGTGGGGGGCTGCCTTTTCCTTTGGGGAATTTCTCTGAGGCAAGGTAGGCTTTATTTTCCTATCTTCAGGGCTAGCTAGTTCCTTAGGCTGTGACGAGTTGCATAGGGAGCGTTAGGAGCAATCCACGGCTATTTCTAGTGTGTGTGATAGGATTAGGGATTGCGGTCAGCAGAGTTCCCACGTCTCAGAGCTCGTCCTATATTATTAGTATCTATCAGGTCATTCCGTGTGTGTTATGAAAGGTAATTCAGTACCACTATGGACATAGAGGTCAGCGCACATACAGTGACCAGGCAATAACCCAAAAAACAAGAACGAGCTCTGAGACGTGGGAACTCTGTTGACCGCAATCCCTAATCCTCTCCAACCACACTAAAGGCAGCCGTGGATTGCGCCTAACGCTCCCTATGCAACTCGGCACGGCCTGAGAAACTAGCTAGCCTGAAGATAGAAAATAAGCTTACCTTGCCTCAGAGAAATACCCCAAAGGAAAAGGCAGCCCCCACATATAATGACTGTGAGTTAAGATGAAAAGACAAACGTAGAGATGAAATAGATTTAGCAAAGTGAGGCCCAACTTTCTGAACAGAGCGAGGATAGGAAAGGTAACTTTGCGGTCAACACTAAACCCTACAAAAACCATGCAAAGGGGGCAAAAAGACCCTCCGTACCGAACTAACGGCACAGAGGTACACCCTCTGCGTCCCAGAGCTTCCAGCAAGCAGTAAAAAACAAATTGACAAGCTGGACAGAAAAAAACAGCAAACAAATAGCAAAGAGGAACTTAGCTATGCAGAGCAGCAGGCCACAGGAACGATCCAGAAGGAAACAGGTCCAATACTAGAACATTGACTGGAGGCCAGGATCAAAGCACTAGGTGGAGTTAAATAGAGCAGCACCTAACGACTTCACCACATCACCTGAGGAAGGAAACTCAGAAGCCGCAGTACCACTTTCCTCCACCAACGGAAGCTCACAGAGAGAACCAGCCGAAGTACCACTTGTGACCACAGGAGGGAGCTCTGCCACAGAATTCACAACAGTGTGCTCTTAACCACCAGGTCCATTATTGTCCTAACCACCAGGTCATAACAGTACAGGTGGCCCAAAGTATTAATGCATCTCAATAGAGGGATAAGAGAAGTTCTGAGACCATTTTTTCTTCTTTGCAGTGTGTTTTGTCTCTCTTTTCCTCTTTACCTCTGGGTGGTTCAGGATACAGGTGTAGATATGGACATTCAAGGTCTGTCCTCTTGGATGAATAATCTCACTGCAAGGGTACAAAACATTCAAGATTTTGTGGTTCAGAATCCGATGTTAGAGCCTAGGATTCCAATTCCTGATTTATTTTTTGGGGATAGATCTAAGTTTCTGAATTTCAAAAATAATTGTAAATTGTTTCTTGCTTTGAAACCTCGCTCCTCAGGTGACCCTGTTCAACAAGTGAAAATCATTATTTCTTTGTTACGTGGCGACCCTCAAGACTGGGCATTTTCCCTTGCGCCAGGAGATCCGGCATTGCGTGATGTTGATGCGTTTTTTCTGGCGCTCGGATTGCTTTATGATTAACCTAATTCAGTGGATCAGGCAGAGAAAATCTTGCTGGCTCTGTGTCAGGGTCAGGATGAGGTAGAGATATATTGTCAGAAGTTTAGGAAGTGGTCTGTACTCACTCAGTGGAATGAATGTGCCCTGGCAGCAATTTTCAGAAAGGGTCTCTCTGAAGCCCTTAAGGATGTCATGGTGGGATTTCCCATGCCTGCTGGTCTGAATGAGTCTATGTCTTTGGCCATTCAGATCGATCGACGCTTGCGTGAGCGTAAAGCTGTGCACCATTTGGCGGTATTATCTGAGCATAGACCTGAGCCTATGCAATGTGATAGGACTTTGACCAGAGCTGAACGGCAAGAACACAGACGTCGGAATGGGCTGTGTTTTTACTGTGGTGATTCCACTCATGCTATATCCGATTGTCCTAAGCGCACTAAGCGTTTCGCTAGGTCTGCCACCATTGGTACGGTACAGTCGAAATTTCTTTTGTCCGTTACTCTGATTTGCTCTTTGTCATCCTATTCTGTTATGGCATTTGTGGATTCAGGCGCTGCCCTGAATTTGATGGACTTGGAGTTTGCTAGGCGCTGTGGTTTTTTCTTGGAGCCCTTGCAGTATCCTATTCCATTGAGAGGAATTGATGCTACGCCTTTGGCCAAGAATAAGCCTCAGTACTGGACCCAATTGACCATGTGCATGGCTCCTGCACATCAGTAGGATATTCGCTTTTTGGTGTTGCATAATCTGCATGATGTGGTCGTTTTGGGGTTGCCATGGCTACAGGTCCATAATCCAGTATTGGATTGGAAATCTATGTCTGTGTCCAGCTGGGGTTGTCAGGGGGTACATGGTGATGTTCCATTTTTGTCTATTTCATCATTCACCCCTTCTGAAGTCCCGGAGTTTTTGGCGGATTACCAGGATGTATTTGTTGAGCCCAAATCCAGTGCCCTACCTCCTCATA
The DNA here is from genome assembly GCF_032444005.1 of Ranitomeya imitator. Classification (NCBI taxonomy): domain Eukaryota; kingdom Metazoa; phylum Chordata; class Amphibia; order Anura; family Dendrobatidae; genus Ranitomeya; species Ranitomeya imitator. The sequence goes on along the minus strand of NC_091284.1, from coordinate 663,649,452 downwards.
GGGATTGCGATTGTGCTATCAATTTGATTCCTGGTAGTAAGTTTCCTAAGGGCCGACTGTTCAATTTATCTGTGCCAGAGCACGCCGCTATGCGGAGTTATGTAAAGGAATCCTTGGAGAAGGGTCATATTCGCCCGTCGTCGTCACCATTGGGAGCAGGGTTCTTTTTTGTGGCCAAGAAGGATGGTTCTTTGAGACCTTGTATTGATTACCGCCTTCTTAATAAGATCACAGTCAAATTTCAGTACCCTTTGCCGCTGCTGTCTGATTTATTTGCTCGGATTAAGGGGGCTAGTTGGTTCACCAAGATAGATCTTCGTGGTGCGTATAATCTTGTGCGTATTAAACAGGGCGATGAATGGAAAACAGCATTTAGTACGCCCAAGGGCCATTTTGAGTACCTGGTTATGCCATTCGGGCTTTCCAATGCTCCATCAGTATTTCAGTCCTTTATGCATGACATCTTCCGAGAGTACCTGGATAGATTCATGATTGTATATTTGGATGATATTTTGGTCTTTTCGGATGATTGGGAGTCTCACGTGAAGCAGGTCAGAATGGTGTTCCAGGTCCTTCGTGCGAATTCTTTGTTTGTGAAGGGGTCAAAGTGTCTCTTTGGAGTTCAGAAGGTTTCATTTTTGGGTTTCATTTTTTCCCCTTCTACTATCGAGATGGACCCTGTTAAAGTCCAGGCCATTTATGGTTGGACTCAGCCGACATCTGTGAAGAGTCTGCAAAAGTTCCTGGGCTTTGCTAATTTTTATCGTCGCTTCATCAGTAATTTTTCTAGTGTTGCTAAACCGTTGACTGATTTGACCAAGAAGGGTGCTGATGTGGTCAATTGGTCTTCTGCGGCTGTGGAAGCTTTTCAGGAGTTGAAGCATCGTTTTTCCTCTGCCCCTGTATTGTGCCAGCTAGATGTTTCGTTCCCGTTTCAGGTCGAGGTTGATGCTTCTGAGATTGGAGCAGGGGCTGTTTTGTCGCAAAGAAGTTCTGATGGCTCGGTGATGAAACCATGTGCCTTCTTTTCTAGAAAGTTTTCGCCTGCTGAGCGCAATTATGATGTTGGCAATCGAGAGTTGTTGGCCATGAAGTGGGCATTCGAGGAGTGGCATCATTGGCTTGAAGGAGCCAAGCATCGCGTGGTGGTCTTGACAGATCACAAGAATTTGACTTATCTCGAGTCTGCCAAACGGTTGAATCCTAGACAGGCTCGTTGGTCGCTATTTTTCTCCCGTTTTGATTTTGTGGTTTCGTACCTTCCAGGCTCTAAGAATGTGAAGGCTGATGCCCTGCCAAGGAGTTTTGTGCCCGACTCTCCGGGTGTTCCTGAGCCGGCGGGTATTCTCAAAGAGGGGGTAATTTTGTCTGTCATCTCCCCTGATTTGCGGTGGGTGCTGCAAAAATTTCAGGCTGATAGACCTGACCGTTGTCCTACGGAGAAACTGTTTGTCCCTGATAAATGGACTAGTAGAGTTATCTCTGAGGTTCATTGTTCGGTGTTGGCTGGTCATCCTGGAATCTTTGGTACCAGAGATTTGGTGGCTAGATCCTTTTGGTAGCCGTCTTTGTCGCGGGATCTGCGTTTTTTTGTGCAGTCCTGTGGGACTTGTGCTCGGGCTAAGCCCTGCTGTTCTCGTGCCAGTGGGTTGCTTTTGCCCTTGCCGGTCCCGAAGAGGCCCTGGACGCATATCTCTATGGATTTTATTTCGGATCTCCCTGTCTCTCAAAAGATGTCGGTCATTTGGGTGGTTTGTGATCGCTTCTCTAAGATGGTCCATTTGGTACCCTTGTCTAAATTGCCTTCCTCCTCTGATTTGGTGCCATTGTTTTTCCAACATGTGGTTCGTTTACATGGCATTTCGGAGAACATCGTTTCGGACAGAGGTTCCCAGTTTGTTTCGAGGTTTTGGCGAGCCTTTTGTGCTAGGATGGGCATTGATTTGTCTTTTTCCTCGGCTTTCCATCCTCAGACAAATGGCCAAACCGAACAAACTAATCAGACTTTGGAAACATATCTGAGATGCTTTGTTTCTGCTGATCAGGATGATTGGGTGTCCTTTTTGCCTTTGGCTGAGTTCGCCCTTAATAATCGGGCCAGCTCGGCTACTTTGGTTTCGCCGTTTTTCTGCAATTCTGGTTTCCATCCTCGTTTCTCTTCAGGGCAGGTTGAGTCTTCGGACTCTCCTGGTGTAGATCCTGTGGTGGATAGGTTGCAGCAGATTTGGACTCATGTGGTGGACAATTTAACATTGTCCCAGGAGAAGGCTCAACGTTTCGCTAACCGCCGGCGCTGTGTGGGTCCCCGACTTCGTGTTGGGGATTTGGTTTGGTTGTCGTCTCGTTATGTTCCCATGAAGGTTTCCTCTCCTAAGTTTAATTTGTACTCATAAGTAAGAAAATATGCGGCACTCACCCCAAATTCTGCAGTGGAAAGCGTGAATTTTAATGGAAAACTTCAACAGATAAACATCCGTTACAACATAAGGTAAGCAGGAGGGTGCGGTGTTGGAGCTTGAAGCTCCAACACCGCACCCTCCTGCTTACCTTATGTTGTAACGGATGTTTATCTGTTGAAGTTTTCCATTAAAATTCACGCTTTCCACTGCAGAATTTGGGGTGAGTGCCGCATATTTTCTTACTTATGAGTACAAATGAACTATTAGTTTTCAGCTGCTGAGCACCTCATACCCCGGAGTAAGCGTGACGCCTAATACTCTGGATCCCATCTCAAGTCCTGACTGCTGTATATGGTATCGTTCTAGTGCCGTCCCATTCTATAGCTCTATGTGGATTATCTCCTAAGTTTAAGCCTCGTTTCATTGGTCCGTATAAGATTTCTGAGATTCTCAATCATGTGTCATTTCGTTTGACCCTTCCAGCTTCTTTTGCCATCCATAATGTGTTCCATAGGTCGTTGTTGCGGAGATACGTGGCGCCTGTGGTTCCATCCGTTGATCCTCCTGCCCCGGTGTTGGTTGAGGGGGAGTTGGAGTATGTGGTGGAGAAGATTTTGGATTCTCGTATTTCGAGACGGAAACTCCAGTACCTGGTCAAGTGGAAGGGTTATGGTCAGGAAGATAATTCCTTGGTCTTTGCCTCCGATGTTCATGCTGCCGATCTGGTTCGTGCCTTTCATTTGGCTCGTCCTGGTCGGCCTGGGGGCTCTGGTGAGGGTTCGGTGACCCCTCCTCAAGGGGGGTACTGTTGTGAATTCTGTTGTCAAGCTCCCTCCTGTGGTCATGAATGGTACTTCGGCTGGTTCTGTCCATGGGCTTCCTCTGGTGGTTGTGAGTGGGGCTGCGGCTTCTGAGTTTCCTTCCACAGGTGACGAGGTTAATTCGTTAGCTGGCTGCTCTATTTAACTCCACTTAGATCATTGCTCCATGCCACCTGTCAATGTTCCAGTATTGGTCTAGTTCACTCCTGGATCGTTCTTGTGACCTGTCTTCCCAGCAGAAGCTAAGTTCCTGCTTGTTTTTCTCTGGTTTGCTATTTTTCTGTCCAGCTTGCTATTTTGATTTTTGTCTTGCTTGCTGGAAGCTCTGGGACACAGAGGGAGCGCTCCCGCACCGTGAGTCGGTGCGGAGGGTCTTTTGCGCCCTCTGCATGGTCTTTTTGTAGTTTTTTGTGCTGAACGCAAAGTTACCTTTCCTATCCTCAGTCTGTTCAGTAAGTCGGGCCTCACTTTGCTAAATCTATTTCATCTCTGTGTTTGTAATTTTCATCTTTACTCACAGTCTTTATATGTGGGGGGCTGCCTTTTCCTTTGGGGAATTTCTCTGAGGCAAGGTAGGCTTTATTTTCCTATCTTCAGGGCTAGCTAGTTCCTTAGGCTGTGACGAGTTGCATAGGGAGCGTTAGGAGCAATTCACGGCTATTTCTAGTGTGTGATAGGATTAGGGATTGCGGTCAGCAGAGTTCCCACGTCTCAGAGCTCGTCTTATATTATTAGTATCTATCAGGTCATTCCGTGTGCTCTTAACCACCAGGTCCATTATTGTCCTAACCACCAGGTCATAACAGGAGGGGAACAAATAATAAATTATTGATAGGGGTTAGTTATAAGTCTCCAAAAATAATGGAAGCAACGGAGAATATCCTCGCAAAACAAATAAATGAAGCTGCGACTCAAGGAGAAGTAATTATTATGGGGGACTTCAACTACCCTGAAATAGATTGGGGAACAGAAACCTGCAGTTCCAGCAAAGGTAATCGGTTTTTGATAACTATAAGGGCCAATTACCTTTCACAACTGGTTCAGGACCCAGCAAGAAGAGGGGCCTTCTAGTCCTAATATTAACCAACAGGCCAGACCGCATATCAAATATAAGGGATGAGGTCACTTGGGGAATAGTGATCACAAAATAATAAGTTTTAATGTATCCTTTAATAAGATGTGTAGTAGAGGGGTTACAAAGACACTAAACTTCAGGAGGGCAAATTTCCAACGGATGAAAGATGATCTTGGTGCAATTAACTGGGACGATATCCTGAGACATAAAAATGCATGAACAAAATGGGAGACGTTTATTAGCATCCTGGATAGGACCTGTCCGCAGTATATACTGTATGGGAATAAACATACCAGAAATAGGAAGAAACCAATATGGCTAAATAGAGCTGTAAGGGGCGCAATAAGTGACAAAAAGAAAGCATTTAGAGAATTAAAGGAAGTAGGTAGTGATGAGGCATTAAATGAATACAGAAAATTAAATAAATTCTGTAAAATGCAAATCAAGGCAGCAAAAATTTAGACAGAGAAACTCATTGCCAGAGAGAGTAAAAATAATCCCACAATATTATTTAACTACATAAATAGTAAGAAACTAAAAAATTATAGTGTTGGCCCCCTTAAAAATAGTCTGGGTGAAATGGTGGATGCGGATGAGGAAAAATCCAATATGCTAAATGACTTTTTTTCATTAGTATTTACACAAGAAAATCCCATGGCAGACAATATGATCAGTGATAACAAAATTCCCCATTAAATGTCACCTGCTTAACCCAGCAGGAGGTATGGCGGCATCTAAAAATCACTAAAATTGACAAATCTCTGGGCCCGGATGGGATACACCCCCGAGTACTGCAGGAATTAAGTGCAGTCATTGATAGACCATTATTTTTAATCTTTAACCCATTTCCCCCAAGGGTGGTTTGCACGTTATGGACCGGGCCAATTTTTACAATTCTGACCACTGTCCCTTTATGAGGTTATAACTCTAGAACGCTTGAAGGGATCTCAGTGATTCTGACATTGTTTTCTCGAGACATATTGTACTTCATGATAGTGGTAAAATTTACTTGATATTATCTGCGTTTATTTGTAAAAAAAAATGGAAATTTGGCGAACATTTTGAAAATTTTGCAATTTTCCAACTTTGAATTTTTATGCAATTAAATTACAGAGATATGTCACACAAAATACTTAATAAGTAACATTTTCCACATGTCTACTTTACATTAGCACAATTTTGGAACCAAAATTTTTTTTGTTAGGGAGTTATAAGGGTTAAAAGATAACCAGCAATTTCTCATTTTTACAACACCATTTTTTTTTAGGGACCACATCTCATTTGAAGTCATTTTGAAGGGTCTATATGATAGAAAATACCCAAGTGTGACACCATTCTAAAAACTGCACCCCTCAAGGTGCTCAAACCCACATTCAAGAAGTTTATTAACCCTTCAGGTGTTTCACAGGAATTTTTGGAATGTTTAAATAAAATGAACATTTAACTTTTTTTCACAAAAAATTTACTTTAGCTCCAATTTGTTTTATTTTACCAAGGGTAATAGGAGAAAATGGACCCCAAAAGTTGTTGTACAATATGTTCTGAGTACGCCGATACCCTACATGTGGGGGTAAACCACTGTTTGGGCACATGACAGAGCTCGGAAGCGAAGGAGCGCCATTTGACTTTTCAATGCAAAATTGACTGGAATTGAGATGGGACGCCATGTTGCGTTTGGAGAGCCACTGATGTGCCTAAACATTGAAACCCCCCACAAGTGACACCATTTTGGAAAGTAGACCCCCTAAGGAACTTATCTAGAGGTATGGTGAGCACTTTGACCCACCAGGTGCTTCACAGAAGTTTATAATGCAGAACCGTAAAAATAAAAAATCATTTTTTTCACAAAAATTATATTTTCGCCCCCAATTTTTTATTTTCTCAAGGGTAAGAGAAGAAATTGGACCCCAAAAGTTGTTGTACAATTTGTCCTGAGTACGCTGATACCCCATATGTGGGAGTAAACCACTGTTTGGGCGCATGGGAGAGCTTGGAAGGGAAGGAGCGCCGTTTGACTTTTCAATGCAAAATTGACTGGAATTGAGATGGGACACCATGTTGCGTTTGAAGAGCCATTGATGTGCCTAAACACTGAAACCCCCCACAACTGACACCATTTTGGAAAGTAGACCCCCTAAGGAACTTATCTAGATGTGTGGTGAGCACTTTGACCCACCAAGTGCTTCACAGAAGTTTATAATGTAAAGTCGTAAAAATAAAACAAAAATTTTTTCCCACAAAAATTATTTTTTAGCCCCCAGTTTTGTTTTTTCCCGAGGGTAACAGGAGAAATGGGACCCCATAAGTTGTTGTCCAATTTTTCCTGAGTGCGCTGATACCCAATATGTGGGGGGAACCACCGTTTGGGCGCATGGGAGGGCTCGGAAGGGAAGGAGCGCCATTTGGAATGCAGACTTAGATGGAATGGTCTGCAGGCGTCACATTGCGTTTGCAGAACTCCTAATGTACCTAAACAGTAGAAACCCCCCACAAGTGACACCACTTTGGAAAGTAGACCCCCTAAGGAACTCATCTAGATGTGATGTGAGAGCTTTGAACCCCCAAGTGTTTCACTACAGTTTATAACGCAGAGTCACGCAAATAAAAAAAAAAAATTTTCCACAAAAAATACTTTTTAGCCCCCAGTTTTGTATTTTTCCAAGGGTAACAGGAGCAATTGGACCCTAAATACTGTTGTCCAATTTGTCCTGAGTACGCTGATACCCGATATGTGGGGGGGAACCACTGTTTGAGCGCATGGCAGAGCTCGGAAGTGAAGGAGCATCATTTGGAATGCAGACTTAGATGGATTGGTCTGCAGGCGTCACATTGCGTTTGCAGAGCCCCATCTGTACCTAAATAGTAGAAACCCCCCACAAGTGACCACATATTGTAAACTAGACCCCCCAAGGAACTTATCTACATGTGTTGTGAGAACTTTGAACCCCCAAGTGTTTCACTACAGTTTATAACGCAGAGCCATGAAAATAAAAAATAAAAAATTTCCCCCAAAAATTATTTTTTAGCCCCTAGTTTTGTATTTTTCCGAGGTTAACAGGAGAAATTGGACCCCGACAGTTGTTGTCCAATTTGTCCTGAGTACGCTGATACCACATATGTGGGGGGAACCACCGTTTGGGTGCATGGGAGGGCTCGGAAGGGAAGGAGCGCCATTTGGAATGCAGACTTAGATGGAATGGTCTGCAGGCGTCACATTGCGTTTGCAGAGCCCCTAATGTACCTAAACAGTAGAAACCCCCCAAAAGTGACCCCATATTGGAAACTATACCCCACAAGGAACGTATCTAGATATGTTGTGAGAACTTTGAACCCCCAAGTGCTTCACTACAGTTTATAACGCAGAGCCGTGAAAATAAAAAATCCTTTTTTTCCCACAAAAATTATTTTTTAGCCCCCAGTTTTGTACTTTCCCAAGGGTAACAGGAGAAATTGGACCCCAAAGTTGATGTCCAATTTGTCCTGAGTATGCTGATACCCCATATGTTGGGGTAAACCCCTGTTTGGGCACACGGGAGAGCTTGGAAGGGAAGGAGCACTGTTTTACTTTTTCAACGCAGAATTGGCTGGAATTGAGATCGGACGCCATGTCGCGTTTGGAGAGCCCCTGATGTGCCTAAACAGTGGAAACCCCCCAATTATAACTGAAACCCTAATCCAAACACACCCCTAACCCTAATCCCAATGGTAACCCTAACCACACCTCTAACCCAAACACACCCCTAACCCTAATCCCAACCTTATTCCCAACCGTAAATGTAATCCAAACCCTAACCCTAACTTTAGCCCCAACCCTAACTGTAGCCTTAACCCTAGCCCCAACCCTAACCCTAACCCTAGCCCTAGCACATCGCGTTGCTGCGGGGGTCTCAGGGAAGTCCGCAGGGAGCCCCCTCCCTGCGCGATGCTTCCCTGTACCGCCGTCATACCGCGATCATGTTTGATTGCAGTGTGCCGGGGGTTAATGTGCCGGGGGCGGTCCGTGACCACTCCTGGCACATAGTGCCGGATGTCAGCTGTGATAGGCAGCTGACACCCGGCCGCGATCGGCCGCGCTCCCCCCGTGAGCGCAGCCGATCGCGCTGGACGTACTATTCCGTCCTTGGGAAGTAAGGCCCACCCCACATGGACGGAATAGTACGTCCAATGGCAGAAAGGAGTTAAAGACTCCATAATAACAGGGTCTGTACCACAGGACTGGCGTGTAGCAAATGTGGTGCCAATATTCAAAAAGGGGACAAAAATTGAACTCGGAAATTATAGGCCAGTAAGCTTAACCTCTACTGTGGGTAAAATCCTGGAGGGTATTCTAAAGGATGCTAGGCTGGAGTATCTGAAGAGGGATAACCTCATGACCCAATATCAACATGGGTTTACTAGGGACTGTTCCTGTCAGACTAATTTGATCAATTTCTATGAAGAGGTAAGTTCCAGACTGAACCAAGGGAACCCAGTGGACGTAGTGTATATGGACTTTTCAAAAGCTTTTGATACGGTGCCACAAAAAAGGTTGATACATAAAATGAGAATGGGGATAGGGGAAAATATGTGTAAGTGGGTTAAGAGCTGGCTCAGGGATAGGAAACAAAGGGTGGTTATTAATGGAGCACACTCGGACTGGGTCACAGTTAGCTGTAGGGCACCACAGGGGTCAGTATTGAGCCCTCTTCTTTTTAACATATTTACCGTATTTTTCAGACTATAAGACGCACCGGACCATAAGACGCACCCCAAATTTGGGGTGAAAATTGCAGAAAAAAAGATTTTTATAAGATGGGGGTCCGTCTTATTGTCTGAATTTACAGTATCTTACCTGAGGGCTGGTGGTGGCAGTGCAGGGTCACAGGAGGCATGGTGTCAGCAGAGGTGGGGTGATGCGGTATGGTGTGCACCTGAGCAGGGTCCCTTCCTGCTTAGGTGGGCGACGCCACGGCCTGGTGTCCATGGGGGGGTAGCAGCAGTGGGGTAGCGATCTGGAGATCGCGGCGGCCATTTTACTGAAGCCAAGATCTAAATCTGTGAACTCGGCTTCAGGAAAATGGCCGCCGCGATCTCCATCTGCGCACGCGCGGCCTCCCATGGCCATTTTCCTGAAGCCCCGGGAAGCAGAGCACTCCATCTGCGCATGCGCGGCATCAGGAAGATGGCCACCGCCACCGATAAACCGGTAAATAACCCGGCTCTGCTGCTTACCGGGCTGCTGCATCACCTCACCGGTGAAAGGGACCCCGCTCACGCCATACCGCCTCCTCATCCCCGCACCTCTGCCGCCGCACCTCTGCCACCGCCACACCACTGCCGGTAAGCCTGCATTACGACTATAAGACGCACCCCCCATTTCCCTCCCTTTTTTTTGTGGGGAAAGTGCATCTTATAGTCAGGAAAATACGGTTTTAATGACTTTGTAGGGGGCATACAGAGCAGAATTGTAATATTTGCAGATGACACTAAACTCTTTTAAGCAATTTTGAATATTACTTCTTTCTTGCTATTGTCATCATCATCCTGAAGAACTCTGCACTTTTATTTTCACTACTAATCATTACGTACAGCGACTGGCATTTATGCAAGATGGAATATATAGACTTCAGGAGAATAACAATTACCTTAAGACATATTGGATGAGCATGAGTTACCTTTTGAATAATGTTGTTCTGCCCAATTAAAAATTTTCCTTCTTAATGTGAACTCCACGTCATTGATTTGGCCAATTAATTGTAATTTATAGTACAAAAGTTTCAATTAAATAGGAAATGGTCCAAAACATGTTTTCTGATGAGAGCTGTATGTTATCCTAGGATGCCAGAAAAGATTAATCAAATCAACATTGTATCACTAAAAAGCAGCAAGAAGAGACAGTAGCTCCATTTCAACAGTAAATGATTATTAATGAAACAAACATTTTATAAGATGCTTGAAGATTATGACAGACGTTACAGTGGCATGGTGAGTAGCTTGATCAGTCTGGCATATCAAAGAAACAATTCTGGCTCAGTGAATGCATGATGGGGTTTACTGTGGGTGACTGTGAGTCATGTGGAATATACTCACAGCATGAAAATAAAAGTTAAGTTTGCTAATTAGAAGACACTACAGAGAACTGTGCACTTTGGTAAGAGGATTAGGTTCTCTATATAGCAGTGGAGGTTTGTTAAGCCTATAAGTAAACAAAAATGAAGACTTGAGGACTTAATAGGAGAAGCAAGAAAATAGATGAACATAAAAATTTAATACAGAGAATTTTGACTGGGTCCCTGCTTCAGCAAGTCAAGGCACTTTTAACACCATAACAAACTTATAAAAGCCAAAAGAGAGGAAAGCGATCATGACGTCAATAAATACATAAGTTATATATAGAGAAATTACAAAAATTATGAAGTCAACGTGTGCTGTTATGCATCATTTTAAGGCATATAATCCTACTGGGCAAAAATGCAATGTGAAAAGAGCCTTACTGCAGCATGTGACTTGACGTTGGTTGATACTATATGCACACAATAGGTCTCCCCTCTGTTATATCATTCCTACAATTTTATATTATTGTACAGGTCCTTCTCAAAAAATTAGCATATAGTGTTAAATTTCATTATTTACCATAATGTAATGATTACAATTAAACTTTCATATATTATAGATTCATTATCCACCAACTGAAATTTGTCAGGTCTTTTATTGTTTTAATACTGATGATTTTGGCATACAACTCCTGATAACCCAAAAAACCTGTCTCAATAAATTAGCATATTTCACCCATCCAATCAAATAAAAGTGTTTTTTAATAACAAACAAAAAAACCATCAAATAGTAATGTTCAGTTATGCACTCAATACTTGGTCGGGAATCCTTTGGCAGAAATGACTGCTTCAATGCGGCGTGGCATGGAGGCAATCAGCCTGTGACACTGCTGAGATGTTATGGAGGCCCAGGATGCTTCAATAGCGGCCTTAAGCTCATCCAGAGTGTTGGGTCTTGCGTCTCTCAACTTTCTCTTCACAATATCCCACAGATTCTCTATGGGGTTCAGGTCAGGAGAGTTGGCAGGCCAATTGAGCACAGTAATACCATGGTCAGTAAACCATTTACCAGTGGTTTTGGCACTGTGAGCAGGTGCCAGGTCGTGCTGAAAAATGAAATCTTCATCTCCATAAAGCATTTCAGCCGATGGAAGCATGAAGTGCTCCAAAATCTCCTGATAGCTAGCTGCATTGACCCTGCCCTTGATGAAACACAGTGGACCAACACCAGCAGCTGACATGGCACCCCACACCATCACTGACTGTGGGTACTTGACACTGGACTTCAGGCATTTTGGCATTTCCTTCTCCCCAGTCTTCCTCCAGACTCTGGCACCTTGATTTCCGAATGACATGCAAAATTTGCTTTCATCAGAAAAAAGTACTTGGGACCACTTAGCAACAGTCCAGTGCTGCTTCTCTGTAGCCCAGGTCAGGCGCCTCTGCCGCTGTTTATGGTTCAAAAGTGGCTTTACCTGGGGAATGCGGCACCTGTAGCCCATTTCCTGCACACGCCTGTGCACGGTGGCTCTGGATGTTTCCACACCAGACTCAGTCCACTGCTTCCTCAGGTTCCCCAAGGTCTGGAATCGGTCCTTCTCCACAATCTTCCTCAGGGTCCAGTCTCCTCTTCTCGTTGTACAGCGTTTTCTGCCACATTGTTTCCTTCCAACAGACTTACCATTGAGGTGCCTTGATACAGCACTCTGGGAACAGCCTATTTGTTGAGAAATTTCTTTCTGGGTCTTACCCTCTTGCTTGAGGGTGTCAATGATGGCCTTCTTGACATCTGTCAGGTCGCTAGTCTTACCCATGATGGGGGTTTTGAGTAATGAACCAGGCAGGGAGTTTATAAAAGCCTCAGGTATCTTTTGCATGTGTTTAGAGTTAATTAGTTGATTCAGAAGATTAGGGTAATAGGTCGTTTAGAGAACCTTTTCTTGATATGCTAATTTATTGAGACAGGTTTTTTGGGTTATCAGGAGTTGTATGCCAAAATCATCAGTATTAAAACAATAAAAGACCTGACAAATTTCAGTTGGTGGATAATGAATCTATAATATATGAAAGTTTAATTGTAATCATTACATTATGGTAAATAATGAAATTTAACACTATATGCTAATTTTTTGAGAAGGACCTGTATACTGTATGTGGTGAGGTGTGTGCCCCCTCTTTTTCTTTCTGTATTTCCAGTGTAGACCACCACTTTGTTCTAATAAAGTATTTTTGATTTGTTTTTCTTTATAATGCCAGGTTCACATTACGTTAACAACAGCCCGTTCAACACATGCGTTAACAGGCTGCTGTTAATGCAAGTGCCGATATGTCGTTGAGCTAGCGCAGATAGAGCTAGCAGATGCTCTATCTGCACTAGCAGTGACGGACCCAGAAACGCTGCAGCTCATGTCATGTGGTGGGAGACTCACTACTGAGAGGCACAGAAGCAGCCATCTGCAGACCGGACATAACTGCAAGAGAAGTATGCTGCCTTCCAGGTGCGATGATCAAGGATGTGACCGATAGGATACCAAAGCTCTTCAGCTCCAAGGACGTCCACCCATTTCTTCTGATACATGTTGGCACCAATGACACGGCAAGGAAGGACCTACCGACAATCTGCAAGGACTTTGAAGAGTTGGGGAAGAAAGTAAAGGAACTGGATGCACAGGTAGTTTTTTCTTCTATCCTTCCAGTAGATGGGCATGGCACCAGGAGATGGAACAGGATCCTTGATGCAAACAACTGGCTAAGACGATGGTGCAGACAACAAGGATTTGGATTCCTGGACCACGGTGTGAATTACTGGTATGATGGACTCCTCGCCAGAGACGGACTACACCTCAACAAACCTGGGAAACACACATTCGCCAGAAGACTCGCTACACTCATCAGGAGGGCGTTAAACTAGAAGAAGAGGGGACGGGAAGAAAAACATTAGACTCGAACAAAGACGACCCAGGAAAACATACTCAGAAGGGAGGTAAGAACATTTCTAAAACAATCCACAGTGAGGAGATTGGAACAAAACAAAATCCTCTAAACTGCATGCTCGCAAACGCCAGAAGCCTGACAAACAAGATGGAAGAACTAGAAGCAGAAATATCTACAGGTAACTTTGACATAGTGGGAATAACCGAGACATGGTTAGATGAAAGCTATGACTGGGCAGTTAACTTACAGGGTTACAGTCTGTTTAGAAAGGATCGTAAAAATCGGAGAGGAGGAGGGGTTTGTCTCTATGTAAAGTCTTGTCTAAAGTCCACTTTAAGGGAGGATATTAGCGAAGGGAATGAGGATGTCGAGTCCATATGGGTTGAAATTCATGGAGGGAAAAATGGTAACAAAATTCTCATTGGGGTCTGTTACAAACCCCCAAATATAACAGAAAGCATGGAAAGTCTACTTCTAAAGCAGATAGATGAAGCTGCAACCCATAATGAGGTCCTGGTTATGGGGGACTTTAACTACCCGGATATTAACTGGGAAACAGAAACCTGTGAAACCCATAAAGGCAACAGGTTTCTGCTAATAACCAAGAAAAATTATCTTTCACAATTGGTGCAGAATCCAACCAGAGGAGCAGCACTTTTAGACCTAATACTATCTAATAGACCTGACAGAATAACAAATCTGCAGGTGGTTGGGCATTTAGGAAATAGCGACCACAATATTGTGCAGTTTCACCTGTCTTTCACTAGGGGGACTTGTCAGGGAGTCACAAAAACATTGAACTTTAGGAAGGCAAAGTTTGAACAGCTTAGAGATGCCCTTAATCTGGTAGACTGGGACAATATCCTCAGAAATGAGAATACAGATAATAAATGGGAAATGTTTAAGAACATCCTAAATAGGCAGTGTAAGCGGTTTATACCTTGTGGGAATAAAAGGACTAGAAATAGGAAAAACCCAATGTGGCTAAACAAAGAAGTAAGACAGGCAATTAACAGTAAAAAGAAAGCATTTGCACTACTAAAGCAGGATGGCACCATTGAAGCTCTAAAAAACTATAGGGAGAAAAATACTTTATCTAAAAAACTAATTAAAGCTGCCAAAAAGGAAACAGAGAAGCACATTGCTAAGGAGAGTAAAACTAATCCCAAACTGTTCTTCAACTATATCAATAGTAAAAGAATAAAAACTGAAAATGTAGGCCCCTTAAAAAATAGTGAGGAAAGAATGGTTGTAGATGACGAGGAAAAAGCTAACATATTAAACACCTTCTTCTCCACGGTATTCACGGTGGAAAATGAAATGCTAGGTGAAATCCCAAGAAACAATGAAAACCCTATATTAAGGGTCACCAATCTAACCCAAGAAGAGGTGCGAAACCGGCTAAATAAGATTAAAATAGATAAATCTCCGGGTCCGGATGGCATACACCCACGAGTACTAAGAGAACTAAGTAATGTAATAGATAAACCATTATTTCTTATTTTTAGTGACTCTATAGCGACAGGGTCTGTTCCGCAGGACTGGCGCATAGCAAATGTGGTGCCAATATTCAAAAAGGGCTCTAAAAGTGAACCTGGAAATTATAGGCCAGTAAGTCTAACCTCTATTGTTGGTAAAATATTTGAAGGGTTTCTGAGGGATGTTATTCTGGATTATCTCAATGAGAATAACTGTTTAACTCCATATCAGCATGGGTTTATGAGAAATCGCTCCTGTCAAACCAATCTAATCAGTTTTTATGAAGAGGTAAGCTATAGACTGGACCACGGTGAGTCATTGGACGTGGTATATCTCGATTTTTCCAAAGCGTTTGATACCGTGCCGCACAAGAGGTTGGTACACAAAATGAGAATGCTTGGTCTGGGGGAAAATGTGTGTAAATGGGTTAGTAACTGGCTTAGTGATAGAAAGCAGAGGGTGGTTATAAATGGTATAGTCTCTAACTGGGTCGCTGTGACCAGTGGGGTACCGCAGGGGTCAGTATTGGGACCTGTTCTCTTCAACATATTCATTAATGATCTGGTAGAAGGTTTACACAGTAAAATATCGATATTTGCAGATGATACAAAACTATGTAAAGCAGTTAATACAAGAGAAGATAGTATTCTGCTACAGATGGATCTGGATAAGTTGGAAACTTGGGCTGAAAGGTGGCAGATGAGGTTTAACAATGATAAATGTAAGGTTATACACATGGGAAGAGGGAATCAATATCACCATTACACACTGAACGGGAAACCACTGGGTAAATCTGACAGGGAGAAGGACTTGGGGATCCTAGTTAATGATAAACTTACCTGGAGCAGCCAGTGCCAGGCAGCAGCTGCCAAGGCAAACAGGATCATGGGGTGCATTAAAAGAGGTCTGGATACACATGATGAGAGCATTATACTGCCTCTGTACAAATCCCTAGTTAGACCGCACATGGAGTACTGTGTCCAGTTTTGGGCACCGGTGCTCAGGAAGGATATAATGGAACTAGAGAGAGTACAAAGGAGGGCAACAAAATTAATAAAGGGGATGGGAGAACTACAATACCCAGATAGATTAGCGAAATTAGGATTATTTAGTCTAGAAAAAAGACGACTGAGGGGCGATCTAATAACCATGTATAAGTATATAAGGGGACAATACAAATATCTCGCTGAGGATCTGTTTATACCAAGGAAGGTGACGGGCACAAGGGGGCATTCTTTGCGTCTGGAGGAGAGAAGGTTTTTCCACCAACATAGAAGAGGATTCTTTACTGTTAGGGCAGTGAGAATCTGGAATTGCTTGCCTGAGGAGGTGGTGATGGCGAACTCAGTCGAGGGGTTCAAGAGAGGCCTGGATGTCTTCCTGGAGCAGAACAATATTGTATCATACAATTATTAGGTTCTGTAGAAGGACGTAGATCTGGGGATTTATTATGATGGAATATAGGCTGAACTGGATGGACAAATGTCTTTTTTCGGCCTTACTAACTATGTTACTATGTTACTATGTTACTATGTCCCAGGGTCCGTAACTCAATGGCGGCACATCGCTAGCGCACGCCCATTGTGGGCATGCGCTGGCGATGCGTCCAACATTGGACAAAATGGCGGCATTAACGGACTGCGTTACACCGCGTTATGCCGTGGTGTAACGTAGTCCATCTAAAAAACGTTATGTGAACCTGGCCTAGGACATATATTTTTTGATCTCATGATCAGTTTCCTTTCTTTTGGTTTATGTGATTCTTTACTGATTAGGCTGTTACAAATTATGGTCGAGCAGATATATTTTTGTGTATGCACAGCTACCACTATACACAAATGCTACCATTATTTACATCCTAGTTAGTGTGGATATATTTATATATATATACAGTATATATATATATATATATATATACATATATATATATATATATAACCCGTTCATTTGTACCTTTTATGTGGCAAAATTGTGTCTGAATTTTATAAGGACCGGCCTACTTCACTATAATTTTTCAAAAATAGATGAGAGTGTTGGGAAAGAAAAATGTTGCTAATACTGACGCCAATATGGCATGTGACATAATTTGCAAATTTTACCCATTAGAAAACTGGCTTAAAGCCATTATTAAATTACCCCTAAAAGAGGACCTGTCACTTCCCATACATGTAAATATAACTGATCCAGCATATGTTGGTGTAAGTGCAGTGCATACGTGTACATTCACGTACTGGCCACTTACCAAACAGAACCTAACATAAAAACAAAATGAGAAAATACCCTGTAGTAAGTAAATAAATATAGTCCATGTAAATAACATAGAGTACTTAGTTAACACTGTTTTGATCAAAAAAGCATGTCGTCACCGCTGTGCTCTGCTTTACGGCCGGCCGGCGCTGACACAGTCCATGCGGGAAGCTGACGCTGGGAGACGTGACAGACATCGGAATGTGAGTATGTACTGTTTTTTTTTTTTACTTTTACAATGGTAACCAGGGTAAATATCGGGTTACTAAGCACGGCCCCGCACTTAGTAACCCGATATTTACCCTGGTTACCAGTGAACGCATCGCTGGATCGGCGTCACACACGCCGATTCAGCGGTGACAGCGGGTGATCAGCGACCAAAAAAAGGTCCTGACCATTCCCAGCGACCAATGATCTCACAGCAGGGGCCTGATCGCTGGTCGCTGTCACGCATAACAATTTCGTTAACGATATTGTTGCTACGTCACAAAAAGCAATGATATCGTTAACGAAATCGTTATGTGTGAAGGTACCTTAACTCTTGTAGCTAACCTCATTATGTTTACAAATATCTACTTATTAGGTGTTACTTTAAAGGGAACCTGTCACCAGGAATAATGCTGTTGGCCTGCAGATATGCAGTAGATCTGTAGGTTAACAATGTTATGATGCTGTCCGACGCCTGCATGCAGCGGAATGCAGTGGGGAGAAAATGATTTTTATTACCCCCTGCAGCACTCAATATTCAGTATTGGGGGACGGTGTCGGTTCAGTCACCACTCTGAGTATACAGAGCGACCGCTGTAACCGTGCCCCGGGCACTGACTAACACTAGCTTTATATTGCGGCCGGCTGACAGTCAGGGTCGGGGGTGCGGTTACAGTGTCTACTCTGTATACTCAGAGCAGCACACCACCACTATGACAGAATACCGAGTGCTGCCGGGAAGAATAAACATCATTTTCACCACACTGCATTCAGCTGTATGCAGGTGACAGACAGTATAATAACACTGTTGACTTGCAGATTAACCCCATATCTGCAGAATAACAGCATTATTCCTTGTGACAGGTTCCCTTTAGGCTATGTGCACACATTCAGGATTTCTCGCAGAAAATTCCTGAGAAAAACCTGAAATTTTCTGCAAGAAATCTGCATGCGTTTTTGCCGCATTTATGATGCGTTTTTTTCCGGACATTTCCCAATGCATTTTGTAGTGGAAAAATCTGCAAAAAACCCGCAAAATTAATGAACATGCTGCGTTTTTTTATTGCGATGTGTTTTTTCCACGGAAAAAAGCGCATCATGTGCGCAAAACATGCGGAATTCATTCTAAATGATGGGATGCTTATTGTATTCTTTTTTTTTGCGGTTTTATAGCGTTTTTATCGGGAAAAAACTAAAAAAAAAACACAAAAAAAAACAGCAACGTGTGCACACAGCCTTAATGTATTTTATTAGCTATTTTACATGTATGGGATAATGATCAATGTAAGACACCTTTGATTGTGTAAACACCTCTTTACCATGTCTCTGCGTGGGATTTACAGCTCTTTATAAGAAAGATCCTAAGTCCACTATAAAGATATATTAAGAAATTAACACTGAATTTTCAACCTTATTAGATAGAATTGTGCTCAACAGAATGAGGATAACATCAAAAGTTTTACTTTGACCCACTTCAATTCCTTTAGGTTACTTTCTTAGAGTATCAGAGCTTGTTGATGTGTGCAAAATTCAGTCTCCAGTGTCGCCAATGTTAAATGTTCTGCAGTCAGTGGCAGGCTTAGATTGCTTTACCAGTTGATCAGTTGTATTTTTATTCATCCACTTGCTGGCAACCAAAGATATATTCGGTATTTGAGAAAAAATGGCAAATGGATTGTCTATCTGCAAGAAACTACAGTAACATTTGTCTTTATTTATCTTAGTTTTGAAATAGTTGAGATAAGAAAATATTGGATGATATGTAATACAAAAACTGTCCTTCTTATACTTTGCCTCTGTCAGAAGTCTCCTACCTCGTCTATGTTTTATTCCTTTTATTTTTATGAGATGTCTAGTGTTCTCTATACCTTTGAAAATGAAGTAATCAGTCATTTCTTTTAAAGGGAACCTGTCACCCCGTTTTTTCAGATTGAGCTATAAATACTGTTAAATAGGGCCTGTGCTGTGCGTTACTATAGTGTATGTAGTGTACCCTGATTCCCCACCTATGCTGAGAAATACATTACCAAAGTCGCCGTTTTCGCCTGTCAATCAGGCTGGTCAGGTCGGGTGGGCGTGGTGACATCGCTCTTTTCTTCCCCAGCTTTCAGTTGGTGGCGTAGTGGTGTGCGCATGTCCAAGTTCCGAATTCCCTGCGCGCACGTGAAGACACAGCGCGCGATCTGCGCTGTCATCCCTTTCATCGGTGGGGGCGGCCATCTTCCTGGGGCCGCGCGTGCGCAGATGGAGTGCTCTGCTGCACGGGGCTTCAGGAAAATGGCCGCGGGATGCCGCGCGTGCGCAGAAGAGATCGCGGCGGCCATTTTCCCAAAGCCGAGCTTGCATCTCGGCTTTGGGAAAATGGCCGCCGCGATCTCTTCTGCGCACGCGCGGCATCCCGCGGCCATTTTCCTGAAGCCCCGTGCAGCAGAGCACTCCATCTGCGCACGCGCGGCCCCAGGAAGATGGCCGCCCCCACCGATGAAAGGGATGACAGCGCAGATCGCGCGCTGTGTCTTCACGTGCGCGCAGGGAATTCGGAACTTGGTGGCGTAGTGGTGTGCGCATGTCCAACGGAAATCTGGGGAAGAAAAGAGCGATGTCACCACGCCCACCCGACCTGACCAGCCTGATTGACAGGCGAAAACGGCGACTTTGGTAATGTATTTCTTAGCATAAGTGGGGAATCAGGGTACACTACATATACTATAGTAACGCACAGGACAGGCCCTATTTAACAGTATTTATAGCTCAATCTGAAAAAACGGGGTGACAGGTTCCCTTTAAACATAATTAGTAATGTAACTTGTGTTATAGCGTGATTCAGGCAGCTCCTTTTATTACTGCTATTACTGCTCTTTTCAGAAATATCACCTATTCTCAAGACATTTTCCATTAATGTCTGCATGTGTTTCAATGATGAACTCAGTAGGTAATTTAAGATTGTACATTTGATTTAGAACAAATGCAATTTATGCGAGAGCAGACATGTGAGATCAAGGGGCTTCATTAAAATTAAATAACTTCTCCCAAGTACACAAGGTTTTTTTACCTTTTGCACTCCTTGTAACATTTTATTGCAATTAAATGCATTAGCCGTCTATATCAGAGCACTGCTTTTTTATGATGTACAGCACAATACACAATTGTGCTAAAGCATATTGTGTGGTATTAAAGGAGTTTTTTTAATGGCCCAAAAGATATTTACTGGTTTTTAAATCTAAATTAAAAGAGTTTTCCAGTTAAAAATGTTATCACCTATCCACTGAATAAGTGATAACTTGCTGTTCGGTAGGTGTCCCACCACTGGGACCCTCACGTTTTGGAAGATCGGAAAAGTTTTATCCCCAACAGGGAACGTTTATCTCCATTAAAATATGACACAACAACTCGAACAACCAATCATTCCTCCATTCCTTCTTCATGGCGCTGGCAGAAAAAATCAAGAAGTCGAGAGCAGGGCTTCTCCACATGGAATGACTGGAGCAGCAGTTGAGCAAAAACATTGCCACTCCACTATTACTGGAATAAAAGTTCCCTGTTCTGTCAACTGGTGCAGATCCCAGCAATTGGACTTCCACCAATTAACAAGCTATTACCTATCCTGTGGCTGAATAATAACTTGCATTATCCAGACAACCCCTTTTAACCCCTTTACCCCCAAGGCTGTTTGCATGTTAATGACCAGGCCAATTCTTACAATTCTGACTAGTGTCAATTTATGAGGAAATAACTTCTATACGACTTGCATTTATTGGGGCAAAAAAAGGGAAATTTGTTCAAAAAAATTAAAATATAGCAATTTTTAAGCTTTTATTTTTATGACCTTAAATCAGAGAGTCATATGACACAAAATAGTTAATAAATAACATCTCTCACGTCAGCTTTGCATCAGCACGATTTTTGAAACATAATTTTGTTTTTTAGGAAGTTAAAAGGGTTAAAATTTGACCAGCAATTTTTCATTTTTACAAAAAAATTTACAATACCATTTTTTTAGGGACTACATCACATTTGAAGTGACTTTGAGGGGCCTATGACAGAAGATACCCAAAAGTTACACCATTCTAAAAAACTGCACCTCTCAAGGTTCTCAAAACCACATTCAAGTAGTTTATTAACCCTTCAGGTGCTTCACAGGAATTCTTGTAATGTGGAAGGAAATAATTAACATTTAACTTTTTGTCACAAAAATTTTAGTTTAGATACAATTTTTTTTATTTTTCCAAAAGTAACAGGAAAAAATGGACCACAGCATTTGTTGAGCAATTTCTTATGAACATACCAGTACTCCATATGCAGGGAAAACCACTGTGTGAGTGCACAGCAGGGCTTGGATGGGAAGGAGCGCCATTTGACTTTTTGAAGGCAAAATTTGATGGAATAATTAACGGACGTCATGTCACGTTTGGAGAGCTCCTGATGTGCCTAAACAGTGGAAACCCCACACAAGTGACACTATTTTGGAAACTAGACCCCTCAGGGAACTTAACTAGATGTGTGGTGAGCACCTTGAACCCCCAGGTGCTTAAAAAAAAGTTTGTTGGGCAGTGAGAATTAAAAAAACTCATTTTTCCCACAAAAATGTTTTTAGCCTCAAATTTTTGCATTTTCACAAGTGTAACAGGAGAAATTGAACCATACAATTTGTGGTGCAATTTCTTCTGAGTATGCCGATACCCAATATGTGAGGGTAAGCTCCTGTATGTGTTTACCGTGGGGTTCAGAAAAGACGGACTGACATTTTGGAAAGCAGACTTTGATGGAAATGTCTGCCGATGTCATGTCTTGTATGGAGAACCCCTGATGAACCTAAACAGTGAACCCCTCCACAACAAGTGACACCAATTTGGAAGATAGACACCTCAAGGGATGTCTCTACATGTGTGGTGAGCACCTTGAACCCTCAGCTTCTTCACAGAAGTTTATAAGCTGTAAAAAATTTTAAAAAATTCCACTAAACTTGGGGGGCGTGGCCTGACGGGGAAAGGGAGCAGTCGCACGTTAACAGAGCTCCGGCTCTGAGGCTGATTCCCAAAGGAATTCTAGGGCTCCACAGAACTTTAAAAAAACCCATTACCGGTCTAAAGGCGCAGCAACCACCCGAAGAAGTCCCGGAGGACAAGAGGAGCACATTGCCCCCGTGCAGAGGCAGTATCTCCCTGAGAAGGGACGGAGAGGCAGCACAGCCGCCGCCATCTTGGGAGACTCGCGGGTCGGGAGCGCGGCGAGCTGCTGTGGCGCCGAGAAGGTATTTACCACCCTGCTGCTTCTACTCCACCCCAGACCTCTGCTGCTTACCGGAACCGATGCCCTGACGCTCCGGTGTACCCCGCGGTACTCAGAGGTAGGCGGACCTGTGCACCGCGAAGTTCCGGCCGCTGTCCCCTGCTAGCGGGACCGGGCTGAGGAGGTGCCGCACTCTCTGGAGAAAGAGCTGAGTGTATCCGCTGTCAGTCATGGTGCTCTGTGCTCGGACCGGCCTGGTGGCATTGAAGCTGGGGAGGTGAGCCTCGGCGGGAGGAGAGGATCCTGGGGATTTCCCACCATTCCTGGCACCATTTTGTCGTCCATGCCGGGGGGCTGAAGAGCACATACATGTGTTCCACAACCAGACTGGGACCAACATTCCTCCATAGCGCACAGCTGTGCTTCCCCTACCGCTGACTGCACCCCACAAACTTCTAGGTTGCGATAGAGGAGGGGTAAATGCATTACTAACAACCTAATGCGCAACTATTGCCCATTTTCAACCTCTGAATTTAACCCCCCCCCCCCCCTTCCTGTGTGGCAGGGGCCCTCATGAGACTTATTGCTCAATAACACAGCAACCCGTGGGCTGCTCAGAGAAAAGAACTGTCTCTGAATTTTGGGGCATTCTTTCCACTTTAGACCCATACACACTGGGACAGTGAAAGCACTCTAGAGGACAGACACATAGCAACACCTATAGTGCTCAATACAAGAACTGGTGCCAAATTCTATCATATTCAAAATAAGCTCAGCAGGATGCTGGGATTGGTCCTCACTGATCTAATGATAACACCGAGTGTCCAAGTTGAGTTTTAACTCAGTGCACATTATAAGGATAAGTTAAAAATCCTCCTCTTTTGTCCAAATTATGTTTAAAATACTCTAAACCTAAATGGACGAGCGGTGATTTTAGAAGCTAACATCTCTTACACTAAGCAATTATAATGGTGAAGACAAGCAAAGAGTGTTCCAAAAGTCTAACTCCAGCTCTCTACCAAGGAAAACAGGGAGAGATGGAGAAGTTTCTCAAACATAAAGCAACTGCCAAAGCTACGATTAAGAACTCCAATCTGAATACAAGAACTGAGGACATGGTTGAGGACTCTGACTCCAGTGTGGAAGCTTCTGAGAGTGACTTCCCCCAATCAGACTCAGGAAAGCTTTTCAGATCGTTCCTTAAGAAATCTCTGTCTCAGGCCATGAAGCCCTTAATAGCAGAAATCACGGGCATGAGAGCGGATCTTTCCCAAATAGGAAATAGAGTAGATTCGCTAGAAAATGCTCAATCCACTATTGTCAATCAATCAAATTCAATGAAAGACCACTTGGAGTTCCACAGACAATAGCTAAACAACACGACCCTAGCACTGGAGGACCAAGAGAGTCGGAGAAAAAACATTAGAATAAAGGGCTTGCCCAAAAGCATATTCCAGGAGATACTTGAGAAGGCCACTAAAGAGATTTTTGCTTTGCTGTTACCACAAGAAAAATGTGATCAAATCATCATCGAAAGGGTACACAGGTCGCTGAGGCCAAAACCTAGGTCCACAGACCCACCGAGAGATGTCGTCTGTGGATTGCTAAACTATCTAGATACTGCCGCCTTGATGATGGCCTCCAGAGATAAAAAATCACTTTGTTACGAGGGTTCTCCCATACAGGTTTACCAAGACTTGGCTCCATCTACTCTGATGAAGCGTTCGGTCCTGAGACCACTGCTGGATATCCTGCACTCCAAAAAAATCCTTTATAGGTGGCTCTTCCCCTTTGGCCTGACGATACATGGAGGTGGGAAGCAGATCATCGTCAGAGGCCCGGAAGACCTCTTTGAAGGGTGGGAGACATTTGACCTTACTCCTTTAGTTATTCTTTCCTGGCGTCCCATGGACATGGATCCATATTCGCCTCCCCCCCGAGAGCTATTTCAGGGGAACATGGTGACTGGACTCCAGACAAGAGGGGGGCCTCCCCCAGACAGGGGAAAGTGGGAAATAAGAAGAAACCTCCCCCCCCCCCGTGAGCCTTCCACTCTCCATGTCACCGATTTGCTATTTTTGTAAACCGCATTTGTCTTCTACCGTTGTGGTTATCTTTAGTAACAGTTATATGATGATTTTGGATGTTAGTAAATTGCTCTTTATATTTGACAGATCGCCGCTCGTGCATGAGATGGTACCTACCCTGTCTGCTATGGGAGGACCCCCTGGCCCCCGCCTCTGCAGCAGATGGGCAGTTTGTTTGTATATTGTTGTCCCCCTTTCTTTTCCCCAGTTGTTACATGTTCCCTTGTTCCATGAGATTTGGTACAGTTACAACTTTTTTATTATAGAATATTCCGAGCCCCTCCACTTATCCAGCCATGACTAACTGCAACTCCCCGGCCAATATTGTCTTGACCTCTTATAATGTTAAAGGCATACGATCCCCAAATAAAAGAAGTCAAATTTTGAGATTCCTACACTCCAAAAAGACAAACATTGCCTTCCTACAGGAAACACACTTCAAACATGACAGAGTCCCAGATATGTCTAGATCTTACTTCCCCCATTGGTTCCACAGCACAGGCACTTCCGCCTCTAGAGGCGTTAGCATAATCATAAGTAAAAACGTACCGTTTACGTTAAAGGACTCTCTGTCAGACCCGGAAGGTAGATTTATTTTCCTTAAGGGCCTTATTGCAAATACAAAAGTAACACTGTGCAACCTTTATGCTTCGAACCGTGGCCAGGTGGGCTGGTAGTGTAAAACATTACAAACTCTGAGACTGTTTTCAGAGGGAGTTATGGTGGTAGGAGGTGACTTTAACCTTCCTCTTAATCCGTTCTTGGATACATCGTCTGGGAAATATCAAATAGCTCAGAAAGCCCTTAGAAAATTGCATCTCTCCTGACAATCGTTAAATTTAATTGACACCTGGAGGACTTTACACCCCGCAGATAAAGATTACACCTTTTACTCGCCCCCTCACAACACATACCACAGAATAGATTATCTGCTAACCCCGATGACTTATCTCCAATTCATTAAATCGGCTGCAATCGACAACATGACCCTGTCAGATCACGCTCCCATATTTCTAGAAATGAGCATTGCTTCCCTACCCAAACGGACAATGACCTGGTCTTTAACGAAACCTTATTAGATTCTGTTACCCATATAACTAAGCTAGCAGATTCCCTTAAGTACTTCTTTCAGAAAAATACAAATTCAGGACCTCAAACCACCATTATTTGGGAAACGCACAAAGCAGTCATTAGGGGCGAACTCATAGCTCTAGGCTCATTTGTCAAAAAAGAAAGATCAAAACAAATACTCTCATCAATACAACAAATTAACTCCCTTGAGAGGGCCCATAAAAAATCCCTAAGCAAGATAATACAGAATGAGTTGTTGGACTTGAGGGGCGCGCTGAAAAACCTGCTTAACATACAGTCGGCTAAAATTTATATGAGGAGCCAACAAAAATTCTACTTACACGGTAATAGAGGTAGTAGTAAACTAATGACTTCTTTACTTAAAAAACGCAACGAACGGAAGTTCATAAACCGCATCCTGGCTACTGATAATTCATATAAAGATAAGACTACTGATATTGCTGAAGAGTTTTGGTCTTTTTATGAAGGCCTCTACAATTTACCCATTTCGCCACAATTGGGAGACCCTTCTGAAATCCTCTCCAAGGTAAAAGACTTTCTTGCGCCCCTCGGGCTCCCTAAAATATTGTTATAAGGACACCAGACATTATTGGCGCCTATCTCTTCTAAAGAGATACTGGACACGCTAGCACTGATACCCAATGGGAAGACCCCCGGCCCCGATGGTTTGCCTATTATTTATTATAAAAAATTTATTAAACAGCTTCTGCCTCACTTAGTATCACTGTTCAATTCACTCTTAGAAGGTCAACCCTTGCCTAGACAGTCCCCTGAAGCCTTTATCTCTGTAATCCCTAAGGAGGGTAAGGACCCTACAGCCTGTTCAAGCTACAGACCTATTTCCCTTCTTAATTCAGATATTAAGCTCTGGGCCAAGATTTTAGCAAATAGGCTGAGCTCTTTTCTACCAAAGCTGATCCATACAGACCAGGTGGGATTTGTAAGGGGGAGGGAAGGAAAAGATAATTCAACCAAAATTATTCAGGCTATAGCGTTTGCTAAGAGCAGAGGGATCCCCTTGGTCCTCCTCTCGACAGATGCGGAGAAGGCATTTGACAAGGTGAGTTGGTGTTTCATGGAACAAACCTTGATGAAGTTTGGCTTTCCACCACAATTTATCGGCGCAATTTTCTCCCTTTACTCACAACCTACGGCTAAGGTACGAGTGAATGGCACCCTGTCAAATAGCTTCAATATTCACAATGGTACGAGACAGGGATGCCCATTGTCCCCATCTTTGTTTATTCTAGTCATGGAAACACTAATTCAAAAAATAAGACAGGAAGCACTGATCGGAGGTCTGAAGATTGGCTCGATAGAGTTAAAACTTTGGCCTTTGCCGATGATTTGCTTCTCTTGATCACCAACCCTTCCCAGGCCTTCCCAGTAACTCTAGACATCCTACTTCAATTTGGGCACCTATCTAATTTCAAAGTTAATACTGCAAAATTTTTAGCCTTAAGTATTTCTCTTCCCCACTCATGTCTTGCTGAGTTATATTCACTTTGTCCCTTCTCTTGGGCTACGCACTCTCTAAAATATCTAGGTATAGATATCACAAAGAACCCTAGTCTACTTTTTCAAGCGAATTATTCAGCCCTAATCAAAAGGTGCAAGGCCTGCTGAAAACTTATAATTTGCCCACACTTACATGGCTAGGACGTGTCAATGTCTTCAAGACGTATATTATGCCAATTATCTTGTATACGTTGAACATGGTCCCGATTAACATCCCGCAAACTTATTTTAAAAATTTTAAATCTCTAATAACCAAATTCATCTGGAAACAGAAACCAGCTAGAATCACATACAGATTTCTCTCCCGCTCGACTTTATCTGGTGGTTTGGGATTACCTGACCCAGCCCTGTATTTCCGAGCAGTCTACATATGTAGATTTGTTGAAGATTGTGGCTAGTTTTGAGAGAGGCGACCATGACAGTATTGACTTAACATTGTTGGGACCAAAGGGGATACCTTACCTTTGGTCACTGGCTAAACCTCCCAGTGAACTCAGACTGGACGATGTGACCCTAACTACACTTAAAATCAAGCGTTTGCTAAACAAGGACCTACCTTCGGACTCCTTCCCCTCTATGTTTGCCCCCATCTGCTTTATACCATATTTGTTAGACCCCAACTATAGAGACCCATATGGATTGTGGTCCTCTCTCCCTAGGGAGCCGCTGAAGAACTTCTACAATGGAAACATTTTATATAGAGGAAACTGGCCCCCAAACTCCTTGACGCAGCCCAAAAACTTTCTGCAGACACAACACCTCAGACGTACGCTCCTTGACTTCAAAAAGAGGTTCCCCTGGGGCTCTACCTGGTCATGGCTCGGTATAATGACTAAAATCCCTCACCCTGAAATGAAAAGTGTTTCTCGTGTCTATGCCCAGCTCGGCTCTATCAATAACCAAGCTAAACCTTCATTTATTCATTCCTGGGAGCTGGAGATGGGGGTTGTTTTCACAGAGACACAAATTTCTAAAATTCTGGCTTTTGCACAGGGGTTTTCCCGCTGCATACTGCTTCAAGAAAACTCCTATAAAATCTTGACCAGGTGGCACTTAACGCCTGCCAAATTGTTTCATCTAGGTCTGACAGAAGGCAGCTCCTGTTGGCGCTGCCGCTGGTCCCTGGGCCACCACACCCACATTTTTTGGGAATGTCCTAATTTGTCAAAATTCTGGGGGGGGGATTAATGAGACCCTTAAGAGACTAAATTTAATTAAAACTAATTTACAGGCTTTTGAAGTCTTACTCTCTTGCCCGTCTATTAATTTCAGACCTAAGAAGCATAGACTCTTGCCATTGTTAATAAGTGCAGCCAAACATTTAATCACACTACATTGGAAAGATGCTTCCCCTCCATCCATAGCTGAGTGGTTTTCTAAGGTTGACCAAATCTCTAGGCTTGAGGAGTTGTCCAGTTGGGAAATGCACAGTCATGAACTGTATGTTAGAGTTTGGGCCTCCTGGAGAGAGCTGCGAGCAAGCGGGTATACTTAATCCACTTTTGTTTCTCTAGGTATGCCCACAATGTTTTAGGTTGGGACTGGCTATATGTTCGCAGAATGTATTTGTTACCGGCTTTGACTCCATGTATAGTACCATTTCTTGATGTACTCGTTTAAACCCCACCCTGCTTCTTTTCCTCCCTTTGATTTTTCCCTGTTTCTCTCATTCCCTGTCCTCCCTTCCATTACCCCCACCCCTATTCTTCCCCGTTCACCCTCCCCCTCCTTTCCCCTCGCCTCACTCCACCTAATAACGTGTTATCTGAAGAGTTTATTACTGACTTTGAATGTATTTGCCTGTTTTTTGTGCTTTATTGTCATTGCTTCTACATTTATTCATAAATAAAGAATTTACAAAAAAAAATTCCACTAAACATTTCCACGAAAATGGTATTATAGCCTCATTTTTTTATTTTCACAAGGATAGAAGGAGAAAATGGACCCCACAATTTGTTGTGCAATTTCCGCTGAATATGCCAATATCTTATATATGGTCGAAAACCACTTTTGAGGCAAAGTGCAATACTCAGAAGGGAAGAAGGGCCATCTTGGAGTTCATATTTTGCTGGACTTGGTTTGAGCATGCCATGTCACATTGGCAGAGCCCTGAGGTGCAAGAACAGAAGAACCCCCCCATAAGAGACCCCATTTTTCAAATTATACCTCTCAATGAATTCGCCTAGGGGTGCAGTGATCATATTGACACCAAAGGTGGGTCACAGAATTTTATAACACTAAGCAATAAAGGAAAAATAATTACATGTTTACCACCAAAATTTTGTTTTAGCCCCAGATTTTACATTTTTACATTGTGAAATAGGTAAAAATGGCACCAAAATTTGTCCCACAAGTTCTTTTGAATCTAGAAATACCACATATATGGTTGTACATTACTGCTTATCCATACGGTGAGACTCGGGAGGGACAGAGCGCTATTGGTAAATAGTGATTCGTCCCTCCCAAGTCTGGTTGTATGGCTAAGGCTACTTTCACACTAGCGTTAACTGCAATACGTTAAAATGCGTCGTTTTGCCGAAAAAACGCATCCTGCAAAATATTTAGCTGGATGCGTTTTTTTCCCCATAGACTTGTATTTGCGACGCATTGCGACGGATTTGCATAGGTCGGTATACGTCTTTCGACGGATGCGTCGAAATTAGGCGACACGCCGTCTGGAAAAACGTAGATTGTAACGTTTTTTGGCTTCGACAAAAAAACATGTCGCGGCGCATCCTGCGGCATGCGTCTTTGGCTACAATGAAAGTCTATGAGCGACGGATGCGTCGAGACACGTCGTACGACGCAATGCAGCGCTGCAATACGTTTTTTTCTACTGAGCATGCTCAGAATCAGGATTTTGTAGTTAATTGGCCAGACATCCCCAAATCTATATAAACCTGGCCTGGGCCTTCAACCCCACATATGCCAGCAAGACCAAGAGAAGATTTGAAGCCTGCAAGACTGCCAGCAAGACCCCAGCCTGATATCAAGACCCCAGCCTGGCAGCAAGACCCCAGCCTGCCATCAAGACCCCAGCCTGCCATCAAGACCCCAGCCTGCCATCAAGACCCCAGCCTGACATCAAGACCCCAGCCTGGCAGCAAGGACCTTCCAGCCACACTCCAACAGTGTGAGTATTGCCATTTTTGGGTGCGTGTGTGTGTGTGTGTGTGTGCATTTGTGTGTGTGTGCATTTGTGTGTGTGTGTGCATTTGTGTATGATGTACTGACTACAGCAAGAGCTTAAAACCTGAAGACAACCTGAGGCCTGCCGTCATCCTGCAACAGCCAGTGCCCTGCTACAGTCCAGATCCACCCTGAGGCCTGCCACTGTGAAGACATCCAGCTCCAGCCGGAGGACTGATGACCGTGTGTGTGTGTGTATTTTTGTACTGCTGTGTGCTTTTGTATGTATGTGTTCACGCGCCTGCACCTTATTATGCCTTCGCCAATATTATGCCTGTTCATGTGTTATTATGCTTGTGTTATGACTCTGCTTGCAGGTATGTTTGTGTGCGTCTTGTTGGTTGCATGTGCATTTGTCAATGCCATATTGTTAATGTTGATTTTTGATATATTTACTAAAGGTACCGTCACACTGAGCGACGCTGCAGCGATACCGACAACGATCCGGATCGCTGCAGCGTCGCTGTTTGGTCGCTGGAGAGCTGTAAAACAGATAGCTCTTCAGCGACCAACGATGCCGGTAACCAGGGTAAACATCGGGTTACTAAGCGCAGGGCTGCGCTTAGTAACCTGATGTTTACCCTGGTTACCAGCGTAAAAATAACAAAAAAAAAAAATACTTACCTTCCGCTGTCTGTCCCCTGCTGTGCTTCTCTGCATTGTGAGCGCCGGCCAGCCGTAAAGCAGAGCACAGCTGTGATGTCACCGCTCTGCTTTCCGTCCGCTGTGCTTACACAGGGCAGAGAAGCAGAGCGCCGAGGGACAGACAGCGGAAGGTAAGTATGTTTTTTTTTTTTTTTTACTTTTACGCTGGTAACCAGGGTAAACATCGGGTTACTAAGCGTGGCCCTGCGCTTAGTAACCCGATGTTTACCCTAGTTACCAGCGAACACATCACTGAATTGGCGTCACACACGGCGATTCAGCGATGTCTGCAGGAAGTCCAGCGACGAAATAAAGTGCTGGACATTCTGCAGCGACCAACGACATCATAGCAGGATTCTGATCGCTGCTGTGTGTCAAACTGAACAATATCGCTAGCCAGGACGCTGCAACGTCACGGATCGCTAGTGATATCGTTCAGTGTGACGGTATCTTTAGTATAGTGGTTTGTGCAGCATGTGTGATTTTTTTTTTTTTTTTTAATCGGATGTATTATTGCAAAGTCTAGTGGTCTGCAGCTTGTGGTTAGAATGTGTGAGTGCTTTTTTTTGTAAAAAGTGTTGATTTTTTTAATTTACTGTTGAAACCATTCCCAGTTGATGTACTTGTATTTAAAATAAAGAGCATTTCTGCTCCATTGTGATGTAAAAAAAAAAAAAAAAAATATTAATAAAATGTTTATTAAAAAATTGTCCGTAGTATAATTTCATAAAGGTAAATTTAAAACAGGTGTATGTACCAATGGTTACACATGCAATGCAGAGTTGGTTGAGGGCTCAGTTTTTACTAAAGGTTATCCTTTGAAAGGTTTTTTGGGGGAGGTTATTTTTTTTTTTTTAACCCCTTTACCCCCAAGGGTGGTTTGCACGTTAATGACCAGGCCAATTTTTACAATTCTGACCACTGTCCCTTTATGAGGTTATAACTCCGAAACGCTTCAACGGATCCTGGTGATTCTGACATTGTTTTCTCGTGACATATTGTACTTCATGATAGTGGTAAAATTTCTTTGATAGTACCTGCGTTTATTTGTGAAAAAAACGGAAATTTGGCAAAAATTTTGAAAATTTCGCAATTTTCAAACTTTGAATTTTTATGCAATTAAATCACAGAGATATGTCACACAAAATACTTAATAAGTAACATTTCCCACATGTCTACTTTACATCAGCATAATTTTGGAACCAATTTTTTTTTTTGTTAGGGAGTTATAAGGGTTAAAAGTTGACCAGCAATTTCTCATTTTTACAACACCATTTTTTTTTAGGGACCACGTCTCATTTGAAGTCATTTTGAGGGGTCTATATGATAGAAAATGCCCAAGTGTGACACCATTCTAAAAACTGCACCCCTCAAGGTGCTCAAAACCACATTCAAGAAGTTTATTAACCCTTCAGGTGTTTAATAGGAATTTTTGGAATGTTTAAATAAAAATGAACATTTAACTTTTTTACACAAAAAATTTACTTCAGCTCCAATTTGTTTTATTTTACCAAGGGTAACAGGAGAAATTGGACCCAAAAAGTTGTTGTCCAATTTGTCCTGAGTACGCTGATACCCCATATGTGGCAGTAAACCACTGTTTGGGCGCATGGGAGAGCTCGGAAGGGAAGGAGCGCTATTTGACTTTTCAATGCAAAATTGACAGGAATTGAGATGGGACGCCATGTTGCGTTTGGAGAGCCACTGATGTGCCTAAACATTGAAACCCCCCACAAGTGACACCATTTTGGAAAGTAGACCCCCTAAGGAACTTATCTGGATGTGTGGTGAGCACTTTGACCCACCAAGTGCTTCACAGAAGTTTATAATGCAGAAACGTAAAAATAAAAAATCATATTTTTTCACAAAAATTATATTTTTGCCCCCAATTTTTTATTTTTCCAAGGGTAAGAGAAGAAATTGGACCTCAAAAGTTGTTGTCCAATTTGTCCTGAGTACGCTGATACCCCATATGTGGCAGTAAACCACTGTTTGGGCGCATGGGAGAGCTCGGAAGGGAAGGAGCGCAGTTTGACTTTTCAATGCAAAATTGACAGAAATTGAGATGGGACGCCATGTTGCGTTTGGAGAGCCACTGATGTGCCTAAACATTGAAACCCCCCACAAGTGACACCATTTTGGAAAGTAGACCCCCTAAGGAACTTATCTAGAGGTGTGGTGAGCACTTTGACCCACCAAGTGCTTCACAGAAGTTTATAATGCAGAACCGTAAAAATAAAAAATCATATTTTTTCACAAAAATTATATTTTTGCCCCCAATTTTTTATTTTTCCAAGGGTAAGAGAAGAAATTGGACCTCAAAAGTTGTTGTCCAATTTGTCCCGAGTACGCTGATACCCCATATGTGGCAGTAAACCACTGTTTGGGCGCATGGGAGAGCTCGGAAGGGAAGGAGCGCCGTTTGACTTTTCAATGCAAAATTGACAGGAATTGAGATGGGACGCCATGTTGCGTTTGGAGAGCCACTGATGTGCCTAAACATTGAAACCCCCCACAAGTGACACCATTTTGGAAAGTAGACCCCCTAAGGAACTTATCTGGATGTGTGGTGAGCACTTTGACCCACCAAGGGCTTCACAGAAGTTTATAATGCAGAGCCATAAAAATAAAACAAAATTTTTTTCCCACAAAAATAATTTTTTAGCCCCCAGTTTTGTATTTTCCCTAGGGTAACAGGAGAAATTGGACCCCAAAAGTTGTTGTCCAATTTGTCCTGAGTACGCTGATACCCCATATGTGGGGGGGAACCACCGTTTGGGCGCATGGGAGGGTTCGGAAGGGAAGGAGCGCCATTTGGAATGCAGACTTAGATGGAATGGTCTGCAGGCGTCACATTGCGTTTGCAGAGCCCCTAATGTACCTAAACAGTAGAAACCCCCCACAAGTGACCCCATATTGGAAACTAGACCCCTCAATGAACTTATCTAGATGTGTTGTGAGAACTTTGAACCCCCAAGTATTTCACTACAGTTTATAACGCAGAGCCATGCAAATAAAAAATATTTTTTTTTCCACAAAAATTATATTTTAGCCCCCAGTTTTGTATTTTTCCAAGGTTAGCAGGAGAAATTGGACCCTAAATGTTGTTGTCCAATTTGTCCTGAGTACGCTGATACCCGATATGTGGGGGGGAACCACCGTTTGGGCGCATGGGAGGGCTCGGAAGGGAAGGAGCATCATTTGGAATGCAGAGTTAGATGGATTGGTCTGCAGGCGTCACATTGCGTTTGCAGAGCCCCTAATGTACCTAAACAGTAGAAACCCCCCACAAGTGACCCCATATTGGAAACTAGACCCCTCAATGAACTTATCTAGATGTGTTGTGAGAACTTTGAACCCCCAAGTGTTTCACTACAGTTTATAACGCAGAGCCGTGAAATAAAAAATTTTTTTGTTTTCCCACAAAAATTATTTTTTAGCCCCCAGTTTTGTATTTTCCCAGGGGTAACAGGAGAAATTGGTCCACAAAAGTTGTTGTCCAATTTGTCCTGAGTACGCTGATACCCCATATGTTGGGGTAAACCCCTGTTTGGGCACACAGGAGAGCTCGGAAGGGAAGGAGCACTGTTTTACTTTTTCAACGCAGAATTGGCTGGAATTGAGATCGGACGCCATGTCGTGTTTGGAGAGCCCCTGATGTGCCGAAACAGTGGAAACCCCCCCAATTATAACTGAAACCCTAATCTAAACACACCCCTAACCCTAATTCCAACGGTAACCCTAACCACACCTCTAACCCTGACACACCCCTAACCCTAATCCCAACCCTATTCCCAACTGTAAATGTAATCTAAACCCTAACCCTAACTTTAGCCCCAACCCTAACTTTAGCCCCAACCCTAACCCTAACCCTAGCCCTAACCCTAGCCCTAACCCTAACCCTAACCCTAGCCCTAACCCTAACCCTAGCCCTAACCCTAGCCCTAACCCTAACCCTAACCCTAGCCCTAACCCTAGCCCTAACCCTAGCCATAACCCTAACCCTAGCCCTAACCCTAGCCCTAACCCTAACCCTAACCCTAGCCCTAACCCTAGCCCTAACCCTAGCCCTAACCCTAACCCTAGCCCTAACCCTAGCCCTAACCCTAGCCCTAGCCCTAACCCTAGCCCTAACCCTAGCCCTAACCCTAACCCTAACCCTAACCCTAATCCTAGCCCTAACCCTAGCCCTAATGGGAAAATGGAAATAAATACATTTTTTTTTATTTTTCCCTAACTAAGGGGGTGATGAAGGGGGGTTTGATTTACTTTTATAGCGAGTTTTTTAGCGGATTTTTATGATTGGCAGCCGTCACACACTGAAAGACCCTTTTTATTGCAAAAAATATTTTTTGCAATACCACATTTTGAGAGCTATAATTTTTCCATATTTTGGTCCACAGAGTCATGTGAGGTCTTGTTTTTTGCGGGACGAGTTGACGTTTTTATTGAAAACATTTTTGGGCACGTGACATTTTTTTATCGCTTTTTATTCCGATTTTTGTGAGGAAGAATGACCAAAAGCCAGCTATTCATGAATTTCTATTGGGGGAGGCGTTTATACCGTTCCGCGTTTGGTAAAATTGATAAATCAGTTTTATTCTTCGGGTCAGTACGATTACGGCGATACCTCATTTATATCATTTTTTTATGGTTTGGCGCTTTTATACGATAAAAACTATTTTACAGAAAAAATAATTATTTTTGCATCGCTTCATTCTCAGGACTATAACTTTTTTATTTTTTTGCTGATGATGCTGTATGGCGGCTCTTTTTTTGCGGGACAACATGACGCTTTCAGCGGTACCATGGTTATTTATATCTGTCCTTTTGATCGCGTGTTATTCCACTTTTTGTTCGGCGGTATGATAATAAAGCGTTGTTTTTTGCCTCGTTTTTTTTTTTTTTTTCTTACGGTGTTTACTGAAGGGGTTAACTAGTGGGACAGTTTTATAGGTCGGGTCGTTACGGACGCGGCGATACTAAATATGTGTACTTTTATTGTTTTTTTTTTTTTATTTAGATGAAGAAATGTATTTATGGGAATAATATATATATATTTTTTTCATTATTTTGGAATATTTTTTTTTATTTTTTTTACACATTTGGAAAATTTTTTTTTTACTTTTTTACTTTGTCCCAGGGGGGGACATCACAGATCAGTGATCTGACAGTTTGCACAGCACTCTGTCAGATCACTGATCTGACATGCAGCGCTGCAGCCTTCACAGTGCCTGCTCTAAGCAGGCTCTGTGAAGCCACCTCCCTCCCTGCAGGACCCGGATCCGCGGCCATCTTGGTTCCGGGGCTCGAGCAGGGAGGGAGGTGAGGAGACCCTCGCAGCAACGCGATCACATCGCGTTGCTGCGGGGGGCTCAGGGAAGCCCGCAGGGAGCCCCCTCCCTGCGCGGTGCTTCCCTGCACCGCCGGCACATCGCGATCATCTTTGATCGCGGTGTGCCAGGGGTTAATGTGCCGGGGGCGGTCCGTGACCGCTCCTGGCACATAGTGCCGGATGTCAGCTGCGATAAGCAGCTGACACCCGGCCGCGATCGGCCGCGCTCCCCCCGTGAGCGCGGCCGATCGGCTATGACGTACTATCCCGTCCAGGGTCAGATAAGCCCAGGGCACCTCGACGGGATAGTACGTCTAAGGTCACAGAGGGGTTAAATAACTTAAAAATATTTTTCAAGGTGTCTCACATTTTAAAAGTTTTTTTTTTTTTTGGACATTGAAATGAATGGTATAACGTGCACCTTTTTTTGGGTTTTGGTGTTCACCTATTTCTCACATTTTAACAGGGTGTTTATTGTTAAACATTACCTAGTTATGGGGTGGTCTAACTATAAATCCATTATACTTATTATATTACAGATACACTAGGAACCACAGCCACCGGCCGTAGCCACCAGGACCACATCCTCAAATTTTTCAAAGTAAGTTTTGAAGACCCCAAATCTGCTACTTCAATGTGTAGAGCAGATTGCAAGTGTCTTTTAACTTACAGACCCACCAGGACCACAGCCACCGGCCGTAGCCACCAGGACCACAGCCACCGGCCGTAGCCACCAGGACCACAGCCACCGGTCGTAGCCACCAGGAGCACAGCCACCAGCCGTAGCCACCAGGACCACATCCTCAAATTTTTCAAAGTAAGTTTTGAAGACCCCAAATCTGCTACTTCAATGTGTAGAGCAGATTGCAAGTGTCTTTTAACTTACAGACCCACCAGGACCACAGCCACCAGCCGTAGCCACCAGGACCACAGCCACCGATCGTAGCCACCAGGACCACAGCCACCAGCCGTAGCCACCAGGACCACATCCTCAAATTTTTCAAAGTAAGTTTTGAAGACCCCAAATCTGCTACTTCAATGTGTAGAGCAGATTGCAAGTGTCTTTTAACTTACAGACCCACCAGGACCACAGCCACCGGCCGTAGCCACCAGGACCACAGCCACCGGCCGTAGCCACCAGGACCACAGCCACCGGTCGTAGCCACCAGGAGCACAGCCACCAGCCGTAGCCACCAGGACCACATCCTCAAATTTTTCAAAGTAAGTTTTGAAGACCCCAAATCTGCTACTTCAATGTGTAGAGCAGATTGCAAGTGTCTTTTAACTTACAGACCCACCAGGACCACAGCCACCGGCTGTAGCCACCAGGACCACAGCCACCGGCCGTAGACACCAGGACCACAGCCACCGGTCGTAGCCACCAGGACCACAGCCACCAGCCATAGCCACCAGGACCACATCCTCAAATTTTTCAAAGTAAGTTTTGAAGACCCCAAATCTGCTACTTCAATGTGTAGAGCAGATTGCAAGTGTCTTTTAACTTACAGACCCACCAGGACCACAGCCACCGGCCGTAGCCACCAGGACCACAGCCACCGGTCGTAGCCACCAGGACGACAGCCACCAGCCGTAGCCACCAGGACCACATCCTCAAATTTTTCAAAGTAAGTTTTGAAGACCCCAAATCTGCTACTTCAATGTGTAGAGCAGATTGCAAGTGTCTTTTAACTTACAGACCCACCAGGACCACAGCCACCGGCCGTAGCCACCAGGAACACAATGTCCTCTTCTGACAGCCCTCCTCCACAGCAACAGCGCGTATCGGTAAGTAAACAATTTTTTTTTTTAAATTTACATCATTTTTATTCACTACATGCATTTATTATGTTTAAACAGGAATCAGAATCCGATGAGGAGCTGTCAGAAGGGACCGAGACGGGTGGAGACATCCAAGTGGAGGAAGAACCAAGTGTAAGTAGTGGCGAAACACTTGCTTCACACATCACACTGCACCATACACAAAACAGAATTTCATATATAACGTAACACAGAAAACATATACATACATTAAAGCTAATTTTTCTTTATCCTTTATTTCAGTCTCCTGCTGCTGAACTTCCAGCACAGCATGAAGGTTCTCCCAGGCGCTCCCAGAGTCGGCGGACTCGACGCCGCGGTCGGCCATCAGTGAGTTGGTTTTTTGGGGGCTTTGATTGGTAATTTTGTTTTTCAGTCTACTAATTTTTATTTTTTTATTTTTTTTTTCTCACAGGCTTCACAGTGTGCTCCCGCAGAAGATTCTGATATTGAAATCGAAGCACTAATCGAGGAGGTTCGCGAGCGGGAGCCGCTGTGGAACATGGCTGACCGCAGGCATGCTGATACCAGTGTCACCCGTTGGCTCTGGTTGGAAGTATGCCATAACATCTTTCCAAGGTGGGAGGACCTTCTTCCACAGCAGCAGAGCAAACTATGTAAGTATTAACTTTTCAGTTATGTTTAGCGCTGAATGTAATGTCTTGCATTTACCTTTTTTTTTTTTTTCTTCATTCCTGTCTTCACAGGTGGCAAGGTTAGGAAGCGGTGGCGGTCACTGAGGGATCGCTTTAAGAGGGAATTCAATGAGGAGATGCAGGTCCCGAGTGGCTCAGCAGGAAGGAAGAAGAGGAGGTACAGATACGCCCCTGCCCTCTCCTTCCTGAGGCAAACCATGCTGAGTAGAGTGTAAGTATTCAACATCCCAGTAAGAACCTGTCTAATCACAAAACTTTTGTTTCAGTCCGGGCTTTTACATATCAATATATTATTTTTTTTTTTTTTCTTTCACAGCACCTTCTCCAGCCACCGTGCGCCTGCATCTTCCTCTGCGCCCTCTGGAGCGATCCCTCCTGAGTACGCCACCGGGGACCACGTCGGTAGGCCCCACACCTCTGACCCCTCCACTTCATCCACCTCAGGCACTGGAGCGCAGCCTTAATTACTCGCATCTGATGGTCAACAGATAGCGTTCCCTTTACCCCACCCCTCTGACCCTGCCACCTCTACACCACCGTGGCGGCAGCGTCAGAGGGGTCAGGAAAGGAGCTATGCTCCTGAGTTCTTACATCTCAATGCATCCTTCCAAAATTCTTTTAAAATTTTGGGAGAACAAGTGACTGCTGGTTTCAACATGGTGCAATCACGCATCAGTGAAACCCACCAGGAAACCAGCAGTCGCTTGGATAGGCTGCATTTAGATGTAAGTCAATCTCCGGCAAATCTTTTTTTTCAATCCATGCTTAGGAGCATGGAGAAGCTTTCTTTTGACCAGCAGATGCGGGTAATGAATAGCTGCCATAATGCTCTACTAAAGGTCCTCCACGAACCCCAATCTACCCCCACACCTCCCCACACATCCCAGTCACCATTTCAACACCATGCCCCCCAATATCAGTGTCAGTCCCAATACCAAACCAGGCCCCCAACCCAAATGTATTCCCCAGTGTTTTCTTCTTCCTTGCCCAGCTTTCCTTCCCCATTCAGTTATACAAATACCCCAACACAACCCCCCTCTGGTCAGCCTCCTGCTTTTCACCCCCCTTCCACTGCAGACCAAACAAGTAGGGTTTCCCCAATCCCACCTACCGACGTGGTCCAACATTCCAGCCCCTCCTCCCATAGTTACTCCACCCGACACTACCAAGACTTGTAAACTTTTGGTTTGTAAATTTATAAACATGTTGTAACAAAATTTTATTTTGAAAAGAAAAAAAAAAAGTTTTTTGAAAATGCCAAAAAAAAATTAAAGAGTTAAAATAAAAATCTTTCTGATTTAAAATCTACTCTGCGTGTGTGTGGATTCATTAAGGTAATATGGTAACTATTAAAGGTTAAATGACAATAAACACCAGACGTTTGAAAGGTATAACAATGGTTTTATTACCAAACAAACCACACTTTGTGAATTTTTTTTTTTTTTGCCAGAAACACAATTTTTACATAAACAACAAAAGCCATGAAAAACATGTCTCACAATGATGTCTTGCCATGGAATCCGCCCAACAGGTGTCAAAAAATAATCCGCAAACTGGTCCCTCATGCTAGTAACAGAACCTGTGGAGCGAACAGAGGCACTGCGGTAATCCCACAAGGTTGTCTCCAATTCTTCGTCATCCAAGGAAACGGGCTCCTTTGAAAGGACAAAATTATGGAGCACCACACATGCCTTGACAACATCGTCTACAGTTTTGGTTTCCAGTTTTATTGCCGTCAGCAGAACTCTCCACTTTGCCGTCAATATACCAAAAGAGCACTCTACCACTCTTCTTGCTCTGGTAAGACGGTAATCAAATACCCACTTGGTACGGTTTAAATCACGGCTGCTGTATGGTTTCAGTAGGTGCGGCGACAGTTGAAAGGCTTCATCACCTACACAAACATATTGCATGGCTGGTTCACTTATTCCTGGGAGCGGTCTGGCTGGCAGGAAATTGTATGTATCTCCATACAGGCAGCGACCCATTGGAGAGTTTTTAAAAACTTGTGAATCGTTGGACCGGCCATAGGCTCCTATGTCCACAGCAAGGAATCGGCAGTTGGCGTCTGCAATAGCCATGAGTACAATGGAAAAGTATTTTTTTTATAGTTATAGTACTTGGATCCTGTTCCTGCCGGTTTAGCAATCC
Organism: Ranitomeya imitator; assembly: GCF_032444005.1. Lineage (NCBI taxonomy): Eukaryota > Metazoa > Chordata > Amphibia > Anura > Dendrobatidae > Ranitomeya > Ranitomeya imitator. Next base: position 663,608,538 of record NC_091284.1, on the reverse strand, counting down.
TTATGTGTTTGCCGTCCACGGCACCAACACAATTTGGGAAATTGCAAATTCTCTCAAATTGTTCGGAACTTCTCAACCAGATTTCCATTGATGGTTGTGGGATATACTCCGGCTGTAAAGTGTCCCAAATCGCACAACATGTGTCCTTCACAATTCCGCCAATAGTGGAAATCCCCAGCCTGAATTGGAAATGGAGTGAAGTCAGAGACTCACCCGTAGCTAGGAAGCTGCAGAAAGAAAAAAAAAAAAAAAAAATTGCACAGACCATCAACAAAAAAAAACAGTGGAATGGCCTCAAACAACCCAAAAAATTACATGCTGCAGAAAATGCTGCGCAATGTGTCAGCGCAGTTTTGTCTGCAGCATGTAATAACAATCAATATGAGCAATCACATAAAAAAAACCAGTGGAATGGCCTCAAACAACCCAAAAAATTACATGCTGCAGAAAATGCTGCGCAATGTGTCAGCGCAGTTTTGTCTGCAGCATGTAATAACAATCAATATGAGCAATCACATAAAAAAAACCCAATGGAATGGCCTCAAACAACCCAAAAAATTACATGCTGCAGAAAATGCTGCTCAATGTGTCAGCGCAGTTTTGTCTGCAGCATATAATAACATTCAATATGAGCAATGACATAAAAAAAAGATGCTTACCGCAGTGTCACCAGGAGCCGCTCCGCCGGTGTGATGGCAAGCCTCATCCTTGTGTCCTGCCTTTGGATGACATCCCCTAGTTTTCCAACCAAAAAATCAAAATGTTCCATCCTCATCCGTACATAATTGTAGAATTTCAGTGGGTTGCACCGCAACTCCAGATAGAGAGTGGACTGGACACCCCTGGTCATCAGCAGCTCATTGATTGGATGTATCCAGAATCGTCGCACTCTCCGTTGCATCCTCCGTCTTTCTGCTGCCGCCTCCTTCTCCCGCACTATGATATCCAGGCGATTCGTCTCAAATATAACGTCAGTAACCAAACTCGCAATCCTCCCAAGTACACCATCCATCCCTGCCACTAAACTAAAACCCTCAAATATGGGCTGTAAATACAGTCAGTATATAGATTTCCTTATTTTCCAGTAGCCAATCAAATTTTGGTGCCTCCCATTTTAACAACGGATCTGTCGTAAAAACGGATGCAACGGATGGTAAAAACGTATGCAACGTATGCAACGCATCCAGCATTTCAACGCAACCGTTTATCGGATTTGCGACGGATCCGTCGAAATGCTGTATGCGTTGCATACGTTTTCCACTTTTTTGACGCATCCGTTTTTTTCGGAAAAAAGACGTTTTTGTGACGGTTTGCAGTTAACGCTAGTCTCAAAGTAGCCTAAGTAGTACGGTTATACATGAAGCATCTCGAGAGCAGAATTTTTTTATAATAGTTTGTGGACTTCATATACAGAGCCCCTAAGTGCTAGAAGAGCAGAATTCCCCCTCAAGTGACCACATTTTAGAAATTAAACTCCTTTGGAAATGTAGCTACAGGTGTAGTGACAATTTTACCTCCATACATTTATGCTGATGATCTGGCCTCCCACTTTACAGAGATGTAGAAAACATCCAACAAGAAATCAGCTCCCAGCCACTAAGAGCTGTGACTCCAATCCCTATCCACATCTACAGACCAGTCTCCAATCTCCCCTTCCTCTCTAAACTCTTGGAGTGCCTGGTCTTCTCCCGCCTTGCCCAATATCTCTGCACTCACTCTCTCCTAGATCCATCCCAGTCTGGTTTCCCCCCTATAGTCTACAGAATCTACACTTATCAAAGTGACAAATGACCTTTTGACAGCAAAACGTAATGGTGACTACTCTCTGCTCATTCAGGGGTTGCCTGGTTGCTAAGGAATCCCCACATGTACTGTACTTATGCTGGCTAACAGATGTAAATCATTCAGCTGCGGCAACAAAAACTAAATCTCCGAGCACTAAAAAATACTCGGAGGACTCCCGAGAATGCTCGAGAAATCTTGAGTAACGAGCATATTCTCTCATCACTATTCGCTAGTTCCGCTTTGTCTCTTCCTCTTATTATTGGGGTTCCTCAGGGTTCAGTCCTTGGCCCTCTTCTCATCTCTCTCTCTTCACTGCCACAATTGGACAGACCATCAGCAAATATGGCTTTCCGTACCATCTTTATGCTGATGACACACAACTATTCACTTCATACCCTGACCTTACTCACGCTGTTCTACAGAACACCAGTGACTGTCTGTCTGCAGTTTCCACATTAATGTCCATGCTCTATCTGAATCTCAACCTTTTCAAAACTGCACCTCTTTTTCTCCCACCGTCTATGTACCTCCCTAAATCTGACATCTCCCTCTCCTTCTGTGGCACCAAAATAACGCCAAAGCAGCAGGCTTGCTGTCTAGGTGTTATGCTTTACACCAATCGTTCCTTCACCTTCATATATAGTCTCTTTCCTACTCTTGTCGCTTGCACCTGAAGAACATCTCTAGAATCCGCCCCTCTCTCACCATGGAAACAATAAAAACCCTCACTGTTGCCTTGATCCACTCCCACCTTGAGTATTGTAATTCTCTGCTAACTGCAAATAAATTTATATAATTTATACAATGTGCTTTTCTGGATTTTATTTTTGATATTCTATCTCTCAATGTTAAAATTAACCTACCCTTAACCCCTTTCTGCCATTCGACGTACTATCCTGTCCATGTGACCTGGGACTTAATTCCCTTGGATGGGATAGTACGTCATAGGCGATCAGCCAAGCTCACGGCCGGGTGTCAGCTGATTATCACAGCTGACATATGGCACTATGTGCCAGGAACGGTCACGGACTGCTCCCAGCACATTAACCCCTGGAACACTGCAATCAAACATGATCGCAGCATTCCAGTGGCATAGGGAAGCATTGCACAGGGAGGGAGCTCCCTGCATCCTTTCCTTAGACCCTCAGAACAACGCGATGTGATTGCGTTGTTCCAAGAGTCTCCTCCGTCCTCCTCTCTGCAGGCCACAGATCCAAGATGGCTTCCGGGTCAGGCAGGGAGTTGGCTTGTGAGCGCCTGCTGAGAGTAGGTGCCTCCTGCACTGCAGTACACATATTTAGTATTGCCGCGTCCATAATGACCCGACCTATAAAACTGTCCTACTAGTTAACCCCTTCAGTGAACACCGTAAAAAATAAAATCTGAGGCAAAAAAACAATGCTTTATCATCATACCCCGAACAAAAAGTGGAATAACACGCGATCAAAAATACGGAAATAAATAAACATGGTACCGCTGAAAATGTCATCTTGTCCTGCAAAAAATGAGCAACTACACAGCATCATCAGGAAAAAAATAAAAAAGTTTTAGCCCTCAGAATAAAGCGATGAAAAAATAATTCTTTTTTAAATAAAATAGTTTTTATTGTATAAAAGCGCCAAAACAAAAAAATATGATATAAATGAGATATTGTTGTAATTGTACTGACCTGAAGAGTAAAACTGCTTTATCAATTTTACCAAATGCGGAATGGTATAAACGCCCCCTCCCCCAAAAGAAATTCAAGCTGGTTTTTGCTCATTCTGCCTCACAAAAATCGGAATAAAAAGCGATCAAAAAATGTAACGTGCGCAAAAATGGTACCAATAAAAACGTCAACTCGTCCCGCAAAAAAACAAGAGCTCACATGACTCTGTGCACCAAAATATGGAAAAATTATAGCTCTCAAAATCTGGTGATGCAATAACTATTTTTTGCAATAAAAAGCGTCTTTTAGTGTGTGACAGCTGTCATATATAAATACCCACTTTATGAATCAGCTATAAATAGTAAATCACCACCTTAGTTAGGGAAAAAAATAAAATTAAAAAAATGTATTTATTTCTATTTTCCCATTAGTGTTAGGGTTAGAGCTAAAGTTATTGTTGGAGCTACAGTTAGGGTTGGGGCTAAAGTTAGGGTTGGGGCTGAAGTTAGGGTAAGGGTTTGGATTACATTTACGGTTGGGATTAGGGTTAAGGGTGTGTCAGGGTTAGGGGTGTGGTTAGGGTTGGGATTAGGGTTAGGGGTGTGTCCAGGTTAGGGTTGGAGTTAGAATTGGGGGGTTTCCATTGTTTAAACACATCAGGGCTCTCCAAACGCGACATTGTGTCAGATCTCAATTCCAGCCAATTCTACGTTGAAAAAGTAAAACAGTGCTCGTTCCCTTCCCAGCTCTCCCGTACACCCAGAAAGGGGTTTACTCCAAAATATGGGGTATCAGCGTACTCAGGAAAAATTGGAAAACAACTTTTGGGGTCCAATTTCTGCTGTTACCCTTGGAAAAATACAAAACTGGGGGCTAAAAAATAATTTTTGTGGAAAAAAAAAAGATTTTTTTCCATTGCTCTGCGTTATAAGCTGTAGAGAAACACTTGGTGGTTCAAAGTTCTCACAACATGTCTAGATAAGTTCCTTGGGGGGTCTAGTTTCCAATATGGGGCCACTTGGGAGGGTTCTACTGTTTAGGTACATCAGGAGCTCTGCAAACACAACATGATGCCCGCAAACCATGCCATCTAAGTCTGCATTCCAAACGGCGCTCCTTCCCTTCTGAGATTTGCCATGCATCCAAACAATGGTGCCCCCCCACATATTGTGCATCACCATACTGAGGACAAATTGGACAACAACTTTTGGGGTCCAAATTCTCCTGTTACCCTTGGGAAAATACAAAACAGAGGGCTAAAATATAATTTTTTTGGAAAAAAAGATTTTTATCTTCATGGCTCTGCATTATAAACTGTAGTGAAACACTTGGGGGTTCAAAGTTCTTACAACACATCTAGATAAGTTCCTTAGGGGGTCTACTTTCCAGAATGGTGTCACATGTGTGAGGGTTTCCACAGTTTAGCCACATCAGGGGCTCTCCAAATGCGACATGGCATCCTATCTCAATTATAGTCAATTTTGCAATGAAAAGTGAAAAAGCACTCCTTCCCTTCCAAGCTCTTCCATGCACCCAAACAGTGGTTTACCCCCACATATGGGGTATCAGCGTACTCAGGACAAATTGCTCAACAACTTTTGGAGTCCAATTTCTCCTGCTACCCTTGGAAAAATAAAAAATTGGGGATGAAAAGATCATTTTTGTAAAAAAATATGATTTTTTATTTTTACGTCTCTACATTATAAACTTCTGTGAAGCACTTGGGGTTCAAAGTGCTCACCACACATCTAGATAAGTTCTTTAGGAAGTCTACTTTCCAAAATGGTGTCACTTGTTTATGCACATCAGGGGCTCTCCAAATGCCACATAGCGTCCTACTCAATTCCAGTCAATTTTGTATTGAAAAGTCAAACGGCGCTCCTTCCCTTCCGAGCGCTGCCATGCGCAGACAGTGGTTTACCCCCACATATCAGCGTACTCAGGACAAATTGCACCACAACTTTTCGGGTCCAATTTCTTCTGTTAAACTTGGGAAAATAAAACAAATTGAATCTGAAGTAAATTTTTGTGAAAAAAGTTAAATGTTCATTTTTTTAAACATTCCAAAAATTCCTGTGAAACACCTGAAGGATTAATAAACTTCTTGAATGTGGTTTGGAGCACTTTGTGGGTGTAGTTTAGAATGGTGTCACACTTGGGTATTTTCTTTCATATAGACCCCTCAAAGTGACTTCAAATGTGATGTTGTCCCTAAAAAAATGGTGTTGTAAAAATGAGAAATTGCTCGACAACTTTTAACCCTTACAACTCCCTAACAAGACAACATTTTGGTTCAACATTTTGCTGATGTAAAGTAGACATGTGGGAAATGTTACTTATTAAGTATTTTGTGCGACATATCTCTGTGATTTAAGGGCATGAAAATTCAAAGTTGGAAAATTGTGAAATTTTCCAAATTGTTACCAAATTTCCATTTTTTCACAAATAAACGCAAGTAATGTCAAGGAAATTTTACCACTATCATGAAGTACAATATGTCATGAGAAAACAATGTCAGAATCACGAGGATCCATGCAAGCATTCCAGAGTTATGACCTCATAAAGGGACAGTGGTCAAAATTGTAAAAATTGGCCCGGTCATTAACATGCAAACCACCCTTGGGGGTTAATGGGTTAAAACTGTAAACTGTTCATGTCTTTGTCAGTGGTCAAACTTAGAAAATCAGCAAGTGATCAAATACTTATTTCCCCTTCTGTAGGAGGCTATGTGGTGACTCATACTGTATATAGGAGACTATATTGGTGCTTATATTACAGCTATAGCAAAAATTAAGAAACCACCACATCAAAATCCTGTCATGGGCATCCCAATCTCCAGACCTGATCCCCATTGAAAACCTCTGGAGTGTTATCAAGAGGATGATGGATAGTCACAAGCCATCAAACAAAGAACTGCTTAAATTTTTGTGCCAGAAGCAGTGTGAAAAACTGGTGGAAAGCATGCCAAGACGCATGAAAACTGTGATTAAAAATCATGGTTATTCCACAAAATATTGATTTCTGAACTTTTCCTGAGTTAAAACATTAGTATTGTTGTTTCTAAATGAGTATGAACTTGTTTTCTTTGCATTATTTGAGGTCTGAAAGCACTGTTTTTTTTTATTTTGACCATTTTTCTTTGTCAGAAAAAAATACAAAATTTATTGCTTGGAAATTTGGAGACATGTTGTTAGAAGTTTATAGACTAAAAAAGAACAATTAAAACATTTTACTCAAAAATATACCTATAAAGAAAAAAATCTGACAAGCAACATTTTGAAGTGGTCTCTTAATTTTTGCCAGAGCTGTATATATACGAGGCTATGTGGGGGCTTATACTGTATATAGGAAGCTGTGCGGAGGCTCATACTATATATAGGGGGATGTCAGCATACTTAGTTCTGCTAAATATTAAGTGATACAATTAATATAAATAATTATAAATAATATGATGTTAATATTGAGCATAATGAATTGCAGCCTAGTGGTCTGGCCCTCCACAACAGTCACGGTCTCTCATGTGGCCCCTCAGGAAAATTAATTGCCCACTCCTGGTCTAGGCTATTTGATCCATTTTCACAGAAATGTTACTTTATCCCAAATACTTGAAGAATCCTTTACAGGTAAGAGCTGTTGTGATGGCAAGAATGGGACTTACATAATATTTTGTCTGCAACCATCATTCAATGTTGAAATAATAAAATATTCCAAGCTTAGGCTACGTTCACACTAGCGTTGTGCGCCGCTGCGTCGGCGACGTGACGCACAACGCACCGAAAAACGCGTGCAAACGCTCGCAAAAACGCTGCGTTTTTTGACGCGTGCGTCGTTTGTTGACGAAAATCGGACGCAAGAAAAATGCAACTTGTTGCGTTTTCTTGGTCCGACGCTAGCGTCAAAAAAGACGCACGTGTCGGAAAACGCAACAAGCAAAAACGCATGCGTCCCCCATGTTAAACATAGGGGCGCATGACGCGTGCGTCGCCGCTGCGTCGCCCGACGCTAGCGCGACGCACACTAGCCGAACGCTAGTGTGAACATAGCCTAAATTTATATCAGACTTTGGATGATGTAAAATTCTTCCTGTTTTCAGCAATAATTCAGATTCAGGAATGCTTGGGTGTTTATAAGTATCAAGTTATGAACTGTAATTATGCACTATTATTCTCTCTGTCTTCTGAGAATAAAGCTGTCAGACATAGGTTGATGTTCAAAATCATTATTCTGAGTATAGAAATAGAAACTGTATTCTGTCTTCATTTGCTCAAGAAAAAAAAAGAAACATTAGAAAGAACAAGAAAATAATGTTACATTTAGGCAGAGGAGAAGTGGTGCTCAAAATAATTTTTGTTGCCTGGGAGAAAATATAGCCATCAGTACGCACATGCAGTTACATTTGGCTTTTCTATAAATGAGATAGAGGTAGCTATGATGTTGATTTTGCTATTGTTATTTAATATATAGGGGTTGTCTGGCATTTTAGGAATCCAAATCAGGACTTTAAGGCAAAGCAGGCTGTTTTCCTTCTCTTTTCTTCTTTCTTTCTTTGTTTTGTTTTGTATTTCATGTTGGATCCCAAGCATGGGTTTCATATTCATACCTTCATTTTCATGCACTATTTCTCTCTTTATATACAGGAAAACCACAACTGATTGAAAGGGATGATTTATAAGTGGTTGCAGATTTTGGTAATTTATTCCATGCATTGTTTGACATTTCATGTTAGTCTATTTGTTCTCATATCTATTCTAATCCTGAATCAATTGACTTAAAACAAAGTATTACAAAATATGCATAGATTTTTAATGGGCAGGCTATCTAGGCATATAAACTGCAGTAACTCAACATATACCAATGTTTTATGACCTTTTCTATAACTTTTCTTTAAGATATACTATCTTTTAGTGTTCACTGCTCTACCTCACAACACATACACACACAAGTCCCCACACACAACACACAAACACTAGAAATAAGTGGATTAATCTGTGGAGGATCAAGTTTGAGTTGATTTTCTTGAAATTTGTGGTTGAACGTAAATTTGAACATTTTGAGATTCGATTCACAGTTTGCAAAAAGAAAAAAACTTGATGGATATCATTTGGGGAAGCATCAGAGAGGAGGCTAACATTATTTTGTGTTTTAATACAGTGCAACTATAACATATATACCTTGCACAGAAATCGAAGACACAAAAGCGCACAGAGAGGTAAAAAAATACTCTGTTGTAAAAAAGTCACAGTAAATAAGCAAGTGCTAGTCAAAAAATGAAAAAATACAGGGTATTTAGTTAACCCCTTCCCGACCTTTGACGCATACGCTGCGTCATGAAAGTCGGTGCCATTCCGACCCATGACGCAGCATATGCGTCATGGAAAGATCGCGTCCCTGCAGGCCGGGTGAAAGGGTTAACTCCCATTTCACCCGATCTGCAGGGACAGGGGGAGTGGTAGTTTAGCCCAGGGGGGGTGGCTTCACCCCCTCGTGGCTACGATCGCTCTGATTGGCTGTTGAAAGTGAAACTGCCAATCAGAGCGATTTGTAATATTTCACCTAAAAAACTGGTGAAATATTACAATCCAGCCATGGCCGATGCTGCAATATCATCGGCCATGGCTGGAAACACTTATGTGCACCCACCCCACCCCTCCGATCGCCCCCCCAGCCCCCCGATCTGTGGTCCGCTCCCCTCCGTCCTGTGCTCCGCTCCCCCGTCCTCCTGTCCGCTTCCCCGTGCACCAATCACACCCCCCGCGCTCCAATCAAACCCCCCCGCACTCCGATCCCCCCCCGCACACAGCGACCCCCCCGTGCTCCGATCCACCCCCCCCGCACAGCGATCCCTCACCCCGTGCTCCAATCCTTCCCCGTGCTCCAATCCTCCCTCCCGTGTTCCGATCCACCCCCCCATGATCCGATCCACCCCCCCGTGCTCCGACGCCCCCCCCGTGCCCTGATCTCCCCCCCCTTATACTTACCTGGCCGCCCGAGGTCCGTCCGTCTTCTTTCCTGGGCGCCGCCATCTTCCAAAATGGCGGGCGCATGTGCAGTGCGCCCGCCGAATCTGCCGGCAGGCAGATTCGTTCCAGAGTGAATTTTGATCACTGAGATATAACCTATCTCAGTGATCAAAATAAAAAAAAATAGTAAATGACCCCCCCCCTTTGTCACCCCCATAGATAGGGACAATAAAAAAAATAAAGAATTTTTTTTTTTCACTAAGGTTGGGGTAAGAACTAGGGTTAGGGTTAGGGGTAGGGGTAGGGTTAGGGGTAGGGTTAGGGCTAGGGTTAGGGGTAGGGTTAGGGTTAGGGGTAGGGTTAGGGGTAGGGTTAGGGGTAGGGTTAGGGCTAGGGTTAGGGTTTCGGTATGTGCACACGTATTCTGGTCCTATGCGGATTTTTCCGCAGCGGATTTGAAAAATCCACAGTGCTAAACCGCTGCCGATTTATCTTGGATTTACCGCGGTTCTTCTGCGCATTTCACTGCGGTTTTACAACTGCGATTTTCTATTGGAGCAGTTGTAAAACCGCTGCGGAATCCGCAGAAAGAAGTGACATGCTGCGGAATGTAAACCGCTGCGTTTCCGTGCAGTTTTTCCGCAGCATGTGTACAGCGATTTTTGGTTCCCATAGGTTCACATTGAACTGTAAACTCATGGGAAACTGCTGCGGATCCGCAGCATTTTCCGCAGCGTGTGCACATACCTTTAGAATTAGGCTATGTGCACACGGTGCGGATTTGGCTGAGGATCCGCAGCAGTGTTCCATCAGGTTTACAGTACCATGTAAACATATGGAAAACCAAATCCGCTGTGCCCATGGTGCAGAAAATACCGCGCGGGAACGCTGAGTTGTATTTTCCGCAGCATGCCAATTCTTTGTGCGGATTCCGCAGCGTTTTACACCTGTTCCTCAATAGGAATCCACAGGTGAAATCCGCACAAAAAACACTGGAAATCCACGGTAAATCCACAGGTAAAACGCAGTGCCTTTTACCCGCGGATTTTTCAAAAATGATGCTGAAAAATCTCATACGAATCCGCAACGTTGGCACATAGCCTTAGAGTTGGGTTGGAATTAGGGTTGTGGTTAGGGTTAGGGGTGTGTTGGGGTTAGGGTTGTGGTTAGGGGTGTGTTGGGGTTAGGGTTGTGATTAGGGTTACGGCTACAGTTGGGATAAGGGTTAGGGGTGTGTTGGAGGTAGAATTGAGGGGTTTCCACTGTTTAGGCACTTCAGGGGGTCTCCAAACGCAACATGGCGCCACCATTGATTCCAGCCAATCTTGTATTCAAAAATTCAAATGGTGCTCCCTCACTTCCGAACCCCGACGTGTGCCCAAACAGTGGTTTACCCCCACATATGGGGTACCAGCAAACTCAGGACAAACTGCGCAACAATTACTGGGGTCCAATTTCTCCTGTTACCCTTGAGAAAATAAAAAATTGCTTGCTAAAACATCATTTTTGAGGAAAGAAAAATGATTTTTTATTTTCACGGCTCTGCGTTGTAAACGTCTGTGAAGCACTTGGGGGTTCAAAGTGCTCACCACATATCTAGATAAGTTCCTTGGGGGGTCTAGTTTCCAAAATGGGGTCACTTGTGGGGGGTTTCTACTGTTTAGGCACACCAGGGGCTCTGCAAACGCAATGTGACGCCCGCAGACCATTCCATCAAAGTCTGCATTTCAAAAGTCACTACTTCCCTTCTGAGCCCCCACGTTTGCCCAAACAGTGGTTTACCCCCACACATGGGGCATCAGCGTACTCAGGAGAAACTGGACAACAACTTTTGTGGTCCAATTTCTCCTGTAACCCTTGGGAAAATAAAAAATTCTGGGCTAAAAAATTATTTTTGAGGAAAGAAAACGTATTTATTATTTTCACGGCTCTGCGTTATAAACTTCTGTAAAGCACTTGGGGGTTGAAAGTGCTCACCACACATCTAGATAAGTTCCTTTGGGGGTCTAGTTTCCAAAATGGGGTCACTTGTGGGGGGTTTCTACTGTTTAGGCACACCAGGGGCTCTGCAAACGCAATGTGACGCCCGCAGACCATTCCATCAAAGTCTGCATTTCAAAAGTCACTACTTCCCTTCTGAGCCCCCACGTGTGCCCAAACAGTGGTTTACCCCCACACATGGGGTATCAGCGTACTCAGGAGAAACTGGACAACAACTTTTGTGGTCCAATTTCTCCTGTAACCCTTGGGAAAATAAAAAATTCTGGGCTAAAAAATTATTTTTGAGGAAAGAAAACGTATTTATTATTTTCACTGCTCTGTGTTATGAACTTCTGTGAAGCACTTGGGGGTTCAAAGTGCTCACCTCACATCTAGATAAGTTCCTTTCGGGGTCTAGTTTCCAAAATGGGGTCACTTGTGGGGGGTTTCTACTGTTTAGCCACATCAGGGGCTCTGCAAACGCAACGTGACGCCCACAGAGCATTCCATCAAAGTCTGCATTTCAAAACGTCACTACTTCACTTCCGAGCCCCAGCATGTGCCTAAACAGTGGTTTACCCCCACATATGGGGTATCAGCGTACTCAGGAGAAACTGGACAACAACTTTTGGGGTCAAATTTCTCCTGTTACCCTTGGGAAAATAAAAAATTGCGGGCTAAAATTCATTTTTGAGAAAATAATTTTTTTTTTTTATTTTCATGGCTCTGCGTTATAAACTTCTGTGAAGCACTTGAGGGTTCAAAGTGCTCACTACACATCTAGATTAGTTCCTTTGGGGGTCTAGTTTCCAAAATGGGGTAATTTGTGGGGGATCTCCAATGTTTAGGCACACAGGGGCTCTCCAAACGCGACATGGTGTCCGCTAATGATTGGAGATAATTTTCCATTTAAAAAGCCAAATGGCGTGCCTTCCCTTCTGAGCCCTGCCGTGCGCCCAAACAGTGGTTTACCCCCACATATGGGGTATCTGCATACTCAGGACAAACTGGACAACAACATTTGTGGTCCAATTTCTCCTATTACCATTGGCAAAATAGGAAATTCCAGGCTAAAAAATCATTTTTGAGAAAAGAAAAATTATTTTTTATTTTCATGGCTCTGCATTATAAACTTCTGTGAAGCACCTGGGGGTTTAAAGTGCTCAGTATGCATCTAGATAAGTTCCTTGGGGGGTCTAGTTTCCAAAATGGGGTCACTTGTGGGGGAGCTCCATTGCATAGGCACACAGGGGCTCTCCAAATGCGACATGGTGTCCGCTAACAATTGGAGCTTATTTTCCATTCAAAAAGTTAAAAGGCGCGCCTTCCCTTCCGAGCCCTGCCGTGTGCCCAAACAGTGGTTTACCCCCACATATGAGGTATCGGCGTACTCGGGAGAAATTGCTCAACAAATTTTAGGATCCATTTTATCCTATTGCCCATGTAAAAATGAAAAAATTGAGGCGAAAATAAATTTTTTGTGAAAAAAAAGTACTTTTTCATTTTTACGGATCAATTTGTGAAGCACCTGAGGGTTTAAAGTGCTCACTAGGCATCTAGATAAGTTCCTTGGGGGGTCCAGTTTCCAAAATGGGGTCACTTGTGGGGGAGCTCCAATGTTTAAGCACACAGGGTCTCTCCAAACGCGACATGGTGTCCGCTAACGATGGAGATAATTTTTCATTCAAAAAGTCAAATGGCGCTCCTTCCCTTCCGAGCCTTACCATGTGCCCAAACAGTGGTTTACCCCCACATGTGAAGTATCGGTGTACTCAGGAGAAATTGCCAAACAAATATTAGGATCCATTTTATCCTGTTGTCCATGTGAAAATGAAAAAATTGAGGCTAAAAGAATTTTTTTGTGAAAAAAAAGTACTTTTTCATTTTTACGGATCAATTTGTGAAGCACCTGGGGGTTTAAAGGGCTCACTATGCATCTAGATAAGTTCCTTGGGGCGTCTAGTTTCCAAAATGGGGTCACTTGTGGGGGAGCTCCAATTTTTAGGCACACGGGGGCTCTCCAAATGTGACATGGTGTCCGCTAAAGAGTGCAGCCAATTTTTCATTCAAAAAGTCAAATGGCGCTCCTTCCCTTCCAAGCCCTGCCGTGCGCCCAAACAGTGGTTTACCCCCACATATGAGGTATCAGCGTACTCAGGACAAATTGGACAACAACATACGTGGTTCAGTTTCTCCTTTTACCATTGGGAAAATAAAAAAATTGTTGCTGAAAAATCATTTTTGTGACTAAAAAGTTAAATGTTCATTTTTTCCTTCCATGTTGCTTCTGCTGCTGTGAAGCACCTGAAGGGTTAATAAACTTCTTGAATGTGGTTTTGTGCACCTTGAGGGGTGCAGTTTTTAGAATGGTGTCACTTTTGGGTATTTTCAGCCATATAGACCCCTCAAACTGACTTCAAATGTGAGGTGGTCCCTAAAAAAAATGGTTTTGTAAATTTCGTTGTAAAAATGAGAAATCGCTGGTCAAATTTTAACCCTTATAACTTCCTAGCAAAAAAAAATTTTGTTTCCAAAATTGTGCTGATGTAAAGTAGACGTGTGGGAAATGTTATTTATTAACTATTTTGTGTCACATAACTCTCTGGTTTAACAGAATAAAAATTCAAAATGTGAAAATTGCGAAATTTTCAAAATTTTCGCCAAATTTCCGTTTTTATCACAAATAAACACAGAATTTATTGACCTAAATTTACCACTAACATGAAGCCCAATATGTCACGAAAAAACAATCTCAGAACCGCTAGGATCCATTGAAGCGTTCCTGAGTTATTACCTCATGAAGGGACACTGGTCAGAATTGCAAAAAACGGCAAGGTCTTTAAGGTCAAAATAGGCTGGGTCATGAAGGGGTTAATATGTTTTTTTGCAAAAAAAAATATGTTAAGCTGCTCCACCAATCGCCAAGGTATACCCATAATAGAGCAGTCCTGTCTAATGTACAGTTAGGGCCAGAAATATTTGGACAGTGACACAATTTTCGCGAGTTGGGCTCTGCATGCCACCACATTGGATTTGAAATGAAACTTCTACAACAGAATTCAAGTGCAGATTGTAACGTTTAATTTGAAGGGTTGAACAAAAATATCTGATAGAAAATGTAGGAATTGTACACATTTCTTTACAAACACTCCACATTTTAGGAGGTCAAAAGTAATTGGACAAATAAACATAACCCAAACAAAATATTTTTATTTTCAATATTTTGTTGCATATCCTTTGGAGGCAATCACTGCCTTAAGTCTGGAACCCATGGACATCACCAAACGCTGGGTTTCCTCCTTCTTAATGCTTTGCCAGGCCTTTACAGCCGCAGCCTTTAGGTCTTGCTTGTTTGTGGGTCTTTCCGTCTTAAGTCTGGATTTGAGCAAGTGAAATGCATGCTCAATTGGGTTTAGATCTGGAGATTGACTTGGCCATTGCAGAATGTTCCACTTTTTGGCACTCATGAACTCCTGGGTAGCTTTGGCTGTATGCTTGGGGTCATTGTCCATCTGTACTATGAAGCGCCGTCCAATCAACTTTGCAGCATTTGGCTGAATCTGGGCTGAAAGTATATCCCGGTACACTTCAGAATTCATCCGGCTACTCTTGTCTGCTCTTATTTCATCAATAAACACAAGTGACCCAGTGCCATTGAAAGCCATGCATGCCCATGCCATCACGTTGCCTCCACCATGTTTTACAGAGGATGTGGTGTGCCTTGGATCATGTGCCGTTCCCTTTCTTCTCCAAACTTTTTTCTTCCCATCATTCTGGTACAGGTTGATCTTTGTCTCATCTGTCCATAGAATACTTTTCCAGAACTGAGCTGGCTTCTTGAGGTGTTTTTCTGCAAATTTAACTCTGGCCTGTCTATTTTTGGTATTGATGAATGGTTTGCATCTAGATGTGAACCCTTTGTATTTACTGTCATGGAGTCTTCTCTTTACTGTTGACTTAGAGACAGATACACCTACTTCACTGAGAGTGTTCTGGACTTCAGTTGATGTTGTGAACGGGTTCTTCTTCACCAAATTAAGTATGCGGCGATCATCCACCACTGTTGTCATCCGTGGACGCCCAGGCCTTCTTGAGTTCCCAAGCTCACCAGTCAATTCCTTTTTTCTCAGAATGTACCCAACTGTTGATTTTGCTACTCCAAGCATGTCTGCTATCTCTCTGATGGATTTTTTCTTTTTTTTAAGCCTCAGGATGTTCTGCTTCACCTCAATTGAGAGTTCCTTTGACCGCATGTTGTCTGCTCACAGCAACAGCTTCCAAATGCAAAACCACACACCTGGAATCCACCCCTGACCTTTTAACTACTTCATTGATTACAGGTTAACGAGGGAGACGCCTTCAGAGTTAATTGCAGCCCTTAGAGTCCATTGTCCAATTACTTTTTGGTCCCTTGAAAAAGAGGACGCTATGCATTACAGAGCTATGATTCCTAAACCCTTTCTCCGATTTGGATGTGGAAACTATCATATTGCAGCTGGGAGTGTGCACTTTCAGCCCATATTACATATATAATTGTATTTCTGAACATGTTTTTGTAAACAGCTAAAATAACAAAACTTGTGTCACTGTCCAAATATTTCTGGCCTTAACTGTATATAATCCCTATCTGATGTATTTAAAAACCTGATCATCTGTATAGTACCTGTATGAACAGGGTTCAGAGAGAAAATATCCACGTAGAACATGTGAGATGGAACAGCTACAATGCAAATGACCCACAGAGGAGTGGTGAACTCCCCAGTCTTGTAGAAACAAGAGAACAATTATAAATCCAAAAACACATGGGCCACCTGCACAGCGAACAAGTCTGTAGGAACCTGTTCACACCACCAAAGAACTTGAAGACACAAAAGCGCACAGAGAGGTAAAAAAATACTCTGTTGTAAAAAAGTCAGACTTACAGACTTACAGACTTGCTCGCTGTGCAGGTGGCCCATGTGTTTTTGGTTTTGCTTGTACAGAAATCGGTAGCACTAGTCATGAGCGAGTATACTCATTGCTCGGGTGGTCGCCGAGTATTTGTTAGTGCTCGGAGATTTTGTCTTCGTCTCCGCAGCTGCATGATTTTGGGCTGCTAGACAGGCTGAATACATGTGAGGAATGCCTGTTTGTTAGGGAATTCCCACATGTATTCAGGCTGTCCAGCAGCCATAAATCATGCAGCTGAGGCCATGAAAACTAAATCTCCGACTCCGAGCACTAACAAAATATCGGAGATCATCAGAGTGTGCTTGGGAAAACCCGAGCAACGAGTATACTCGCTCATCACTAGTCAGGACCTCAGGAATTACAGATCAGAGGTTCCCAGTTCATCAGAGGTTCCCAGAGCAGAGGTTCCCAGTTTGTATGGCAGTCGTTTTCCATCTCCAGAGTCTCTGGGTAAGTCTGGGTAAATATAAGCTCTTATGGCCAGAAGGGTCCTTTCTTTGTTTATTTGTTTGTTTCTTTCTTTCTTTAAGCTTTTATGGTCAGCAGGACCCTCTCTCTCTCTCTCTCGTATAGAGTTTAAGCTCTTATGTTCAGCGAGATCCTCTCTCTGCTATAGAGTGTAAGCTCTTGTGGTCAGTGGGGTCCTCTATTTCTTGCCTGTGAAGTGTATGCTTTCATGGAGAGTGAGGCTTTCTCTCTCACACTCCGCTCTCCATGTATATTTTCTGAGCAATTACAAGCTTTACAGAGTTGAGATTCACATAAATTTATTTTTCTTGAACAAAATTTTGGGGGAAAATTCAACAAAGTTGACAAATTCAACATTCAAAAGATTGACTAATTTTTAACACACACATGCACTATGGCTATGTTATTTGTTATACTACCTGCTCACTATCGCATAACAAATTCTATTGCATTGTGTTTTTTAATAATTTAACTATTTACTTCCAAAGCCAGCTGTGATCTTCCTTGTAGGTCCAACTTTTAAAATCTGACATAGGTCACTCTCTCTTGAAATAACTTTGGATTGCTTCTGAGACTGTTTTTCATGATAATTCACTGTTTTTGACTGTAGTAAATTATATGTTGGTAAGATTTGTGCTTTTGTATGGAAAAAAATGGAAATTTGGAGAAAATATTGAAAATTATAATTTTCAAATTTTGAGTTATTATGCCCTTTTAGCAGATAGGCATATCACACAAAAAGTTACTGAATAAGAAGGGAATAAGGGAAAAATAGCTATTTGGAAATTTGACCGACATAGTTTTTGAGTTCCCAAATAGCAGAAAATCCCCAAATTTGCCCCATTAGAGAATTTACATCACTCTGGAAATTCATAAACCGCTATGATGAGATGAGAAACACAGGTAAAAAAATCTATTTACTAGATGGCTGTGTAAAAGAAAATACCTTTGTTACAATAATAAGTAAAATTACCTCAAAATATTTCATTACTGCCATGGCTAATAAGAAAAAGGCTGAAGTCTATGGGCACCATACCTATGATGGTACTAGATGGTGGCCCGATTCAAACGCATCGGGTATTCTAGAATATGTATGTAGTTTATTTATGAAGATTTCACAATAATGCAATGAATACACAGGATTCAGCCGGCCGGGCGCGAGCAATTAGCGAAGCGTGGTTCAAATCCCGTGCCAATTCGCGGCCGGACTGCGTCGGTCGTTGATTGATCGCGGTCAGCTGAGCGTGACCAATCAGTGAAGCCAGGGTATACTCCAGGTTTTTGAGGACACCGGGTGAAAGAGTCTCATAGCCCACATAGCATATCACACAGCCCACATAGTGTATAGCACAGCCACGTAGTATATAGCACAGCCACATAGTATATAGCACAGCCACGTAGTATATTGCACAGCCACATAGTATGTTGCACAGCCACATAGTATATAGCACAGTCCACGCATTATATAACACAGCCCACGCAATATATAACACAGCCCACATAGTATATAGCACAGCCCACGCAGTATATAACACAGCCCACGCAGTATATAACACAGCCCATGTAGTATATAACACAGCCCATGCAGTATATAGCACAGCCCACACAGTATATAACACAGCCCACGTAGTATAAAACACAGCCACGTAGTATATAGCACAGCCACATAGTATATTGCACAGCCAGGTAGTATATAGCACAGCGACGTAGTATATAACACAGCCCACGCAGTATATAACACAGCCCACGTTGTATATAACACAGCCCACGTAGTATACAGCAATGTGGGCACCATATCCCTGTTAAAAAAAGAATTAAAATAAAAAAGTTATATACTCACCTTCCGGCGGCCCCCGGATCCATCCCAGGCCTTTAGCGATGCTCCTCGTGATGCTCTGTTCACAGTAATGCCTTGCAGCAATAACCCGTGATGATTTAGCAGTCTCGCAAGACCGCTACGTCATCTGGGGTCATAGCCGCAATGCATTCCTGGTTAGGAGAGTCGCGAGGAGTGGGACACCGGAAGGTGAGAATATAATGATTTTTTTTAATTATTATTTTTAACATTATATGTTTTTACTATTAATTCTGCATAGGCAGCATCAATAGTAAAAAGTTGGTCACATTTACAAGGTTAATGGCAGCGTTAAGGGACTGGGCACTGACTGGAGGGGAGTATGGAGGGGGCACTGACTGGAGGGGAGGAAGGAGGGGCCAATTCACAGCCAGACTGTGCCTGTCGCTGATTGGTTGCACCCAGCCGGCCACGACTAATCAGCGACGCGGGATTTCCGTGACAGACAAACAGACAAACATACAGAATTGGACCTCTTAGACAATTATATATATAGATTGCTCTGTATCCTGTATATAATTCAGCATTGAGTCCTATATACTTCTACGGCAATTCATGTATCTGAAGAAGGTCTAAACTGAGACTGAAACATCATATATGTTCACTGGGAATTGCAAATAAATAGTCTTTATTCTAAATTATCTCAGTGCCAAGTTCTTCATAACATAGTAACATAGTTACTATGTAACATAGTTAGTAAGGCCGAAAAAAGACATTTGTCCATCCAGTTCAGCCTATATTCCATCATAATAAATACCCAGATCTACGTCCTTCTACAGAACCTAATAATTGTATGATACAATATTGTTCTGCTCCAGGAAGACATCCAGGCCTCTCTTGAACCCCTCGACTGAGTTCGCCATCACCACCTCCTCAGGCAAGCAATTCCAGATTCTCACTGCCCTAACAGTAAAGAATCCTCTTCTATGTTGGTGGAAAAACCTTCTCTCCTCCAGACGCAAAGAATGCCCCCTTGTGCCCGTCACCTTCCTTGGTATAAACAGATCCTCAGCGAGATATTTGTATTGTCCCCTTATATACTTATACATGGTTATTAGATCGCCCCTCAGTCGTCTTTTTTCTAGACTAAATAATCCTAATTTCGCTAATCTATCTGGGTATTGTAGTTCTCCCATCCCCTTTATTAATTTTGTTGCCCTCCTTTGTACTCTCTCTAGTTCCATTATATCCTTCCTGAGCACCGGTGCCCAAAACTGGACACAGTTATATAATATCATAGATATTATATTACAGATCGGGCTACTACTTGTGCACCTGCTTTCAGAAGTGCCATGTTCTACTGCTACGTTTAATAGGTTTTAGACCAAGGCTCATCGAAGACCTATTTCAGAATAGTCCAATGCTTTGCTCGTAGCCATTCTTGGATGTTTTTAGCTGTGTGTTTTGGATTATTATCCTATTGGAGGACCCATGAACTGAGACACAGATAAAGTGATCTGAGACTGGGCAGCAAATTTGTCTCCAGAATGACTTGATAGTGGAGGGCACCATCTAATAAATGGGATCCAACTGCGGCATGTCATACAGAAGACTATAACACATGAAGAGAAAGAAGCATGCCATGTGCTCTAGGGTTCTCCATAAAAGTATATCAAAGTTTCTTGTAACACAATAGAGACAAAAAAACAATTCAAAACATTAGAAAAGTCATACAATGACATAATGCGAGTATCGACCTATAATAGAGTTGTTTGAAACACATTTAATGTGTGAACCATGTATATATAACATATATAACATTTTGTAGAAAAAAAGGAAAGAATTTGTAAGAAATTAAGCTCAATGGCCCAGATTAAACTAGTTTGAATCCAAAGGCATACACTCACATGTTAACCAGTAAGGCTAGGGTCAAATTGCGTTATGTGACCCCATTTAAAGGACTACGTTACACCGTGGCATAATGACGTCACCCCTGTGCTCTGCTTTACGGCCGGCGCTCACACAGTCAGTGCGGGAAGCTGAGGGTGAGGGACATGACAGACACCGGAATGTAAGTATGTAGTGTTTTATTTTTTTTACTTTTACAATGGTAACCAGGGTAAACATTAGGTTATTAAGCGCGGCCCTGCGCTTAGTAACCCGATGTTTACCCTGGTTACCCGGGGACTTCGGCATCGTTGGTCGCTGGAGAGCTGTCTGTGTGACAGCTAACCAGCGACCACACAAGGACTTTCCAACGATCACGGCCAGGTCGTATCGCTGGTCGTGATCGTTGGAAAGTTGATCAGTGTGAAGGTACCTTAACTCACATTTTGCTTTTTGAGGCTTTATAGTCTCTTTAATTTCCTTGGGCTGCTCGTTTATTTGCTATATATAATACATTAATTGGACTCTTTTTCAAATATTTATGCCCACATATTGGGCTTATTTGATCTTTTTCAATATAACCATAATGGGCTTGTCTGATCTTTCAACATTACCCAATGTCGGCTAATTGTATTTAATGATCTTAAGATGACCTTCATAAGGATTTGTTTAATACTTGCATTCATTTAGTGCTAAGGTTCTTATGCTCTTTGGTTCTTCTTGTGCTGATCATATATGCTCTGTTATGTTAGGTTTCGGGTGTTACTGGTACATTTACTCTAAAAATGTTATATGTACATGGTTCACATTTTAGCTGTGGTTCAAACAACTTTATTGTGGGTTGCTAGTTGCATTATGTCATTTTATGAAAATATTAAATGTTTTAATTGTGTTTTTTGGCTCTTTTGTGTTACTGTAAATTTTAATATACTTTTATGGTGATCGCTCTATCACATGGTGTGTTTTCTTTGTTTTCATCTACTATATAATTGTCTAAGGGTCACTTCTGTCTGTCCTTCTGTCTGTCTGTCTGTATTTCTGTCACGGTTATTCATTTGCTGATTGGTCTCGCCAGCTGCCTGTTATGGCTGCCGCAACCAATCAGCGACGGGCACAGTCCGGAAGAAAATGGCCGCTCCTTAGTCAGTCAGTGCCTGTCGCCCGCATACTCCCCTCCGGTCACCGCTAACACAGGGTTAATTCCGGCGGTAATGGACCGCGTTATGCCACGGGTAACGCACTCAGTTACCGCCGCTATTAACCCTGTGCGTCCCCAACTTTTTACTATTGATGCTGCCTATGCGGCATCAATAGTAAAAAATGTAATGTTAAAAATAATTTAAAAAAAATAAACCTGCTATACTCACCGGCCGCCATCTTCCGCTGCAGTTTCTGGTGGCAAAGATGGTATGACAGAAGGACCTGCCATGACGTCACAGTCATGTGACCGCGACGTCATCACAGGCCCTGCGCGCCTGCACGACAAGGACCTGCCATGACGTCACGGTCATGTGACCGTGACTAGGGTTGAGCGACTTTTAGTTTTTTAGGGTCGAGTCGGGTTTCACGAAACCCGACTATCTCAAAAGTCGAGTCGAGTGGAATCGGCCGATTAACGCGAAAAGTCGGGGATCGACCGAAACACGAAACCCAATGCAAGTCAATGGGGGAGCATAATCGGCAGTGAGTGGAGGCCAGGAAAACATGTACAGTGCCCATTTTAATGGCAAAAACATCCATTCTTGTTACTGAAGCTTGTCAATCTTAATTTAACTTATAATAATAGTAAGGCATTGGAAATTGGGTGTCATTTGGCTAAAGTTGTGGGGGGTAGGGCTGGTTCAAGTATTTAGTGGGCCCAGGAAATCTGGACCACGTCACGGCAGTGGAGCAGGGAGAGGTAAGTATTTCAACTTTGCAAGTGCTGTGATCCTGAGCAAGCAGGGGGGGCCCACTCATTGGCATTGGCACTGGCACAGGGCCCCTCAAAGTACGGCGGTGTGTTTGCACGGCGGGGGCGCCTCCCACCGGCAGCGAAACTTTTGCATAGTATGAGGGGCCCTGTGCCAGTGACGTCGCCAACGAGTATTCCTCCCCCCACCTGATGAAGGAACCTGCACTTTCATCTGCACCTTCCTCTTTGTCCCCGTGTAAGGTGGTATGGTATGCGGGAAGAGGAACCTGACTTTCAGCAGGGTCACAATCTTGCTGTGTAGCATGCACGGGGAATGTTGCGATATGGGTCAATGTACCAGCAGACTCATCTATCACTGGCTGGGCAATGGGCAGGATGAGGAGGAAACACAGATATAGGCCCAAAGAATAAAGTGGGCTAAATGCAGTTCAAAATTGGTAACAGGACTAACCAGGCGGCATTGCTTTGTTCAGTAGAGGACAACTGTAAAGAGAGGCTGACACAGAGAGTAGGCCCAAATCAGTAAGAAGTCTAAATGCAGTTCAAAATTGGCAACAGTAATAAACAGGCGGCACCGCTTTGTTCAGTGGAGGAGAACAGCAAGGAGCGGCAGACACCGATAGTAGGCCCCAACCCAACTAGTAGGCCAAATGCAGTCTAACATTAACAACTACTTAACGAGAGCCTGAAAATGGAATTTCAGGACAGGAAACCAGGAGAACAGCAAGGAGCGGCAGACACTGTTAGTAGGCTCCAACCCAACTAGTAGGCCAAATGCAGTTGTTCCATTTAACAACTATTTAACAAGAGCCTGAAGATAGAAGCTCAGGAAAGGCAACCTGGAGAACACCTTGGAGCGGCAGACACCGTCTCTACAACCCAGACCCAACTTGTAGGCCTAATGCAGTGTTGTTTCAACAACTACTTAACGAGAGCTAGAAGATAGAAGCTATGGAGAGGCAACCTGGAAAACACCTTGGAGCGGAAGACACCGTCTCTACAACCCAGACCCAACTTGTAGGCCTAATGCAGTGTTGTTTCAACAACTACTTAACGAGAGCTAGAAGATCGAAGCTATGGAGAGGCAACCTGGAGAACACCTTGGAGCGGCAGACACCGTCTCTACAACCCAGACCCAACTTGTAGGCCTAATGCAGTGCTGTTTCAACAACTACTTAACGAGAGCTAGAAGATAGAAGCTATGGAGAGGCAACCTGGAGAACACCTTGGAGCGGCAGACACCGCCTCTACAACCCAGACCCAACTTGTAGGCCTAATGCAGTGTTGTTTCAACAACTACTTAACGAGAGCTAGAAGATAGAAGCTATGGAGAGGCAACCTGGAGAACACCTTGGAGTGGAAGACACCGTCTCTACAACCCAGACCCAACTTGTAGGCCTAATGCAGTGTTGTTTCAACAACTACTTAACGAGAGCTAGAAGATCGAAGCTATGGAGAGGCAACCTGGAGAACACCTTGGAGTGGCAGACACCGTCTCTACAACCCAGACCCAACTTGTAGGCCTAATGCAGTGTTGTTTCAACAACTACTTAACGAGAGCTAGAAGATAGAAGCTATGGAGAGGCAACCTGGAGAACACCTTGGAGCGGAAGACACCGGCCCTACCGAAGTAGTAGCCCCAATACAGTTTTCAAATTCCTATAGGCTGAAAACCAGACTATTGACGCTCAGCTTTTTTCAGAGTAGGACTGCTGTATTGAGTGGCGCAGACAGACACAGGTAGTAGGCCTTAAACAAAAAATTTGACTCAATGCAGTTTAAAAAAGGTTACAGGGGTACACAGGCAGCATTGCTCTGGTCAGTGGAGGATATTTTCAATTATGGACCGCAGACAGACTTAGTACGCCTACAATTAAAAAAAGGATGCTCTATGCAATTTAAAATAGGTTCCAGGGGTACATGGACAGCATTGGTCTGGTCAGTGGAGGACTATTGGAAGGAGGGACCGCAGACAGGCTTAGTAGGCCTAACATAACAAAAGTAGGCTGTAGGCACTTTAAAATAGCTTCCAGGGGTACACGGGCAGCATTGGTCTGGTCAGTGGAGGACTATTGGAAGGAGGGACCGCAGACAGGCTTAGTAGGCCTAACATAACAAAAGTAGGCTGTAGGCACTTTAAAATAGGTTCCAGGGGTACACGGGCAGCAGTGGTCTGGTCAGTGGAGGACTATTGGAAGGAGGGACTGCAGACAGGCTTAGTAACATAGTAACATAGTAACATAGTTAGTAAGGCCGAAAAAAGACATTTGTCCATCCAGTTCAGCCTATATTCCATCATAATAAATCCCCAGATCTACGTCCTTTTACAGAACCTAATAATTGTATGATACAATATTGTTCTGCTCCAGGAAGACATCCAGGCCTCTCTTGAACCCCTCGACTGAGTTCGCCATCACCACCTCCTCAGGCAAGCAATTCCAGATTCTCACTGCCCTAACAGTAAAGAATCCTCTTCTATGTTGGTGGAAAAACCTTCTCTCCTCCAGACGCAAAGAATGCCCCCTTGTGCCCGTCACCTTCCTTGGTATAAACAGATCCTCAGGGAGATATTTGTATTGTCCCCTTATATACTTATACATGGTTATTAGATCGCCCCTCAGTCGTCTTTTTTCTAGACTAAATAATCCTAATTTCGCTAATCTATCTGGGTATTGTAGTTCTCCCATCCCCTTTATTAATTTTGTTGCCCTCCTTTGTACTCTCTCTAGTTCCATTATATCCTTCCTGAGCACCGGTGCCCAAAACTGGACACAGTACTCCATGTGCGGTCTAACTAGGGATTTGTACAGAGGCAGTATAATGCTCTCATCATGTGTATCCAGACCTCTTTTAATGCACCCCATGATCCTGTTTGCCTTGGCAGCTGCTGCCTGGCACTGGCTGCTCCAGGTAAGTTTATCATTAACTAGGATCCCCAAGTCCTTCTCCCTGTCAGATTTACCCAGTGGTTTCCCGTTCAGTGTGTAATGGTGATATTGATTCCTTCTTCCCATGTGTATAACCTTACATTTATCATTGTTAAACCTCATCTGCCACCTTTCAGCCCAAGTTTCCAACTTATCCAGATCCATCTGTAGCAGAATACTATCTTCTCTTGTATTAACTGCTTTACGTAGTTTTGTATCATCTGCAAATATCGATATTTTACTGTGTAAACCTTCTACCAGATCATTAATGAATATGTTGAAGAGAACAGGTCCCAATACTGACCCCTAGGCCTAACATAACAAAAGTAGGCTGTAGGCACTTTAAAATAGGTTCCAGGGGTACACGGGCAGCAGTGGTGTGGTCAGTGGAGGAGTATTGGAAGGAGGGACCGCAGACAGGCTTTGTAGGCCTAACATAACAAAAGTAGGCTGTAGGTGTAAATATAGGACACTGCCCCTGACTATTTTAAGTAGCATCATACATGTCAACACATTGGTATTGTCAGTGCCAGGCATTGAAGGATGTCAGCGCATAGACTAAACATTGGTGGAGCTGTGAGAGATAATTTTGCAAATCGTAGAGCACTGTTTGAGCTGGGGGGGGGAAACTGTCTTGTGGCCGGCGGTACAGGCCCAGGGCCCCTCATGTTGCAACGGTGTGTCTGACGTTGGTTGCGCGCCACCACCGCCAGAGACACTTTATTGTACTATGAGGGACCCAGTGGCAATGCCGTTGACCAAAAGCGTGCACACCCACCTCTTCAGACAAACGGCACTCTCACGGGTGCTTGCGCCAAGTGGCGAGACCACGGCCCCGTGGGGGGAGTTTGGCCATTTAGGGAGGTGTAAACATGTCGTATGCTGGACAAACAGCTGCTGCAAATTACGAGATTGGAAAACTCAGTCAGAGCAGTCCACAAGCAAGACCTTTTCATTGGAAAGCTAGGTGTCAGCCGGGAAAGGTGGGGCAAAATGATTTGAAATCCAGTAGTGGTTCATTTTAATGAAGGTTAGATCATCAACATTTTGGGTAGCCAGACGAGTCCTTTTTTCGGTTAATATTGAACCAGCAGCACTGAATACTCTTTCTGATAGCACACTAGCTGCTGGGCAAGCAAGCTCCTGCAATGCATATTCTGCCAATTCTGGCCAGGTGTCTAATTTGGATGCCCAGTAATCAAATGGGAATGACGGTTGAGGGAGAACATCGATAAGGGATGAAAAATAGTTAGTAACCATACTGGACAAATGTTGTCTCCTGTCACTTTGAATTGATGCTGCAGTACCTGTCCTGTCTGCGGTCATAGCAAAATCACTCCACAACATGGTCAGAAAACCCCTCTGTCCAACGCCACTTCTGATTTGTGCACCTCTAACACCTCTGGTCTGCTGCCCCCTGCAGCTCGTGTGAGAACGATCACGGGCGCTGTGTGCTGGGAATGCCTGAATCAAACGGTCAACAAGAGTTGATTGTTTGGTTGCTAATATTTGTTCCAGGTTCTCATGTGGCATAATATTTTGCAATTTGCCTTTATAGCGAGGATCAAGGAGGCAGGCCAACCAGTAATCGTCATCGGTCATCATTTTAATAATGCGTGGGTCACTTTTGAGGATACGTAAGGCATAATCCGCCATGTGGGCCAAAGTTCCAGTTGTCAAATCTGCGGTTGTGCTGGGTTGAGGGGCAGTTACAGGCAAATCTACGTCACTTGTGTCCCTCAAAAAACCAGAACCCAGCCTTGCCACGCCACCTATTTCCAGTGGCCCCGGAGAAGCTTCCTCATTAAAAAAATACTCATCCCCATCATCCTTCTCGTCCTCCTCCTCCTGTTTGCCCGCTACCTCGTCCTGTACACTGCCCTGATCAGACAATGGCTGACTGTCATCAAGGCTTTCCTCTTCCTCTGCTGCAGACGCCTGATCCTTTATGTGCGTCAAACTTTGCATCAGCAGACGCATTAGGGGGATGCTCATGCTTATTATGGCATTGTCTGCACTAACCAGCCGTGTGCATAACTCAAAACACTGAAGGACTTGACACGTCTTGTACCTTCGACCACTGCACACCTGACAACTCCATGTCTGCCATCCTACTGCCTGCCCGTGTATGTGTATCCTCCCACAAATACATAACAGCACGCCTCTGTTCGCACAGTCTCTGAAGCATGTGCAGTGTTGAGTTCCACCTTGTTGCAACGTCGATGATTAGGCGATGCTGGGGAAGGTTCAAAGACCGCTGATAGGTCTGCATATGGCTGGAGTGTACCGGCGAACGGCGGATATGCGAGCAAAGTCCACGCACTTTGAGGAGCAGGTCGGATAACCCCGGATAACTTTTCAGGAAGCACTGCACCACCAGGTTTAAGGTGTGAGCCAGGCAAGGAATGTGTTTCAGTTGGGAAAGGGCGATGGCAGCCATGAAATTCCTTCCGTTATCACTCACTACCTTGCCTGCCTCAAGATCTACAGTGCCCAGCCACGACTGTGTTTCTTTCTGCAAGAACTCGGACAGAACTTCCGCGGTGTGTCTGTTGTCGCCCAAACACTTCATAGCCAATACAGCCTGCTGACGCTTGCCAGTAGCTGCCCCATAATGGGACACCTGGTGTGCAACAGTGGCAGCTGCGGATGGAGTGGTTGTGCGACTGTGGTCTGTGGACGAGCTCTCGCTTCTGCAGGAGGACGAGGAGAAGGAGGAGGGGGGCGAACGGCTACAGCCAACTGTTTCCTAGACCGTGGGCTAGGCAGAACTGTCCCAATATTGCTGTCCCCTGTGGACCCTGCATCCACCACATTCTCCCAGTGTGCCGTGATGGACTTGTAACGTCCCTGGCCATGCCTACTGGTCCATGCATCTGTTGTCAGGTGCACCTTTGTACTCACAGATTGCCTGAGTGCATGGACGATGCGCTCTTTAACATGCTGGTGGAGGGCTGGGATGGCTTTTCTGGAAAAAAAGTGTCGACTGGGTAGCTCGTAGCGTGGTACAGCGTAGTCCATCAGGGCTTTGAAAGCTTCGCTTTCAACTAACCGGTAGGGCATCATCTCTAACGAGATTAGTCTAGCTATGTGGGCGTTCAAACCCTGTGTACGCGGATGCGAGGATGAGTACTTCCTTTTTCTAACGAGAGTCTCATGTAGGGTGAGCTGGACTGGAGAGCTGGAGATCGTGGAACTAGCGGGGGTGCCGGTGGACATGGCAGACTGAGAGACGGTTAAAGACGGTATTCTTGCCGGTGCCCTACATGCAGTGTTTCCTACTACGAAACTGGTGATTCCCTGACCCTGACTGCTTTGGCCTCGCTACGAAACATGCACAGATACTGCAGGTGGTGCGGAAAATGGTGGCCTTACAGTGACGGAAGGGATGTAGGGTTGCTGACTAGCTTCATTGGCCGAGGGTGCTACAACCTTAAGGGACATTTGGTAGTTAGTCCAGGCTTGCAAATGCATGGTGGTTAAATGTCTATGCATGCAACTTGTATTTAGACTTTTCAGATTCTGACCTCTGCTTAAGGTAGTTGAACATTTTTGACAGATGACTTTGCGCTGATCAATTGGATGTTGTTTAAAAAAATGCCAGACTGCACTCTTTCTAGCATCGGATACCTTTTCAGGCATTGCAGACTGAGCTTCTTTAACCGGATGGCCACGCTGTCCTCCAACTGGTTTTGGCTTTGCCACTCGTTTTGGGCCAGATACGGGCCCGGCAGATGGAACCTGTTGCGATGTTGATGCCTGCTGCGGCCCCTCCTCCTCCGCTTCAGAACTACTGCCGCCTGCAGCCTGTTCCCCCAATGGCTGCCAATCGGGGTCAACAACTGGGTCATCTATGACCTCCTCTTCTATCTCATGTGCAACTTCGTCTGTGTTACCGTGTAAGCCGGTGGTATAGCGTTCGTGACGGGGCACCATAGTCTCATCAGGGTCTGATTCTGGATCAGTACACTGCGAGGGCAATGTTGTGGTCTGAGTCAAAGGAACAGCATAGTAATCTGGCTGTGGTTGTGCATCTGTCTACTCCATGTCCGATTCAACTTGTAATGGGCATGGCCTGTTAACTGTTTCACTTTCTAACCCAGGAACGGTATGTGTAAAGAGCTCCATGGAGTAACCCGTTGTGTCGCCTGACGCATCCTTCTCTGTTGTTGTTTTTGCTGAACAGGACAATGGAGCGACTTGTCCCTGAGTGTGAACATCCACTAACGACGCACTGCTTTTACATTTACCAGTTTCAGAAGAGGAGGCAAAAGAGCTAGAGGCTGAGTCAGCAAGGAAAGCCAAAACTTGCTCTTGCTGCTCCGGCTTTAAAAGCGGTTTTCCTACTCCCAGAAATGGGAGCGTTCGAGGCCTTGTGTAGCCAGACGACGAACCTGGCTCCACAGCTCAAGACTTAGGTGCTATATTGTTTTTCCCAAGACCACCTGATGCTCCACCACCACTACCATCATTACCAGCTGGCAATGAACGCCCACGGCCACGACCTCTTCCACCAGACTTCCTCATTGTTTTAAAAACGTAACCAAAATAACGGTATTTGTTGCTGTAAAACAACTTACAAGGTGAACTCAAACTTCTGTAGGATTTAGATATCCCTTTATAGGTGGGTGAGACTGCAAGGAAAATCAGGCACAATGTTACACACTCGGTTTTCTGTGGCACAAAATGAGACAGATGCCACACACGCAGGACTGGCACTGAAGCACAAATGCCAATATTAATCTCCCACTATTTATTTTTTTTCAGGGAGAATTTAAAAAACAAAAAACAAAAAAACAGACACTATGCTTTCTGTGGCCCACAATTTGAGAGAGATGGCATACACGACTGGCACTCAAGCACAAATGCCAATATTAATCTCCCATTATTTATTTTTTTTCAGGGAGAATTTAAAAACCAAAATAAAAAAATAACAGACACTAGGCCTTCTGTGGCCCACAATTTGAGAGAGATGGCACACACGACTGGCACTCAAGCACAAATGCCAATATTAATCTCCCACTATTTATTTTTTTTCAGGGAGAATTTAAAAAAAAAAAAAAAAAAAAAAAGAAACTAGGCTTTCTGTGGCCCACAATTTGAGAGAGATGGCACACACGACTGGCACTCAAGCACAAATTGTTAGGACTGGCGGAACGCACCAAGTACAAGAAGAAATGGAACTAGGTGCGTTCGCAGTCCGAGGTCCACCGTGCAGGTAAAAACCCTGCTGCTAGTAAGACAAACTATATGGCGGTACTACAAGTATACACGCACGGGTTAACTGCACCCTGCGTGAAAGAAGCGATCCTGTTGCGTCACAGGACCGCGGTACCGCACATAGAGCGCGAGCAATAAGTCAGCGAACTCAACCCCAACTAGGATTGAAGTCCGATTAGACACTTGCTGGCACAACACCGCAACTGGGTGTGTAAGGAAACTAAATAATAATATAAAGGCACAAGAGTGCGTGCGGTGCCGCACAGACGAACGCGACTAACCACCCAGGCTTGGGTCAGGAAAGCGCAGAGCAAGTGCACGGCGCCGTACAGGCGGACACAGCAACTGGTAGCTGTAATGTGTGTTACGTGCTGTTGGATAAGTCGGGCGCTAGATAGCAAACATACACCTTCCGTGAACAGACATTCAATAGGGAGGGTATTTTAAAGAGCGACTTTCACTCACAACACACACACATATTTACAAGACAATACTAGCGCATGGCCGTGCGGTTATGCGCAGTTTATATAGCTGCAGCACAGGAAACAGCTACAGAAGTTTTGCCCTTTCAGGACCTGCCAAAAGGACCAATGGGATGTGCTGCAGTACCTGAGCATGTGACCCTCGATCTCCAACAGGAGATCTTGCCCTGGGCATGCTCAGTGTGTGCAAATAAGGACTTAGATCCAGAAACGTCCAGTAGCCGCTGCCCAGCACTGGCTTCAATGGCAGAAGCAGGAAAAGCAGCAGTAACTCTTCGCACAGAGTCAGACTGAGCAAGACGCTGGGATCGACGTCCCTGCTGAGCAGACTCCACTGCGGCTGGAGGAGAATGGGAGACAGCAGCGGAGACGGGTCGAGATTCTCCCTGTGCAGCAGAGGAAACTCGACTCCTAACACAAATGCCAATATTAATCTCCCACTATTTATTTTTTTTCAGGGAGAATTTAAAAACCAAAATAAAAAAAAACAGACACTAGACTTTCTGTGGCCCACAATTTGAGAGAGATGGCACACACGACTGGCACTCAAGCACAAATGCCAATATTAATCTCCCACTATTTATTTTTTTTCAGGGAGAATTTAAAAAACAAAAAACAAAAAAACAGACACTAGGCTTTCTGTGGCCCACAATTTGAGAGAGATGGCACACACGACTGGCACTCAAGCACAAATGCCAATATTAATCTCCCACTATTTATTTTTTTTCAGGGAGAATTTAAAAACCAAAATAAAAATAACAGACACTAGGCTTTCTGTGGCCCACAATTTGAGAGAGATGGCACACACGACTGGCACTCAAGCACAAATGCCAATATTAATCTCTCACTATTTTTTTTTTTTCAGGGAGAATTTAAAAACCAAAAAAAAAAAAAACAGACACTAGGCTTTCTGTGGCCCAAAATTTGAGAGAAATGGCACACACGACTGGCACTCAAGCACAAATGCCAATATTAATCTCCCACTATTTATTTTTTTTCAGGGAGAATTTAAAAAACAAAAAACAAAAAAACAGACACTAGGCTTTCTGTGGCCCACAATTTGAGAGAGATGGCACACACGACTGGCACTCAAGCACAAATGCCAATATTAATCTCCCACTATTTATTTTTTTTCAGGGAGAATTTAAAAACCAAAATAAAAAAAACAGACACTAGGCTTTCTGTGGCCCACAATTTGAGAGAGATGGCACACACGACTGGCACTGAAGCACAAATGCCATTATTAATCTCCCACTATTTATTTTTTTCAGGGAGAATTTAAAAAACAAAAAACAAAAAACAGACACTAGGCTTTCTGTGGCCCACAATTTGAGAGAGATGGCACACACGACTGGCACTCAAGCACAAATGCCAATATTAATCTCCCACTATTTATTTTTTTTTTCAGGGAGAGTTTAAAAACCAAAATAAAAAAAAAAAGACACTTGGCTTTCTGTGCCCCACAATTTGAGAGAGATGGCACACACGACTGGCACTCAAGCACAAATGCCAATATTAATCTCCCACTATTTATTTTTTTTCAGGGAGAATTTAAAAAACAAAAAACAAAAAATCAGACACTAGGCTTTCTGTGGCCCACAATTTGAGAGAGATGGCACACACGACTGGCACTGAAGCAGAAATGCCAATATTAATCTCCCACTATTTATTTTTTTTCAGGGAGAATTTAAAAAACAAAAAACAAAAAATCAGACACTAGGCTTTCTGTGGCCCACAGTTTGAGAGAGATGGCACACACGACTGGCACTGAAGCACAAATGCCAATATTAATCTCCCACTATTTTTTTTTTATTTCTGGGAGAATTGGCAAGAAATCAGGCCCACTGTTAGACTGTATGTTTTCTGTCCCAGAAAATGAGACACAGATGCCACACACAGGACTGCCACTGATGCAGATTTGCCAATTTTAATCTGCATCCTTTTTTTTTTATTCAGGGAGACTAGTGAATAAATCTGGGCCACTGTATTAGAGTATATTTTCTGTGACAGACAGTGGCTTGAACAGATGTAACGGAAAAAAAAAAAAAAAAAAGGGACTGTCCTACAATTACCATCTCCCTGCAGTTATCTCAGCAATGTATGGCAGGCAGCAATAACAAGGAGTGGACTACTGCACAAATTAAATAAAAAGTGTGGACAAACAAACAAGATAGCTGTGCAGAAAGGAAGGAGCAACAGGATTTGTGCTTTGAAAAAAGCAGTTGGTTTGCACAGCGGTGTACAAACAGCAATGCAGCTATCAGGGAGCCTTCTAGGGCAGCCCAATGAGCTACAGCGCTGAGGGAAAAAAATGTAGCCTCCACTGTCCCTGCAAACAAAAGGTGGTGTTGGACAGTGGAAATCGCTACAGCACAAGCGGTTTGGGGGTTAATGGACCCTGCCTAATGCTATCCCTGCTTCTGACGAAGCGGCAGCAACCTCTCCCTATGCTCAGATCAGCAGCAGTAAGATGGTGGTTGGCGGGAACGCCCCTTTATAGCCCCTGTGACGCCGCAGACAGCAAGCCAATCACTGCAATGGCCTTCTCTAAGATGGTGGGGACTGAGACCTATGTCATCACGCTGCCCACACTCTGCGTCCACCTTCATTGGCTGAGAAATGGCGCTTTTCGCGTCATTGAAACGCGACTTTGGCGCGAAAGTCACGTACCGCATGGCCGACCCCACACAGGGATCGGGTCGGGTTTCATGAAACCCGACTGTGCCAAAAGTCGGTGACTTATGAAAATGACCGACCCGTTTCGCTCAACCCTAACTGTGACGTCTTCACAGGCCCTGCACTCCTGTGCTAGAAAGACCTGTCATGACGTCACGGTCATGTGACCGCGATGTCATCACTGGTCCTGCGCTCTGGTACCAACCCTGGGACCGCAAGCTGCCATGAACTACAAGGGGCCTTTGGAAAGGTGAGTATATGTTTATTTTTTCACCTTTGACAAATCTGGCTAGGCAATATACTACGTGATTGGCCAATATACTACGTGGCTCTGTGCTGTATACTACTTCGCTGTGCAATATACTACGTGGCTCTGTGCTGTATACTACGTCACTCAGCAATATACTACGTCACTGGGCAATATACTACGTAACTGGGCAATATACTACGTGGCTGGGCAATATACTACGTGACTGGGCAATATACTACGTAACTGGGCAATATACTACGTGGCTGCGCAATATATTACGTGACTGGGCAATATACTACGTGACTGGGCAATATACTATGTAACTGGGCAATATACTACGTTACTGGCCAATATACTACGTGGCTCTGTGCTGTATACTACGTCGCTTTGCGATATACTACGTCACTGGGCAATATACTATGTAACTGGGCAATATACTACGTGACTGAGCAGTATGCTACATGACTGGGCAATATACTACGTGGCTGCGCAATATACTACGTGACTGGGCAATATACTACGTCACTGAGCAATATACTACGTCACTTGCGCAGGCGTGTACTATGGAGGACAGAGAATTAACTTCAATCCAATATTGCAGCCAGCATGCAGCCAGCGGGTAAGGAAAGGGTGAATCAAACACCCCAAAACCCCGCCTCCATGGCTGAAGATTGTTCCCTCCAAATTCAGGTGACAGTGTCCCTTTAAATAATATACTGTAATGTTTTTCTAGCTCGGGTTGCTCTGAATCTGGCAATACCAAGTATGTCTATGTTTTTTTTAACTTTTGTTTTTAAATAAAAACAGCAGTGTCAGTGACAAAATTTTTTGTTTATGTATCATACTTTATTTTGTCTTTTTTTTTACATTTTTAAAAATGTAATTGTACATGAACTTCAATAAGTCTGATCACTGGTTTAGTAGCTTGAAATACTTGTGTGTAACCGAGAATTAGACTTGTAATTTTTACATTGACAGAAGGCCTATGTCACATCTCCACTATAACATGCGCTTGTGATGTTTGCTCCTTTCACAAGACACCGCCATATTCATGATAACACAAGACCAACTCATTCAAAACCGCAGCAATCATTACTTGAAAGAATAAACTGAAACAAAACAGGCTGCAATGTTTTATTAAGAGTTACTATCAAGATTTATTAAAAACAGATAACCAATTTAATAATAAATAAACATCAGAATCACCGAATGTCCAAATCCACCAGGCCTAAGCCGGGCAATTATCCCACTGATAAACATCACAACAATTTAAAGGGAGGGCGTCTTCAATCTTCTTTGACACTGACAGCTGATCAGCGCATCCATGATGTTTAAATAGATGAATTCTTCCCGCATATTTAGGTAAGAGCCAATCAGAGATCTAGAACAAATCAAGAAACCAAGCAGCTGGAAACCAGCTAAAACCAGAATTAATAAAAATAGCCTGAGGGAAAATTGACCCTTGCCCTGGCAAAAACAATGTAGGTGAGGAAGATGGAGAGAACAAAATGGAGAATGAAAGATAGAAATTGCCAGGCAAATTACATGTGGCCTGTGTGAACATGCGTCCCCCATATTATAATATTACGATGGGGGGTTCCTACATGCTAACAACCAACTCATTCATAACCACAACAATCATTACTTGAAAGAATAAACTGAAACACATGTCAGATAAAAACAGGCCATGATGTTTTATTAACCCCTTAACCCCCAAGGGTAGTTTGCATGTTAATGACCTGGCCAATTTTTACAATTCTGACCACTGTCCCTTAATGAGGTTATAACTCTGGAATTCTGGAATAGTGATGAGCGAACGTGCTCGCCACTACTCGTTATTTGCCCGAGTATGCTCGGCGTACTCGCCGAGCAGTGAGCATTTCCGGTATTAATCGGCGGTAACTGCAGTCTCTACTCAGCAGTTTTGGTGGACTTTAGAGACCCAATCATGGTGCAGGGATTGTCTGCCAGGCTATGAAACGCCGCAGCCATCTGTGGTCGTGCAGTGATTGGCTGGGCCGTACAGCATCATCCCGAGTATAAAAGACCCGGCGCCGCCCTGCTCGCCGCATTCTGTTCCTGTTTCAGCGAGAGTAGGGAGAGCTGCTGTCGAGATAGGGTCAGAATCGTGGTTTTAGAGTTAGTGTAGGTCTGCAACTCTTACATCCACAACTCCTCAGAAACCAAAAGTCCTTTTTAGGGCTAATTCATGGGTCCCCATATTGCAACGCTAGGTAGGCAGGGCACAGCATATCCACATAAGTGCAAAACCTGCAGGCACTGTATGTGCGTCCATTGCTCCCACTGCATCCTTCCCAAAGCTCCATAACTCCTTGCTGCTGCTGCAGCTTATTTACTGTCTATATAATTTTTTTTTTCCTTCCAAAAATCCCCCCCCCCCCCAAAAAAAAAAAATATACAGTCTGTTTTGTCAGACTGAGGCCTGTTGAAAAGTTATAGTTCGTCAGGCATATGTAACATAGTTGTGTGTGCTACCTTAGTGCCCCTTTTTTTTGGTGTTTTCAATTCACCAAAAAAGGCTTCATACATCTGCGTGCTCCAAGTTTGGTCATTGGAGAACGGTGTACTTATTTTTTGGCTGTCTGATACTCAAATTCTATACAGCACTATTTTGCATTAAAAAAATTGAAAGGCCACAGATTTGCCAGTGTGGTATTTTCGTTACAGGCGTCATATATCTCTATGCTCCAAGTTTGGGCATTGGAGGCCGGTGTACTTTTTTTTGGCTGTGTTATACTCCAATTCAATACAGCGCTATTTCACATAAAAAAAAATTCAAGGGCACAGATTTGCCAGTGTGGTATTTCCTTTACAGCCATCATATATCTCTGTGCTTCCCCCCAGTTTGGGCATTGGAGGCCAGTGTACTTATTTTTTGGCTGTGTGATACTCAAATTCTATACAGCGCTATTTCGCATCAAAAAAATTCAAAGACCACAGATTTGCCAGTGTGGTATTTCCGTGTCAGCCCTGATATATCTGCGTGCTCCAAGTTAGCGCATTTTTGGCCGGTGGACCACTTTTTTTGCTGTCTGATACACTAATTATATACAGCACTATTTTGCATTAAAAAAAACAAACACCTATTTGGCAGTGTGATATTTCCATGACAGGACTCATATATGGCTACGTTCACATTAGCGTCATGCGACGCAGCGTCGCCGACGCACGACAACGCATGCGTCATGCGCCCCTATCTTTATCATTGGGGACGCATGCGTTGTGTTGTCGTGCGTTTTCGGTAAAACGCACAACGCATGCGTCGTTTCACCGCACATGGGTGGCGTCGGAGACGCTACCATGTTGCATTTTTGTAGCGTCCAAAAAACGCGCGCATCGCACTTGTGTCGCACTTGCGTCGTCAATGCGTTACAATTTCCCATTGAAGCCTATTGACAACGCACTTGCGTCGCGGGTGTGCGTCGTGCGTGCGTTGTGCGACGCATGCGTCGTTAGATAAAATGAAACAAAAAAGTGTCTAGACAGTGTCTAGACAGTGCAAACAGTGAGAAAAACATCCCCCATATATAAAAAAAATGTTGGATTGTTTGTCACTTCTGCTGCAGCATCTTGAGGCAAGACACCAGAGGCACATCTCCAGAACATCTAGAGGCATCACACCAGAACACCAGACGACTTCTACTATTCATCTGCTGTCCAGAGATGTAAGTATAGAATGATTCTGTGCATTTTCTACATGTTTTTTTAAATTATTTTTGCAAGTTGTGTATTATATTTTGCACTGTGGTTAAAGATATTGTGGTATTTTTAGTCTGGTTGTGATGTATGGCGTTGTATAGGATGGCGTTTCATTGTCTGCGGCCTTGATTATTGTTCTTTCCAGGATAGATTTTTCGTTTCCATTTTTTGGTTTGGGGGTGTTTTTTGTATTCAGTTGTGATGTTTTCTTGCGTTATATGATGGCGTTTAATAGTCTCCGGCCCTGTTGGTTTTATTGTAATGTATGGTAGTATAGAATGATTCTGCGCCCTTTTATTACAATTATTAATTTTTTATTGCAAGTTGTGTATTATGTTCAGCACTGTGGTTGTGTAAAGACATTGTTGTATGTTTATGGTTGTGATGTATGGCATTGTATGGCCCTTTTATTGTCTCCGTCCCTGTCGGTTTTATTGTAAAGTATGGTGTGTTATTAATGTTTCTGCCCTTAATTTTTGGGGGTTGTTAATTTTTTACTTTCAAAAAAATATTGTGTTTTTTGTGTTGCTCCGTGCATACTGTACTTTTTAAAAAAAAAAAAAACCTTTTGGGATTACTACATAGGGTCTGTTGTAGATAAGTTTTCTTATCTTTAGGCTTTTGTACTCTGGCATTGGGTTGCCATTGTTTCTTTAATTTAATCAATGTGGCAGTGTTGTTTGCTCAGTGTTAGGGTACCGTCACACAGTGCAATTTTGATCGCTACGACGGCACGATTTGTGACGTTCGAGCGATATAGGTACGATATCGCAGTGTGTGACACGCTCCTGCGATCAGGGACCCCGCTGTGAATCGTACGTCGTAGCGCATCGTTTGAAACTTTCTTTCGTCGTCTAGTGTCCCGCTGTGGCGGCATGATCGCATGGTGTAACAAAGGTGTGCACGATATTGTATACGATGTAAAGGGCGGAGGAGCTGGCTACGTAGGAGCGCTGAATTCTCCACCTCCTGTGTGCTGATTGGGCGGTACAATACTGTGCGCTCATTCGACAGACAAAGGACTATTGTTCACAGCGGATAAAACCGGAGCTCTCGAGCGCGCTATTCATTTCTCTCTGTAGCACGTGCTGTAAACAGAACTCCTAAATTCGCTGGATTCCCTGGACTTTTCTAACTACTAGACTTTTACCGCAAAAGGTATGTATAACGCTACAGCGTAGCATATGTTGCGCTTCAACGGGGATAAACGCTGGAGTGTGGTCGATTGTTCCTTTATGGAGAGTAGGGTAGGCCTGAGAACCTCAGGTACACAGCTGTAGCGTGGCCCAATTAATTAATCCTTTTACAGATCGGGATGGTTGACTGCACCATTTAATACCAGTAGTAACATATATAGTTATTATATCAACGGTCAGAACATTGTTTTGTAAGCACGTGTATTTATTGTACGTTTGTTTTCTTTTTAGGAACTATGCTCACTTCCGATGAGAGTTCTGTTGTTGCTGCTGCCCTGGTGTTTGAGGCAGCACGTCTTCAAGAGGAGAGACGTCCTAAACGAAAACGTCGCATGTGGACCCGGAGCTGGCTGCAGAAAAGATCCACATTGTCACACATGGGTCTCATAAGAGAGTTACGTGACAATAACCCTCATGATTTCCGAAACTACCTTCGGATGTCCGAGGAATCCTTCAAGATAATACTGTCTGCTGTTACGCCACTCATACAAAGGCGTGATACCCCGATGCGTGCAGCCGTGCCCGTGGATGAAAGGTTGGCAGTGACACTGCGGTTCCTGGCAACAGGAAGGTCTCTTCAGGATTTGCAGTTTTCCACAGCTGTTTCCAGACCTTTCCTGAGCGTTGTGATTCCGGAGACATGCGAGGCCATTGTGCACAGCTTAAGGCATTATATGGAGGTACTACTATATTTTTTTGGCTGCTGTGTTATGTCGATATATTATACTAGCTATTTAACCCGTGCTACGCCCTGGTTGCGCGCATTTCTATTGGTATATGTTCTACATCCTATCATGTGCTGCTCCCATCCTGCGCCCCCATTCAGACATGTGCTGCTGTGATCCTGCGCCTCCATTCTGACATGTGCTGCTACCATTTTGCGGCTCCATTCTGATATGTGCTGCTCCAACCCTGCGCCACCCTTCTTTTATTTGCTGCTCCCAACGTAATTTTAGTGATTATATAATTTCGATATATTGTTTAGCACCCCCTCTCATTCACCAAAGCCATCTGATAAAATGGCTGCCTGCATACTCAGGGTTGTTGACTTTGTTATGCTAATCCATACTGCGCCTCAATCACTGTAGGATGTCATCATGAGAGTGTATGTGCATAATATATTTGACCTAAATTGTACATGTTTCCTTCTCATCTTGCAGTTTCCCAAGACGGCGGATGACTGGAAGAGGATTGCTTCCGATTTTGATGAGCTGTGGCAGTTTCCAAACTGCGGTGGTGCATTAGATGGAAAGCATGTGCGCATCACGCAACCAGCCAACTCTGGATCCTTTTTTTTCAACTACAAAGGATATTTCAGTGTGATCCTCATGGCCCTTGTCAATGCGAACTATGAGTTTGTCGATGTGGATGTTGGCATGAATGGTCGAGTCTCCGATGGTGGAGTTTTTGAACACACTTCATTTGGGGAAGGCTTGAGGAACAATGAACTGCTGTTGCCACTAAATGAAGACACAAAAGCAAACCTAAATTTTGTCTTCATCGCTGACGAAGCTTTCCCTCTTCATCCACATTTGCTGAAGCCATTTGCACAGAGAACACTCACACCGGAGCGCAGAATCTTTAATTACCGGTTGTCGAGGGCCCGTCGTGTGGTTGAAAATGCCTTTGGGATTATGGCAAATCGGTTTAGAGTGTTCCACACAGCTATCAACTTGAAGCTGCCGTCTATAGACTTTGTGGTTTTGGCATGCTGTGTGCTCCATAATTTCCTGAGACGTCATGATACAAGCTCCTATTCTCCTCCTTCGTTTATTGATGCAGTGGACGCAAGAACCGGAGATATTGTGCCCGGGGAATGGCGTACACAACCTGATAATTTTACAGCTCTTCAAGCACTTGGATCTGGCAGACAGGCAGACGATGCAAGGGACTGTCGCGAAAAATACTGTCAGTACTTTAATGGTTCTGGAGCTGTACCCTGGCAGGATCGCGCCGTATAAAAAAAAATATTTTTTTTTGCTTTGCTGTCATATAAACCTCTCAAAATTACTTTAAATGTGATGCCTATAAAATGGTGCTGTTAACCCTTATAGCTTGGTAAACATTAAAGAAAGAATGCGAAGATTTTTTGTTTTTTTTGTAACAATTTCTTGGTTTTAAATTATTTACCAACAAAATATAACATAACCAAAAAAAAAAAAAAAATTATCTCCTTCCACGGCCCAAGAGGTGTCGCAGCGTCACGCCCTGCTGCTCTACCTGATTCTGGAGGAGCGCTGCTGTCTGCTGCAGGAGCGCTGCTGTCCGCTCCAGGCGCAATTGTCTCGCCAGGAGCGCTCTTACGGTGGGCGGTTCTGTGGATAGAAGAGGTTGGAGAACCAACGTTGATTCCGCTGAAAATACATCCCGACCTCTGGGGCAGGAACAAATTTTGTGTGTTGTAAATTTCTATTTGGTCTTGCACCACAGGGCGATGTTAATTGTAATAAATTTTACTGTTTTAGTTGTCTATTGTGACATCCAGCAGAAAACCACTCGTATTATGTTGATACTTACGGAGAAGGGACGCCGGTTCCTCATTGCCAGAACCTGAGCTGCTAATTTCCCACCCCAGCGATCTGGCCACTGATGCAGCACCTAAAAGGAAATAATAACAGATCTGGTGAACTATGGAACACGCCGTTGGGAAGCGCTCGCTGTTTTGGTCACTTACGTATGTTAGCTTCTGGGGAGAATGCCGCCGACCCGGGGGAGGAAAAGGAGTGGCGGAAGGGAGGTGTTGAGGGTGGTGTAGGGGTGCGAAGGCGTCTGCTGTCTGGTGGAGGCGTGGTAGGCCGCTGGGTCATTACTGCGTCTGTAATGTATTCAAATATTTCCGCTACCCTCTTATGTCCCGTATGCAGTTGAAAAACTGTAATCAATGATTGTTAACTTACGTGACGTCACGGACTGTGGGCTCCCGCTGGTGGTGGATGCTGTGGTGCTGCTGGCAATTGCAGGTACCTGTTGCCGCCGCTGTCTCTCTACACAAAGTTAACAAACGCAATCTTTAAAAACACATGTAGAGTGCTGCAGATCAAAGCTAACAATATACTGAAACATAAAATTTATATCACACTTCACAGGGGTGCGAGGGTGCATGGTCGCAACAGATGGTGGCGGCGTGGTAGGCCGCTGGGTCATTACTGCGTCTGTAATGTCTTCAAATATTTCAGCTACCCTGTTTTGTCCCGTGTGATGTTAAAAAAAATGCAATCAATGATTGTGAACTTACGTGATGTCCCGGACTGTGGGCTCCCACTGGTTTGTGAAGATGGGGTACTGGTGGCAATCGTGGGTCTCACTTGCCGCCGCTGTCTCTCTACACCTAAAGTAAAGAATCACAATGTTTACACACAAATGTTGAGTGCTGCAGATCAAAGCTTACAATATACTGAAACATAAAATAGAGATCACACTTTACAGGGGTGCGATACTCTGACATGTCTGTGGGCTCTGGTGTTCAATGGTCTTCCTGTCTTTGGAAAACGTATCATTTCATCAGTAGGCCAACCTCCTCCGATAATATTTTTGGTAAATTAAGAAATTAAAATTTACGGACATCTTAATAATTTCAAGATGGTGGTCGAGATTAGGGAACCACGACAAGTTTTCTCACGGACAACGCATATTCTGCTTGGAAAATAACTACATTTTACAAAAACGGGGCATGTGTTTTAATACATTTGAGGTCACGTTGGCAACCATGAGCGCAAGCCTCCCTCCCAAACCCCCCCTCCTGACAGCGTGCATCTCCCAATCCCCCCATACTAGTACTTGCCTCGCCTTGCCTCCGCACGCAACTCAGCAAACATTTGTGGCGTTTTATAGCGTAGGTCAGCCCATTTTTTACGTAGCTGAAGCTGACTGCGGTAGACGCCAAACCTCCTCTCCATCATTCTGCTAATGCGGCCAAGCACTTCCCGTTTGTGGATGTGTGGGTGGGCAGGGCGGCTCTCCAGACCCTCGTAATCCAGGGCAATCCATCTCACTAATAAAAAAAAGGAGCTCTGGCTGCCCCAGAGGAGCTGAACGCATTCTCGCCGCCATTTTAGATGGAATGACTCTGAACGGCAACGCCCAGAGGAGGAGCTTGACTCCGCCGTACTGCCGACAGATCGGCATCGCAATAGCGTTACCGTTTATGGACAGCGTCACATTTGTGACGGCTGAGCGGTACGGAAGGAACGCACATAGTAAATGCCGTTCGAAGGATGGTTATATAACGCCGGAGCGTCACGTAATGTACGCTCGTGGTGTATGACGGCGTGATGACGTTACAGCATTCCGGCGTGCCTGCGCTAGCTTGTTTTGTATCCCTGACATCGTGATAATGGCTGCCAGTCGCCGTGATCCTCCTTTGGGCATCCCAGAGCTCAAGTACCTTATTGGAACAATGGATCGGATGCAGTACGAAACAACAGGGCTGGTGCTGCACCGCAACCAGCACAAGGAGGAAGTTGTCCGTGTGGTGTCTGAGGGCCTCAGGAAGCGGTTTGGGATAATTCGCAGCAAGGCCCAGATTGTGAAAAAATGGGGCGATCTCAAGTTCAAAAGCCCAGAGCGCCTGCAGGAGCTTCGCAAGGAGATTCGCAGAGGTCAGTACGCAGGTACCCAAAAGTATGTGGCCCAGTTATGGGGCAGTTTGAACGTTGCAGAGCCACTATGTCCCACAGCTATGGGGCAGTTTGAACGTTGCCACAGCTATGGGGCAGTTTGAACGTTGCAGAGCCACTATGTGGCACAGCTATGGGACAGTTTGAACGTTGCAGAGCCACTATGTCCCACAGCTATGGGGCAGTTTGAACGTTGCAGAGCCACTATGTGGCACAGCTATGGGACAGTTTGAACATTGCAGAGCCACTATGTCCCACAGCTATGGGGCAGTTTGAACGTTGCAGAGCCACTATGTCCCACAGCTATGGGGCAGTTTGAACGTTGCAGAGCCACTATGTGGCACAGCTAACTGCTGACCGAACTGTTTTTTTTCCTTCACAGAGGCAAAGAGACAGCGCCGCCACCACGAGGCATCACACACAGCCTCTTCGGGATCTGTGCCCTCCGGGTCAACTGTCCCAATGCCCACAGGGTCAACTCCTCCAGATCCTAGTAGGTTCCCACAATAATGTGATTTGGATTTGGTTGCAGGTCCCCTTTCCACCACCCCCCCCTCCCCCGTCAGCCAGTGTTGCCATATATGCTAACAGCCTTTTTTTTGTTTTGTTTTTTCCTTCACAGAGGCAAAGAGACAGCAACGCCGCCACCACGCAGCACACACAGCCTCTTCGGGATCTGTGCCCTCCGGGTCAACTGTCCCAGTGCCCTCCGGGTCAACTCCTCCAGAGCCTAGTAGGTTAACACAATAATGTGATTTGGTTGCAGGTCCCCTTACCCCCACCCCCCCTCCCCCGTCAGCCAGTGTTGCCATCCCCCACCCCCCCTCCCCCGTCAGCCAGTGTTGCCATATATGCTAACAGCCTTTTTTTTGTTTTGTTTTTTCCTTCACAGAGGCAAAGACACAGCACCACCGCCGCCACGAGGCATCCCGCACAGCCTCTTCTGGATCTGTGCCCTCCGGGTCAACTCCTCCAGATCCTAGTAGGTTCCCACAATAATGTGATTTGGATTTGGTTGCAGGTCCCCTTTCCACCACCCCCCTCCCCCGTCAGCCAGTGTTGCCATCCCCCACCCCCCCTCCCCCGTCAGCCAGTGTT
Organism: Ranitomeya imitator; assembly: GCF_032444005.1. Classification (NCBI taxonomy): domain Eukaryota; kingdom Metazoa; phylum Chordata; class Amphibia; order Anura; family Dendrobatidae; genus Ranitomeya; species Ranitomeya imitator. The sequence continues at coordinate 663,563,965 of NC_091284.1, read as the reverse complement.
GCCATATCTGCTAACAGCCTTTTTTTTGTTTTGTTTTTTCCTTCACAGAGGCAAAGACACAGCACCACCGCCGCCACGAGGCATCCCGCACAGCCTCTTCTGGATCTGTGCCCTCCGGGTCAACTCCTCCAGATCCTAGTAGGTTCCCACAATAATGTGATTTGGATTTGGTTGCAGGTCCCCTTTCCACCACCCCCCTCCCCCGTCAGCCAGTGTTGCCATCCCCCACCCCCCCCTCCCCCGTCAGCCAGTGTTGCCATATATGCTAACAGCCTTTTTTTTGTTTTGTTTTTTCCTTCACAGACGCAAAGACACAGCACCACCGCCGCCACGAGGCATCCCGCACAGCCTCTTCTGGATCTGTGCCCTCCGGGTCAACTCCTCCAGATCCTAGTAGGTTCCCACAATTATGTGATTTGGATTCAGTTGCAGGTCCCCTCTTCCCCCCCCCTCCCCCGTCAGCCAGTGTTGCCATATATGCTAACAGACCTTTTTTTTTTTTTTCCCTTCACAGAGGCAAAGAGACAGCGCCGCCGCCGACAGCACGAGGCATTCAACACGGACTCTGATCCCGAAGTGCCCTCCGTGCCTCAACATCCTAGTAGGTTCCCACAATAAAGTTATTTTGATTTTGTGGCAGGCCCACTCTTTCACCCCCAACCCAAACACCCCCCCCCCCAAGTCAGTATTGCCTTATATGCTGACTGTTTTTTTTTCTTTTTTCCTTCACAGAAGCAAAGACACATCGGGAGACTACAGTGTTATTAATGTTATGTTTTTTGACCCACAGCTGTCGTCAGTGTGAACAAGGAGGATCTGGAAGCCGGCATAGAAAGGCTTATCCACACTATGGCGCGGATTCAGGAGCAGCACAATGTGGCAATGGAGGAGCTGCAGAAGCTTCGGGACATGTGCCAGCAGTTGGAGGCGGGCCAATAATACATTTTTGGTTGTTACATTAAAAATATTTAGTTAAACTATGATTCCATTTTTTTTGTATTAGTTAACTGTACATGAATTTGTTACGTTCATTTGTGCCCTCATACAGTGCTGTGATCGAGACACACCAATCAAACAGTCGTGATAGAATTTCTAATAAAAGCTTTTATTTGAAACATTATTTTAACAAGACAATAAACTAAAAAGTAATGTAAAAGAAGTTAGGAAATCACAAATTGTGATACGACGATTCTTCCGGCTGATAACTTTGGTGCCTGACGGGCGAAGCCATATGTGAAGGTATTGGCGTGTAGGAGTGGTTAGGGGGTGGCTGGCCGAAGTGGGAAACGGGAACATTGTGTTGCATTGGTGTCTGACACTGTGACCAACCATTATAATATGAGGGCTCTGTCCGCTGCATTGGCCGGGAATAGACCAAACGAGTGTGCTTGTCCAAATCGCCATCTGTACCCTTGTTTACTGCTTCCAATATTAGACGCTCCGCTAGTGTTCTTTGGCTGTCGTCCATTTTGCCCAGTTTGTCAACAACATAGTGTCCAAACCCCTGCAACGCAGGGCTAACATTGTTTGTTAACACCTTTTTTGCAAGGCTCAACAGTTCATGTGAAACGTCTGAGGTGGCTTTCCGTTTCCTTGGACCTTGCCTCGATTGAGTCCTGGCAGGTGCCGCCTCCACTAAATCTGTTGTCGTGCAGTCCTGTGAACAGTCCAGTGTACTGTCCTGCGCACTGTCATCCTGGGGAAAAAAAAAACAAGTTACGAACCTGGCAACAAAAAGTTTGACCACCATAACCGCATCCAAACTATATATTCGTAGTAGGTAAAAAAAGGTTGTAATATATTTTAATCTCAGTAATATTCTTTAACCTTCCCATTTACTTTTAACTACACTGTTCTGACTGCTAGGGGAACCTGATGAATATTTTATAGTCTAAATAGTCTCAACAAGAGTACATCGGCAGCTTGAAGCGATACTATTTTCTATATTGCTTAGATGGTATGGTTTAGAAATATCGCCATTTCATACATATTATGTTCCCCATATAATACTTTACTGCGACAGGGTTACTTATGTGGACATGTTTTTGTAATAACTTCAAACTGATGTGATAATCAGAAGTATAAAACATAAAATGCAGAGAAAAATTATGTAATTATAGGACACATTGGTGAACTTTCGTCCAAAGAGCTACTTACTTGTTGCCCTTGTGACTCCTGCTCTGCGTGGTTCTCCGAAACAATTTGTTCCACAGGTGCCAACAAGCGAAAACACGTGGAAGTCCGTGGCACCTCTTGGTCCCTCAGAAAATTCAGATGTTCAAAATACCAAAGCTTTGGCACATAAACATCTTCGGTGGAAGCCCCGGACTTTGTAGTGTGAAGAACCTTGTTAAGCTCCTTCCTCCACACCGTGCGGAGCGCCTGAATTTTCTTTTTAATAACCGCTTCGTTTGCTGGCTCTTCTGGTGCATGACGATTGTAAAGCTCAATGAGCTTTAAATAACCCTCCTGCCTCTTTTCCCTGTTACAATACTCTGGAGATTTGATTTTCCAGAGGCAGGGAAAAGACTGGTATATTTCGATGAATTCCCTGATGAATTCCACACGATTTGACATCTGAAAAATAATTATAAAAAAAAAAAAATTACACGGTTGACAAAGAGTCCTTTAAACAATACTTTTGCCAGTGTGCCAAACGCTTAACAACAACAGCCACACAAAGAGCTCATGCCTACCATCCATTGTTCCATCTGCCACGCCATAGGCCACCATAACCCAAAACAGTGTACCGCCTGCTTCACTACAGCAGCCACACAAATCGCTCATGGTGACCATACATTGTACCATCTGCCACGCTGTAGCTCACCAGACACAACCAGTCACAACCAGTCACAACAGCGTACCATCCGCATCGCTTCAGCGGCGGAACGAAGCGGTCATGCCGACCAAACAGCGTTCCATCTACCACGCTCTAGCCCACCAGTCACAACCAGTCACAACCAGTCACAACAGCGTACCATCCGCATCGCTTCAGCGGTGGAACGAAGCGGTCATGCCGACCAAACAGCGTTCCATCTACCACGCTCTAGCCCACCAGTCACAACCAGTCACAACCAGTCACAACAGCGTAACATCCGCATTGCTTGTTTCATCTGCCACGCCATAGGCCACCATAACCCAGAACAGTGTACCGCCCGCTTCCCTACAGCAGCCACACAAAGCGCTCATGGTGACCATACATTGTACCATCTGCCACGCTGTAGCTCACCAGACACAACCAGTCACAACAGCGTACCATCCGCATCGCTTCAGCGGCGGAACGAAGCGGTCATGCCGACCAAACAGCGTTCCATCTACCACGCTCTAGCCCACCAGTCACAACCAGTCACAACAGCGTACCATCCGCATCGCTTCAGCGACGGAACGAAGCGCTCATGACGACAGTACATCGTTCCATCCACTATGCCCAAGCGGTCTAACATACCTCGAAGCTGCGGTGCAAAGCGTGGAATATTCTGTGAAATACTGAATTCGATGTCCTAGTCCAACAAGTGTCCAAGTACAAAGTGAAGAAAGGAAATTTTGAAACCGGTGAGGTGGCTTGGAAACAATAGCGCTCAGGTGACAAATTTTCCAAGCAATTGTGTGCACAGAACCTGTGGCCTATCAGCACATAGCTAGCAGCTCGACACGCCCCCTAGTGAACAACGTCACGCACAGATTATGCAAAATTTGCTCTGAATCGTCTTGTGTGACACGACCGTACGACTGTCCCATACGACTTCTACATCGCAAATACGTCATGAAATTATCGCTCCAGCGCCGTACATCGTGAAGTGTGACCGCAGTGGAGCGATAACTAAGCGACGATGTAACGTCACAAATCGTGCCGTCGTAGCAATCAAAATTGCACTGTGTGACGGTACCCTTAGTTCAGTTGGAGTGCAATGTTCTTTGTGGTTTAAATGACTTTTTTTTTTTTTTTTATATATTGCTGGATTGTGCCTAGGAGCATAGGATCAATGTTATTTTGTTCTTTATTTCAGAATTGCATTAGTCATGGCCAGCGGCAGCGATTCCAGCCACACCCCACCGCTGAGGAGTCCGGTGAGTACATGATCTACTATTGCTTACTATATTCGCTGTCATTTGTAGTTGGTTCACTCAACTTTTTGGTAAACTATTTTGCAGGCTTCTTCAAGTGAGGAGGAGAACCAGGAGGAAGAGAGGGCGCAGCAGCAGGGACGACGGGGCCAAGCTGTGGTTGCAGGACGGAGAGTAAGTATTTATTTCAAACCTATTCATTTTTTTTGTTTAATTTTTTTGTTTTTGCGGTTATGGGGGTGGTGGGAGGTTGTGGTGTTGTGTGTAGTGGGTGGCGGTGGAGGAGGTAGGGACAATTTTTTTTATCTTTCAAACATTAATATTTTCCATTTTTTCTAGGTTTCACAACGGGCCCTGGATGAACCACTCGATATTGACATGATGGTGGCATCCATTGAAGCACGGGGCCCGTTGTGGGACAGCCGTGACCCCCGGCACGCGGACCAGGGCATATTGCGGCGTCTGTGGAAAGAGGTGGCACAATCGCTGTGGGATGGCTTCGACAGCGCTTCACCCAAGGCCAAAGCTAGTTTCCGTAAGTATTTACAAAATGCTGCTGTGACCCATCATGCCAGGATTACACAACCGTCTGTGATGTCTTCTATTGGGATTGCACACGGTTGCGTAATCGTTTTCAATATATTATCTAAAACCTTTTTTATTTTTTCAATTTATACACAGTTAAACAATTGAAGACCAGATGGCGCTCCATGAAGGACCGCTTCAGGAGGGGCCTGAAAAAGGAGGGACAGACTCGTAGTGGTGCTGCCGCTTCAAGGACCTCGGTGTACAAGTACAACCGTATACTGCAGTTCTTGCGACCGGTCCTTGAAAGCAGAGAGTAAGTATAGTACCTATGCACACACCTAGTTTTTACAACATGCATATTCACATACTACATTCCAGCCACGTAGCTTATTGCCCAGCCATTTATTTTGGCAAGTACCAAGTATAGAAAGGAAGAAAAAAAGGCAAGTTCACCGAGGTGTGAAAAGGAAAAAATACATACTTTTATCCTCTTCAATCATAAGCAGAGGATGAAACATCAGCACAATACAATAGACACTATCTACTCGTTTCAGGTGACAGGGAACATCAGACCTGAAACGCGTAGATAGTGTTTTTATTGTATTGTGCAGATGTTTCATCCTCTGCTTCTGATTGAAGTGAATAAAGTATTTTGTTTTTACTTTTCACGCCTCGTTGACCTAGAATTTTTTATTCATTTCTGGTCTTCTCACACTTGACACAGCGGCTCCGTGCTCCGAGCCTTCTGGGATTACTACAATGTTGAGCTTGACTTACTAGCAATTTCACTGAAATCTGAAGTATACAGAACACAGAAAAATAGTAGATTGGCCATGCCCAGCCAATATTTCATACACAAAAAAGTAAAATATAATAGATACGGCATACATTCCACTGCAAAGCAGGTTATGTTCCCATGGTTGCTCAGCTCGCAGGACCTGTGATGACGTCTCGGTCACATGACCGTGACGTCATGGCAGTTCCAACGTAAGCATAATTGTCTGGCGTTGCAAACCACAACCATGGGTGACTATTGTGAATTAAATAAATACCTTTTTTTTTAATATTGATGGTGCATATGCAGTGTCAATATTAAAAATAGGTTAATATTAATGGCGGCAATGGATACCTGGCGGTAAAGTTAATTAATGACGCATGTGAAATGTGATATTTAGTATACTAATGGTTTCCTTATGTTTTCACAGAACACACAGCAGCACCCGCGAGACTGTCCGACCCTCTGGAGCGGTCCTTTGTGAAGCGCCATCTGAACAGTCGCAGCCATCCCACAGCGAGAGCAGGTCTGCACCACCACAATCTGGCGAACCGGCAGCCGGTCCATCAGATGTTCCCCTGGCCGAGGCCTCTGTCGCTCCTTCCTTTGGGTCTTCCCGACAGCGTCAGCGGGCCTCGGACAGTGCGCCCATGCCCGAATTTTTACATCTGAGCACCGTATTTCAGAATGGTTTCAAGGCGCTGTGCGATAAAATGTGCAATATCGAACGGCGTCTTGAAAACATCGAAACGGATCTCTCGAGGCCGGCCAAACATTTTTTTACTGCCATTCACAATGGCATGGTTGAACATCTTACGCCGGAACTCCAGATTTCGGTCATGCAGGGCTGCAACAATGTATATGTCAGTGCTCTGCAGCAGGCTCGGGTCTTGCAGTCAGCGACAAATATGCCCGCAGTACCATCGCTGGCTGCCATGACTCCGACTCCTGCTGCAGAGCACCACCACAGAGCTCCGCGTGCCGAGGGCCACCGCCACCGCCACCACAGAACAGAGCCCCAAAGTTCAGAGCCTGACAGGCCTTCAAGGGGACACAGACAGGAAGCCGACCCACACCCAGAGGGAGAGAGGAGGAAAAAGAAGAAGAAGACGACGACAAGTACTACGACCTTGGCTATGGCTGCTCCCAAAAGTACCACCAGAACACAGCCTGGGTCGACCCGGAGCACACCAAGTACCCAGGCTGGGTCTACACGGAGTACACCCAGTACCCAGCCTGGGTCTACAAGGAGTACACCATCACAGCCTGGGTCTACCCGGAGCAGCCAGCCAAGGACACTGGTCGTCCCTCCTCCTCCCTCACCTCCTGCTTTGCTAGTCTCGCCACCATCCACTGGCTGGATTGATGTCGGCATCCCGTCTAGTGTCATAGAGTATGCTGCTTCCTCCCCCTCGTCCTCCTCCTCGGTCTCCTCAACAACCCCAAAAAGTGTGGGATATCAATCCCCTTTAATTGCGGATGTTGGTACCCCCTAATAACATTTCCCAATTTTTTTTTTTTGTACCCTAAATAAATGTTATTTTTTTTTAAAAAATTAGTTTTTATTGTCTCAAATAAAGTTTGCACCAAATCACACCTTGCGCCGTATACACAAATCTTGTCTTTGTAACACCTGATGTGCAATGTCTGACAATATTTATCAATTTGTTTTTTTCATTGTTTTATAGGGCTGTCGCTCATTGTACTCAGATATTACAAACACAAACAGCATTGCTCAATATGTCAAGTTTACAATGTACCATCACACAACAATTTCAGTATAGATAAAGTTGGTTTTTGTGTGTAACCAACGTTATCTTTTCTGAAATCGTAAAACGATTGAGCCCCTGCTGTGAGTTTTTTGGTGTCAGCGAATGATTTGGAATTTTTTTTGGGTAACTGATCAGACGCTGTCATTGTTGGATCGGCGAGTTTAGACCGATCCAGCGATGTCTTTGTTTTAAACAAGGGAATATTGGGTGACTAGCGCACTGTTTTAAACACTCAAATAAAAAGTGAACAATACCCCACAAATATAAAAAGGTGTCTACCACGTCCCTCGCCATCATCTTTCCGCACTGACACTGTGATTCCCGCCCGTAAAGCTGAGCACACCGTTGACTTAATAATAAACGCTGTGCTGTGCTTTAGGGCTGGCACAGTACGAGAAGTTGACGGCGATGGACGTTTCACACACCGGAGTGTAAGGGTTTTTTGTATTTTTTAAAATTACATTTACAATGGTAAACATCGTGAGTGCGGCCATAACACGGGGACTTGCTCTTTTTTGGTCGCTGGAGAGCTGTCTGTGTGACAGCTCTCCAGCAACCACGCGACAACTAAACAACGATCTCGGTCCAGTCGTATCACTGGTCGGTATCGTTGGATAATAGTTTTATTAATGTACCTTAAGATTATTGGTCAGGTGAGGTGGAAGCAATGTTCACAGTGTCGCCACTATTTGACTCTGGACGAATTCTAGCATCCTGAGTACAATAGTGTTAACTCTGTAGAGTTTTGCAAACATGATCGTCTCCCTCCTTGTCAAGCCTGGTTCCATATGCAAATAGTCTGCAGGATTAAAAATGGTTGACAAGGTGGGAGCCGATTATGTTATACGTCAAAACTATGGAACACACAAATTTTGTGTGACACACATTACTTTCAATAAAATTGGATTTTACAATTCTATTACTATGGAAAAACGTATGGGAGATTTGTTTGGTGAAAACGGAAAGGCACAAGAACTTTATTTCAAAACACAACGCATTATACAATCAGGGGACATTTTAGCAATAACCATACATAGTATGGTTAAATGACATGGACTCCGCAGTGTTTACATGACATCATAATAACACGAAGAATTAAACCATTTGATCTTGCCATGAAACACGGCCAACATCAGAAACAAAGTATGCAGCAAATTGGTCCCTAATATGAGCAATCTCCACAGTTGTCCGCAGAGGATGAGCTTGATAATCAGGCAATGGATTTGGTATGGGTTCATCGAGTTCCACGTTGACTCTCTCTTTATCAATAATAAAATTGTGGAGAACCACACACGCCTTCACCACCTCATCCACTGTCTCAATTTTCAAATTTATGGCGGATCCTAAGATACGCCATTTGGAGACCAGGATGCCAAAGGCGCACTCCACAGTTCTTCTGGCCCTGGACAGTCTATAATTAAATATAGTTTTGGTGCGGTCCAACCCACGACTTGAGTACGGTTTAAGTAGGTTGCCACTCATTTGAAAAGCCTCATCCCCAACCACAACAAATGGCAGGGCCGGGCCGTCGGTGTTGGGAAGAGGTCGTGGATGGGGGAAATTAAAATTGTTATTGTACAATCTTCGGCCCATATCAGACTCCTTAAATGTCCGTGAATCATTAGCACGACCAAACGCTCCAATGTCCACAGCGAGAAACCTGCAGTCCGCACCTGCAATTGCCATCAGCACGGTGGAAAAGTATTTTTTATAATTAAAAAAAAGAGATCCACTTCTTGAAGGCTTGGTAATCCTAATGTGCTTCCCATCCACGGCTCCAATACAGTTAGGGAAAGAACACACTTGTTCAAATTTTTGGGCGTTGGCAAGCCATATTTCTCTTGTAGGGATGGGTAAAAATTCCTCCCGGAGGTTGTCCCACAATGCGCGGCATGTGTCGGCAATAATACCCGACGGTGTTGAGACTCCAATCCGAAACTGGAAATGCAGTGATCTCAATGTCTCTCCGGTAGCCAGGAAACTGACAAGAAGAAAAATAAATAAATATAATTAATAAAATTGTTATGAAAGAATTTTTCATTTTTAATAACAATCCCCCCACCCCACAAAACAAAAAAACGCTACTTTAAAAAATGGCAAGAACATATAAATCCTTCACATTCCATTACGTACCGTAGAGTCACCAGCAGACGTTCCTCAGGGGAAATCGATTTACGGAGCTGCGTGTCCTGCCTGGAAATGGTTCCTTCCACCAGACGCAGCAGATATCGGAAGCTGTCTTTTGACATCCTGGTGTATTCAAAGTATTTGTCCTGGTTCTCATTTAATTCGCCAAACAGACAATGGTAGGCTCCACGACTCTCTCGGACTTCCACTATAGGGTGTAGCCAAAAATGCCGACGACTCCTTCTCCGTAGTTTGTCTCTTTTCCTCTGTTCATGACAGGCAATAGCATAAGCAATAGCAAGGGCTAATTCCAGCTGAAAATTGAGGTAGATACTCTCCATGGGACGATCCATCTTGATGCTCTATGGTTGGAAATAATCTATGCCGGGGTATATATACCACTATTACATTAATACCCACCCCCATCTACCCATTGGTGGCATTATCGATTGTCTAGACACTAGACCCACCCTCTTCTATTCATTGGTGGTGTTATCTAGTGTCTAGACACTAAATTGTGTGTAAAGATCTAATCAGTGTTTGACAACGCATGCGTCGTAAAACGCTGCGTTTTTTGTAAAAACGCAACAAAAACGCAACAAAAACGCTGCGTTTTACGACGCATCCATCCGACGCTTGCGTCAAAAAAGGTGCGTTTTTGCGTGCGTTTCCGATGCGTCGTGCGTTGCGTCGGCGACGCTGCGTCGCATGACGCTAATGTGAACGTAGCCTAAGTGCGTGCTCCAAGTTACCGCATTTTAGGCCTTTTTCACACAGTATTTGCTGTCTGTTACCCTAGTTCGGTACACTACTTTAGTTTAAAAAAGTAAAAAATGCAGGCCACATTTCAAACAGTGTGGTAGCTCGTTAAAAATACTTCTTTTTCAAGTTGTTATGGCTACTTCATGACTGTGTTAAATGCTCCAACTACTACTACCACCATCCTCATCTTCTGCCTACAGGCAGTCACCGCACATAGAAAGTCTGAGGAGCAGAGTGTGAACGCTTGGGCGGTGTTGAACTCTGTCTCTGTATTATGAAGACGTTTTCTCCCGCCAATAAAAGCGGTACTGCCATAAAGTGAGGAGACATGTGCCCAATGACCGCCAGAGAGGAAGGCACCGTGTGCTCCATGAACGTGAGTACAGCACAGTAGAGAGAGACAGTTCATGCTCCGTTTTCAGCTTTGCTAAACAATAATTAAAGGGCAAGGAGGATGTTGGTACGGTCAGCAAGGTACTCCCTCTGCATTTTCCCAAACTTTGCACTTCTTGTGAGAGTCCACCATGCCTCAGGGCCAGGGCGATGGGAGGGTCTGAGAAAACTCTCCCTGAACTTTGCCATTATTCCACTGCCTCTGCTGGATTGGAGTTGTGTCTCTCTCACCTGTACTCCTGTACTGTTCATCAATTCCATCATCGTCCATATCTCGGAAAGAGGAAATCTGGTGTTTCCCAGAGTCGTGGTTATGTACATTTTGTGGCATTCCTTTAACAGTGTTCATTACACTAGAAAAAAGAATTGTTGACTGTGACATTTGGATATTATTGGTAACTAGCTGAAGAGCCCGGCGTTGCCTGGACATAGTAAATATCTGTGGTTAGTTATAGCACCTCACTTCTCTTATTTTCCCATCACGCCTCTCATTTTCCCAATCACATCTTTCATTTTCCCCCCTCACATCTCTCATTTTCTCCCTCACACCTCTCATTTTCTCCCTCACTCCTCTCATTCCCCCCTAACACTTGTCATTTCAACCTCACATCTGTCATTTTCTGATCACTCCACTATTTTTCCTCACTCCTCTCATTTTGCACTCACACCTTTTCATTTTCACCTCACACCTCTCATTTTCACCTTATCACCTCAGTATATACAGGTTTGTCATCTCCCTTATATATAGTATACATCTGTATGTCATCTCCTGTATATAGTATATACCTGTATGTCATCTCCCCTGTATATAGTATATACCTGCTGTGTCATCTCCCCTATATATAGCATATACCTGTATGTCATCTCCTCCTGTATATAGTATATACCTGTGTGTCATCTCCCCTGTATATAGTATATACCTGTGTGTTATCTCCTCCTGTATATAGTATATACCTGCATGTCATCTTCTATATATAGCATATACCTGTATGTCATCTCCTCCTGTATATAGTATATACCTGTAGGTCATCTGCTCCTGTATATAGTATATACCTGTGTGTCATCTCCTCCTGTATATAGTATATACCTGTATGTCATCTCCTCCTGTATATATATGTACCTGTATGTCATCTCCTCCTCTATATAGTGTATACCTGTGTGTCATCTCTCCTGTATATAGTATATATCTGTGTGTCATCTACCCTGTATATAGTATATACCTGTGTGTCATCTCCTCCTGTATATAACTGTGTGTCATATCCTCCTGTATTAGACCACGTTCACACGTTATTTGGTCAGTATTTTTACCTCAGTATTTGTAAGCTAAATTGGCAGCCTGATAAATCCCCAGCCAACAGGAAGCACTCCCACTGGCAGTATATATTAGCTCACACATACACATAATAGACAGGTCATGTGACTGACAGCTGCCGTATTTCCTATATGGTACATTTGTTGTAGTTTGTCTGCTTATTAATCAGATTTTTATTTTTGAAGGATAATACCAGACTTGTGTGTGTTTTAGGGCGAGTTTCGTTTGTCAAGTTGTGTGTGTTGAGTTGCGTGTGGCGACATGCATGTAGAGACTTTTGTGAGATGAGTTTTGTGTGGCAACATGCGTGTAGCAACTTTTTGTGTGTCGAGTTGCATGTGACAGGTTAGTGTAACAAGTTGTGTGCAGCAAATTTTGCGCATGGCGAGTTTTGCGCGTGGTGAGTTTTGTGTGGTGCCTTTTGAGTATGTGCAAGTTTTGCGTGAGGCAACTTTTGCATGTGTTGCAACTTTTGTGCATGTGGCAATTTTCCGCATGTGCAAGTTTTGCATGTGGCAAGTTTTCCATGGGGTGAGTTTTGCACTTGTGGCGAGTTTTGCAAGAGCCTAGTTTTTGCATGTGGCGAGTTCTGCGCGTGGCGAGTTTTGAGTGGCTACTTTTGTGTTTCGACTTTTATGTGGCGAGGTTGGTGTATTTGTGGTGAAATGTGTTCAAGCACGTGGTAGTGTGTGGCGCATTTTGTGTGTGTGTTCATATCCCCGTGTGTGGTGAGTATCCCATGTCGGGTCCCCACCTTAGCAACTGTACGGTATATACTCTTTGGCACCATCGCTCTCATTCTTTAAGTCCCCCTTGTTCACATCTGGCAACTGTCAATTTGCCTCCTACACGTTTCCTTTCATTTTTTCCCATTATGTAGATAGGGGCAAAATTGTTTGGTGAATTGGAAAGCGCGGGGTTAAAATTTCACGTCACAACATAGCCCATGACGCTCTCGGGGTCCAGACATGTGACTGTGCAAAATTTTGTGGCTGTAGCTGCGACGCCTCCAACATTTCCTTTCACATTTTCCCCATTATGTAGATTGTTGTGAGTTCTGTTTTTGGGCTCCCTCTGGTGGTTACTGATGGTACAGGGTGATTTGTGTTCTGCTGTCTCTGGTGTCCACCTGTTCTATTAGGATTTGGGAGTTTCCTATTTAACCGGGCTTTCTCGTCATTTCCCCGCCGGCTATCAAGGTTATCAGAGTGTTTTGTTACCTCAGCTTCTGGCTTCAGTAATCTTCAGGACAAGCTAAGTTTTGATTTTCTTGTTCCACGTTTTGCTTTATTTTTGTCTTGTCCAGCTTGCATATAATTGTCTCTTTGCTGCTGGTTGGTTTAGTGGGCTGTAATTGCTCCTCATGTTCCATGAGTTGGAACATGAGTTCAAGTAATTACAGGATGGTTTTTTGAAGGGTTTTTTGCTGACCGCGCAGTTTACTTTTGTATCCTCTGCTATCTAGTTTTAGCGGGCCTCATTTTGCTGAATCTGTTTTCATACTGTGTATGTGCCTTCCTCTCATTTCCCCGTCATTATATGTGGGGGGCTGCTATTTCTGTGGGGGATTTCTCTGGAGGCAAGAGAGGTCTGTGTTTCTTCTAATAGGGGAAGTTAGATCTTCGGCTGGTGCGAGACGTCTAGGATCAACGTAGGCACGTTCCCCGGCTATTGTTATTTGTGTGTTCAGGTTTAGGGTCGCGGTCAGCTCAGGTTCCATCACCCTAGAGCTCGTTGGTGCTTGTCCTTTTGTGATTCCCTGCCATTGGAATCATGACAGTAGATAGGGGCAAAATTGTTTGGTGAATTGGAAAGCACGGGGTTAAAATTTCACCTCACAACATAGCCTATGACGCTCTCGGGGTCCAGACGTGTGACTGTGCAAAATTTTGTGGCTGTAGCTGCGACGGTGCAGATGCCAATCCCGGACATACACACATACACACACACACACATACACACACACATTCAGCTTTATATAGTAGACTAGCTGAAGGGCCCGGCGTTGCCTGGGCATAGTAAATATCTGTGGTTAGTTATAGCACCTCACGTCTCTTATTTTCCCATCATGCCTCTCATTTTCTCCCTTACACCTCTCATTTTCCCCCTCACTCCTCTCATTCCCCCCTAAAACTTGTCATTTCGACCTCACATCTGTCATTTTTCGATCACTCCACTATTTTCCCTCACTCTTCTCATTTTGCAATCACACCTTTTCATTTTCACCTCACACCCCTCATTTTCACCTCAGTATATACATGTTTGTCATCTCCCTTATATATAATATACACCTGTATGTCTTCTCTTGTATATAGTATATACCTGTATGTCATCTCCCCTGTAAATAGTATATACCTGCTGTATGTCATCTTCTCCTGTATATTGTATATACCCATGTCATCTCCTCCTGTATATATTATATACCTGTATGTCCTCTCTTCTGTATATACGATATACCTGTATGTCATCTCCTCCTATATATAGAATATACCTGTATATCATCTCCTGTATATACCTGTATGTATTCTCCCCTGTATATAGTATATACCTGCTATATGTCATCTCCTCCTCTATATACCCATGTGTCATCTCCTCTTTTATATAGTATATACCTGTATGTCATCTCCTCCTGTATATAGTATATACATGTGTCATCTCCTGTATATAGTATGCACCTGTACATCATCTCCTCCTGTATATAGTATATACCTGTGTATCATCTGCTCCTGTATATAGTATATACCTGTGTCATCTCCTCCAGTATATAGTATATACCTGTATGTCATCTCCTCCTGTATATAGTATATACCTGTGTGTCATCTCCACTGTATATATTATATACCTGTGTCATCACCCCTGTATATAGTATGTACCTGTATGTCATCTCCCCTGTATATAGTATATACCAGGTTGTCATCTCCTCCTGTATATAGTATATACCTGTATGTCATCTCCTCCTGTATATAATATATACCTGTGTGTCATGTCCTCCTGTATATAGTATATACCTGTGTGTCATGTCCTCCTGTATATAGTATATACCTGTATGTCATCTCCTCCTGTATATAGTATATACCTGTGTCATCTCCTCCTGTATATAGTATATACCTGTATGTCATCTCCTCCTGTATATAGTATATACCTGTGTGTCTTCTCCCCTGTATATAGTATATATGTGTGTCATCTCCTCCTGTATATAGTATATACCTGTGTGTCATCTCCTCCTGTATATAGTATATACCTGTATGTCATCTCCTCCTGTATATAGTATATACGTGTGTCATCTCCTCCTGTATATAGTTTATACCTGCAAGTCATCCCCTCCTGTATATAGTATATACCTGTCATCTGCTTCTGTATATAGTATATACCTGTGTCATCTGCTCCTGTATAAAGTATATATCTGTGTCATCTGTTCCTGTATATAGTATATACCTGTGTGTCATCTCCTGTATATAGTATATACCTGTGTGTCATCTCCTCCTGTATATAGTATATACCTGTGTGTCATCTCCTCCTGTATATAGTATATACCTGTGTGTCATCTCCTCCTGTATATAGTATATATCTGTGTCATCTCCCCTGTATATAGTATATACCTGTGTGTCATCTCCATTGTATATAGTATATATGTGTGTGTCATCTCCCCTGTATATAGTACATACCTTTGTGTCATCTCCCCTGTATATAGTATATATCTGTATGTCATCTCCTCCTGTATTAGACCGCGTTCACACGTTATTTGGTCAGTATTTTTACCTCAGTATTTGTAAGCTAATTTGGCAGCCTGATAAATCCCCCGCCAACAGGAAGCCCTCACCTCTGGCAGTATATATTGGCTCACACATACACATAATAGACAGGTCATGTGACTGACAGCTGCCGTATTTCCTATATAGTACATTTGTTGCTCTTGTAGTTTGTCTGCTTATTAATCAGATCTTTATTTTTGAAGGATAATACCAGACTTGTGTGTGTTTTAGGGCGAATTTCATGTGTCAAGTTGTGTGTGTTGAGTTGCATGTGGCGACATGCATGTAGCGACTTTTGTGAGATGAGTTTTGTGTGGCGACATGCGTGTAGCAACTTTTTGTGTGTCGAGCTGCATGTGACAGGTTAGTGTAGCAAGTTGTGTGCAGCAAGTTTTGCGCATGGCGAGTTTTGAATGTGGCGAGTTTTATGTGTGGTGCGTTTTGAGTATGTGCAAGTTTTGTGTGAGGCAACTTTTACATGTATTGCAACTTTTGTGCATGTGGCAATTTTTCCACGTGTGCAAGTTTTGCATGTGGCGAGTTTTCCATGAGGTGAGTTTTGCACGTGTGGCGAGTTTTGCATGAGCCTAGTTTTGCATGTGGCGAGTTTTGAGCGTGGCGAGTTTTGAGCGGTGACTTTTGTCTTTCGACTTTTATGTGGCGAGGTTGGTGTATGTGTGGTGAAATGTGTGCTGAGGGTTATATGTGTGTTCAAGCACGTGGTAGTGTGTGGTGTATTTTGTGTGTGTGTGTTCATATGCCCATGTGTGGTGAGTATACCATGTCGGGGCCCCACCTACGGTATATAGTGCAAAATTTTGTGGCTGTAGCTGCGACGCCTCCAACACTTTTCCTTTCATTTTTTCCCCATTATGTAGATAGGGGCAAAATTGTTTGGTGAATTGGAACGCGCGGGGTTAAAATTTCGCCTCACAACATAGCCTATGACGCTCTCGGGGTCCAGAGTTGTGACTGTGCAAAATGTTGTGGCTGTAGCTGCGACGGTGCAGATGCCAATCCCGGACATACACACATACACACACACATACACACATTCAGCTTTATATATTAGACTAGCTGAAGAGCCCGGCGTTGCCTGGGCATAGTAAATATCTGTGGTTAGTTATAGCACATCACTTCTCTTATTTTCCCATCACGCATCTCATTTTCCCAATCACATCTTTCATTTTCTCCCTCACACCTCTCATTTTCTCCCTCATTCCCGCCTAACATTCATTTCGACCTCACATCTGTCATTTTCCGATCACTACACTATTTTCCCTCACTCCTCTCATTTTGCACTCACACCTTTTCATTTTCACCTCACACCTCTCATTTTCACCTCAGTATATACATGTTTGTCATCTCCCTTATATATAGTATACACCTATATGTCATCTCCTGTATATAGTATATACCTGTATGTCATCTCCCCTGTATATAGTATATACCTGCTGTGTGTCATCTCCCCTGTATATAGTATATACCTGTATGTCATCTCCTCCTATATATAGTATATACCTGTATGTCATCTCATCGCATATATAGTATATACCTGTATGTCATCTCCTCCTATATATACCGTGTTTCCCCGATAGTAAGACACCCCCGAATGTAAGACGTAGTGGGGGTTTTAGCGGGGTCGGCTAATGTAAGACGTACCCCTAAAGTAAGACGTAGTAAATACCGTAGTGCTGAGTAGTGTCGGGGTCGGCCGAAACTCGATGGTTCCCAGGGTCTGAAGGAGAGGAAACTCTCCTTCAGGCCCTGCGATCCATATTTAAGTGTAAAATAAAGAATTAAAATAAAAAATATTGCTATACTTATCCTCTGACGCGCCCTGGTACTAACCGGGAACCTTCCTTCCTTCGAATCAGCGCTTCCAGGACCTGCGGTGACATCGCGGTGACGTCACGGCTTCCGATTGGTCGCGCGAGCAGTCACATGGACGGTGGCGCGACCAATCACAAGCCGCGACGTCACCGCAGGTCATGGAAGCGCTGATTCGAAGGAAGGAAGGTTCCCGGTTAGTACCAGGGCGCGTCAGAGGGTAAGTATAGCGATATTTTTTATTTTAATTCTTTATTTTACACTTAAATATGGATCGCAGGGCCTGCAGGAGAGTTTCCTCTCCTTCAGATCCTGGGAACCATCCAGGGATACCTTCCGATACTTGTGTCCCATTGACTTGTATTGGTATCGGTATCGGCGATATCCGATATTTTTCGGGTATCGGCCGATACTATCCGATACCGATACTTTCAAGTATCGGACGGTATCGCTCAACACTAGTACGGTAGTAAACTGTACATTGGAAAAAAACGCAGCGTTTTTTTTTTCAATGTAAGACATACCCCGAAAGTAAGACATAGTGGGACTTTTGAGTGGTAAAAGAATGTAAGACACTGTCTTACTTTTGGGGAAACACGGTAGTATATGCCTGTATGTCATCTCCTCCTGTATATAGTATATACCTGTGTGTCATCTCCCCTGTATATAGTATATATCTGTGTGTCATCTCCTCCTGTATATAGTATATACCTGTATGTCATCTTCTATATATAGCACATACCTGTATGTCATCTCCTCCTGTATATAGTATATACCTGTAGGTAATCTGCTCCTGTATATAGTATATACCTGTGTGTCATCTCCTCCTGTATATAGTATATACCTGTATGTCATCTCCTCCTGTATATAGTATGTACCTGTATGTCATCTCCTCCTTTATATAGTATATATCTGTGTGTCATCTCTCCTGTATATAGTATATATCTGTGTGTCATCTCCCCTGTATATAGTATATACCTGTGTGATCTCCTGTATTAGACCTCGTTAACACGTTATTTGCTCAGTATTTTTACCTCAGTATTTGTAAGATAAATTGGCAGCCTGATAAATCCCCAGCCAACAGGAAGCCCTACCCCTGGCAGTATATATTAGCTCCCACATACACATAATAGACAGGTCATGTGACTGACAGCTGCCGTATTTCCTATATGCTACATTTGTTGCTCTTGTAGTTTGTCTGCTTATTAATCAGATTTTTATTTTTAAAGGCTAATACCAGACTTGTGTGTGTTTTAGGGCGAGTTTCGTTTGTCAAGTTGTGTGTGTTGAGTTGTGTGTGGTGACATGCATGTAGCGACTTTTGTGAGATGAGTTTTGTGTGGCAACATGCGTGTAGCAACTTTTTGTGTGAGTTGCATGTGACAGGTTAGTGTAGCAAGTTGTGTGCAGCAAGTTTTGCGCATGGCGAGTTTTGCGCGTGGTGAGTTTTATGTGTGGTGCCTTTTGAGTATGTGCAAGTTTTGTGTGAGGCAACTTTTGCATGTGTTGCAAATTTTGTGCATGTGGCAATTTTTCCGCCTGTTGAAGTTTTGCATGTGGCGAGTTTTCCATGAGGTGAGTTTTGCACTTGTGGCGAGTTTTGCGTGAGCCTATTTTTTGCATGTGGCGAGTTTTGTGCGTGGTGAGTTTTGAGCGGCGACTTTTGTGTTTCGACTTTTATGTGGCGAGGTTGGTGTATGTGTGGTGAAATGTGTGCTGAGAGTGGTATATGTGTTCAAGCACATGGTAGTGTGTGGCGCATTTTGTGTGTGTGTTCATATCCCCGTGTGTGGTGAGTATCCCATGTCGGGGTCCCACCTTAGCAACTGTACGGTATATACTCTTTGGCGCCATCGCTCTCACTCTTTAAGTCCCCTTGTTCACATCTGGCAGCTGTCAATTTGCGTCCAACACTTTTCCTTTCACTTTTCCCCATTATGTAGATAGGGGTAAAATTGTTTGGTGAATTGGAAAGCGTGGGGTTAAAATTTCATCTCACAACGTAGCCTATGACGCTCTCAGGGTCCAGACGTGTGACTGTGCAAAATTTTGTTGCTGTAGCTGCTACGCTTCCAACACTTTTCCTTTCACTTTTTTCCCCATTATGTAGATAGGGGCAAAATTGTTTGGTGAATTGGAACATGCGGGGTTAAAATTTCGCCTCACAACATAGCCTATGACGCTCTCGGGGTCCAGACAAGTGACTGTGCAAAATTTTGTTTCTGTAGCTGCGACGCCTCCAACACTTTTCCTTTCACTTTTTTCCCCATTATGTAGATAGGGGCAAAATTGTTTGGTGAATTGGAATGCGCGGGGTTAAAATTTCGCCTCACAATATAGCCTATGACGCTCTCAGGGTCCAGACGTGGCTGTAGCTGCGACGGTGCAGATGCCAATCCCGGACATACACACACATACACACACACACACACACACACACATTCAGCTTTATATAGTAGATATGTATGGGTGAAGATGAAGAAGCTTGTGCCATGGATGTGTTTATAGTTACGGACGATGCACTGCTCTTTAAACTTTGTTTTTCACAAGCATCCATCATTTTGTTTGGTTTTCCTACATATACAGTATATTGGCAATATATTTTTGACAGGAATTTTTTTAGGCCGAGTCTAAGGCCGCCGTCACACATGCGAGTTTTACGGACGTAAGAGCGCAGAATCTACGTCCGTAAAACTGGCAAAAAATACGGCACAATTATTCTCTATGCCCCTGCTCCTATTTGCCGTATTTTACTGATCAGTATTATACGGCTTTCTACGGCCGTACAAAATCGCAGCATGCTGCGTTTGTCACCGTACTGCGCAAGAAATACGCCAATGAAAGTCTATGGAAGCGTGAAAAATACGGATTACACACGGACAAGCAGTGTGACTTGCGAGAAATACGCAGCGCTGTTAGAGAGAAAAGCCGGTAATTCAGTGCGGTGTACAGTAAAATCACACTGACAGCTTACAGTAGAATAGGTAGAATAAATGTGTACACATAGAATAGGTATATATATATATATATATGTCAGTGAGACACATATATGTATATATATTAATATTTATTCCAGCGCTATACAGCTTGAAAGCCGGTAATTCAATTACCGGCTTTTTCCTTCTCCTTCCTAAAACCCGACATGATTTGAGACATGGTTTACATACAGTAAACCATGTCTTCTCTCCATTTTTTTTGCAGATTCCACACTACTAATGTCAGTAGTGTGTATCTGCAAAATTTGGCCGTTCTAGCTCTTAAAATAAAGGGTTAAATGGCGGAAAAAATTGGCGTGGGCTCCCGCGCAATTTTCTCCGCCAGAGTAGTAAAGCCAGTGACTGAGGGCAGATATTAATAGCCTGGAGAGGGTCCACGGTTATTGGCCCCCCCCCTGGCTAAAAATATCTGCCCCCAGCCACCCCAGAAAAGGCACATCTGGAGGATGCGCCTATTCTGGCACTTGGCCACTCTCTTCCCATTCCCGTATAGCGGTGGGATATGGGGTAATGAAGGGTTAATGCCACCTTGCTATTGTAAGGTGACATTAAGCCTAATTAATAATGGAGAGGCGTCAATTATGACACCTATCCATTATTAATCCAATTGTAGTGAAGGGTTAAATAAAACACAAACACATTATTTAAAATTATTTTAATGAAATAAAAACAATGGTTGTTGCAGTATTTTATTCAACGCCCAATCCAGTCACTGAAGACCCTCGTTCTGTGAGTAAAAAAACATAATAAACCAACAATATACTTACCCTCCGCAGATCTGTAACGTCCAACGATGTAAATCCTTCTGAAGGGGTTAAAACATTTTGCAGCAAGGAGCTGTGCTAATGCAGGCTGCTCCTCCTCGCTGCAAAACCCCAGGGAATGAGGCTAAAAATAGATCAATGATCTATATTTAGCTTCATTTGCGGTGAGGCGCCCTCTGCTGGCTGTTCATAGATCGTGGGAAATTACCTAGAAAGCCTGGGAGCCCACGCCAATTTTTTCCGCCATTTAACCCTTTATTTTAAGAGCTAGAACGGCCAAATTTTGCAGATACACACTACTGACATTAGTAGTGTGGAATCTGCAAAAAATATGGAGAGAAGACATGGTTTACTGTATGTAAACCATGTCTCAAATCATGTCGGGTTTTAGGAAGGAGAAAGAAAAAGCCGGTAATTGAATTACCGGCTTTCAAGCTGTATAGCGCTGGAATAAATATTAATATATATACATATATGTGTCTCACTGACATATATATATATATATACCTATTCTATGTGTACACATTTATTCTACCTATTCTACTGTAAGCTGTCAGTGTGATTTTACTGTACACCGCACTGAATTACCGGCTTTTCTCTCTAATATATGTGTCTACTGACATATATATATATATATATATATATATATATATATATATATATATATATATATAGACAGTATATATATATTTTCTTTTCTTTTTGGGACACATGGATCACTTCTATAGCGGTATGTTGGTTTTGCTAGCCTGCGAGAAAACCACGCAGTACGGATGCCATACGGATTACATACGGAGGATGCCATGCGCAAAAAACGCTGACACACCCTGCCTACGGAGGAGCTACGGACCACTTTTTTCGGGACTTTTCAGCGTATTACGGCCGTAATATACGGACCGTATTGTTTTACGCTGTGTGTGACGCCGGCCTAACACGCGCATCTGTTACACAGATCTTCTGATGGGCATGAAACACATTATTGTAACTGATGGTAGCTAAACGCCTAATCATTGTAGGCTGTATCGTGGATCTCATACCTTCCATAGCCACCGCTGTTATTAACCCCTTCATGACCGGGGGATTTTTCGTTTTTCCGTGTTCGTTTTTCGCTCCCCTCCTTCCCAGAGCCATAACTTTTTTATTTTTCTGTCAATTTGGCCATGTGAGGGCTTATTTTTTGCGGGACGAGTTGTACTTTTGAACGACATCATTGGTTTTAGCATGTCGTGTACTAGAAAACGGGAAAAAAATTCCAAGTGCGGTGAAATTGCAAAAAAAGTGCAATCCCACATTGGTTTTTTGTTTGGCTTTTTTGCTAGGTTCACTAAATGCTAAAACTGACCTGCCATTATGATTCTCCAGGTCATTACGAGTTCATAGACACCAAACATGACTAGGTTATTTTTTATCTAAGTGGTGAAAAAAAATTCCAAACTTTGCTAAAAAAAAAATAAAAAATTGCGCCATTTTCCGATACTCGTAGCGTCTCCATTTTTCATCATCTGGGGTCGGTTGAGGGCTTATTTTTTGCGTGCCGAGATGATGTTTTTAATGATAGCATTTCGGTGCAGATACGTTCTTTTGATCGCCCGTTATTGCATTTTAATGCAATGTCGCGGCGACCAAAAAAACGTAATTCTGGCGTTTCGAATTTTTTTCCCGCTACGCTGTTTAGCGATCAGGTTAATACTTTTTTTTAATTGATAGATCGGGCGATTCTGAGCGCGGCGATACCAAATATGCGTAGATTTGATATTTTTTTTATTGATTTATTTTGATTGGGGCGAAAGGGGGGTGATTTAAACTTTTATGTTTTTTTTATTTTTTTCACATTTTTTTAAACTTTTTTTTTAACTTTTGCCATGCTTCAATAGCCTCCATGAGAGGCTAGAAGCAGGCATAGCACGATCGGCTCTGCTACATAGCAGCGATCTGCTGATCGCTGCTATGTAGCAGAATTGCACGTGTGCTGTGAGCGCCGACCACAGGGTGGCGCTCACAGCGACGGGCAATCAGTAACCATAGAGGTCTCAAGGACCTCTATGGTTACCATTCACAAGCATCGCCGACCCCCGATCATGTGACGGGGGTCGGCGATGATGTCATTTCCGGCCGCCCGGCCGGAAGCGGTAGTTAAATGCCGCTGTCTGCGTTTGACAGCGGCATTTAACTAGTTAATAGGTGCGGGCAGATCGCGATTCTGCCCGCGCCTATTACGGGCACATGTCAGCTGTTCAAAACAGCTGACATGTCCCGGCATTGGTGCGGGCTCACCGCGGAGCCCTGCATCAAAGCAGGGGAGACGGCATCGGACGGTATAGTACGTCCGATGCCGGTAAGGGGTTAAAGGGAACCTGTCACCCCGTTTTTTGAGATTGA
Source organism: Ranitomeya imitator (assembly GCF_032444005.1). Classification (NCBI taxonomy): domain Eukaryota; kingdom Metazoa; phylum Chordata; class Amphibia; order Anura; family Dendrobatidae; genus Ranitomeya; species Ranitomeya imitator. The sequence goes on along the minus strand of NC_091284.1, from coordinate 663,540,510 downwards.
GATATAAATACTGTTAAATAGGGCCTGCGCTGTGCGTTACTATAGTGTATGTAGTGTACCCTGATTCCCCACCTACGCTGCGCAATACATTACCAAAGTCGCCGTTTTCGCCTGTCAATCAGGCTGGTCAGGTCGGGTGGGCGTGTTCACAGCGCTGTTTCTTCCTCAGCTTTACGTTGGTGGCAGCGTAGGTGGGGAATCAGGGTACACTACATACACTATAGTAACGCACAGTGCAGGCCCTATTTAACAGTATTTATATCTCAATCTCAAAAAAAGGGGTGACAGGTTCCCTTTAATCATGTACGTTTCCATTCCTGTCATCACCATGCCCCCATCCAATGATTCATCCTCCATATTTTTTGTAAAAAGCTGAACCTTCCCAGCAGCAACTGTGTAGGAAACCATTTTACAGTTTTGCAAGGTGTTTATAAATTATGATGCCCGTTAATTTTTTGTACAAAATTCATCCCCCATTTGGAAATGTTTCACGGCCCATGCACTTAGTCTATGGGCATTACAAGTGTAGCAGACCCGCTCCTTTACATTGGGAATAGGTTTAATGAGGCCTTCCTCCACCTCTCATCATTCTCCACCACTACATTACCAGGCTTCACGTGTTCCGTGCTGCTAAAGACAGTCAATTTTTGGGCAAGGGTGTCTATGATCCCCATGAAATATTTTTTAAACATTTACCCTCCATGAGCAATTGCTTGTCAGGCCATGCACTCCATTACAAATGTCAGACACCACACCCCTACATTGGGCCTACTTCTTAACCTGTCGCCTGAAATGTCTCGTTTAACTGCCACTAGATGGCTATGGTGAACGTCCTCTAAACCATTATAGGCCAGTGAATTTTGGGCAAGGAGGCTGTAATGGCACTATGTTTTTAAGTCCAAAAAGGACAACACATTGGGGAATTGGGCATGCATTCCACTGGGCCTACTTCTTAACTCTGTCTCCTGCAACGTGTCCTTTAACTCAGAGGTCCCCAACTCCAGTCCTCAAGGCCCACCAACAGGTCATGTTTTCAGGATTTCCTTTGCATTGCACAGGTGATGCAATTATTACCTGGGCAAGACTAAGGAAATCCTGAAAACATGACATGTTGGTGGGCCTTGAGGACTGGAGTTGGGGACCCCTGCTTAACTGCCACTAGATCACCAGGGTTGACATGCTCTGCACTCTTATAGGCCACTGAATTTTGGGCAAGGGGGATGTGATGGCACTATTTTAACCCCTTTACCCCCAGGGGTGGATTGCATGTTAACGACCAGGCCAATTTTTACAATTCTGACCACTGTCCCTTTATGAGGTTATAACTCTGGAACGCTTCAACGGATCCCAGTGATTCTGACACTGTTTTCTCAGACCATATGGTACTTCATGATAATGGTAACATTTCTTTGATATTACCTGCATTTATTTGTGGAAAAAAATGGAAATTTGGCAAAAATTTTGACAATTTCGCAATTTTCCAAATTTGAATTTTTATGCAATTAAATCACAGAGATATGTCACACAAAATACTTAATAAGCAACATTTCCCACATGTCTACTTTACATCAGCACAATTTTGGAACCAAAATTTTTTTTGGGTAGGGAGTTATAAGGGTTAAAAGTTGACCAGCAATTTCTCATTTTTACAACACCATTTTTTTAGGGACCACATCTCACTTGAAGTCATTTTGAGGGGTCTATATGATGGAAAATAACCAAGTGTGACACCATTCTAAAAACTGCACCCCTCAAGGTGCTCAAAACCACATTGAAAAAGTTTATTAACCCTTCAAGTGTTTCACAGGAATTTTTGGAATGTTTAAATAAAAATGAACATTTAACTTTTTTTCACAAAAAATTTACTTCAGGTCCAATTTGTTTTATTTTACCAAGGGTAATAGGAGAAAATGAACCACAAAACTTGTTGTAAAATTTGTCCTGAGTACGCCGATACCCAATATGTGGGGGTAATCCACTGTTTGGGCGCATGACAGATCTCGGAAGCGAAGGAGCGCCATTTGACTTTTCAATGCAAAATTGACTGAAATCGAGATGGGACGCCATGTTGCGTTTGGAGAGCCCCTGATGTGCCTAAACATTGAAATCCCCAACAAGTGACACCATTTTGGAAAGTAAACCCCCTAAGGAACTTATCTAGAGGTGTGGTGAGCACTTTGACCCACCAAGGGCTTCACAGAAGTTTATAATGCAGAGCCGTAAAAATAAAACAAAAATTTTTTCCTACAAAAATTATTTTTTAGCCCCCAGTTTTGTATTTTCCTGACAGGGTAACAGGAGAAATTGGACCCCAAAAGTTGTTGTGCAATTTGTCCTGAGCACGCTGATACCCCATATGTGGGGGGAACCACCGTTTGGGTGCATGGGAGGGCTCGGAAGGGAAGGAGCGCCATTTGGAATGCAGACTTAGATGGAATGGTCTGCAGGCATCACATTACGTTTGCAGAGCCCCTAATGTACCTAAACAGTAAAAACCCTCCACAAGTGACCCCATATTGGAAACTAGACCCCCCAAGGAACTTATCTACATGTGTTGTGAGAACTTTGAACCCCCAAGTGTTTCACTACAGTTTATAACGCAGAGCCGTGCAAATAAAAAATATTTTTTTCCACAAAAATTATTTTTTAGCCCCCAGTTTTGTATTTTCCCAAGGGTAACAGGAGAAATTGGACCCTAAATATTGTTATCCAATTTGTCCTGAGTACGCTGATACACAATATGTGGGGGGAACCACCGTTTGAGCACATGGCAGAGCTCGGAAGGGAAGGAGCATCATTTGGAATGCAGACTTAGATGGATTGGTCTGCAGGCATCACATTGCGTTTGCAGAGCCCCTAATGTACCTAAACAGTAGAAACCCCCCACAAGTGACCCCATATTGGAAACTAGACCCCCCAAGGAACTTATCTAGATGTGTTGTGAGAACGTTGAGCCCCCAAGTGTTTCACTACAGTTTATAATGCAGAGCCGTGAAAATTAAAAAAAAAAAAATTCCCCCCAAAATAATTTTTTAGCCCGCAGTTTTGTATTTTCCCAAGGGTAACAGGAGAAATTGGACCCCAAAAGTTGTTGTCCAATTTGTCCTGAGTACGCTGATACCCCATATGTGGGGGGGAACTACCGTTTGGGCGCATGGAAGGGCTCGGAAGGGAAGGAGCACCATTTGGAATCCAGACTTAGATGGAATGGTCTGCAGGCGTCACATTGTGTTTGCAGAGCCTCTAATGTACCTAAACAGTAGAAACCCCCCACAAGTGACCCCATATTGGAAATTAGACCCCCCCAATGAACTTATCTAGATGTGTTGTGAGAACTTTGAGCCCCCAAGTGTTTCAGTACAGTTTATAATGCAGAGCCGTGAAAATAAAAAATCTTTTTTTCCCACAAAAATTATTTTTTAGCCCCCAGTTTTGTATTTTCCCAAGGGTAACAGGAGAAATTGGACCCCAAAAGTTGTTGTCCAATTTGTCCTGAGTATGTTGATACCCCATATGTTGGGGTAAACACCTGTTTGGGCACATGGGAGAGCTCACAAGGGAAGGAGCACTGTTTTACTTTTTCAACGCAGAATTGGCTGGCATTGAGATCGGACGCCATGTCCCGTTTGGAAAGCCCCTGATGTGCCTAAACAGTGGAAACCCCCCAATTATGACTGAAACCCTAATCCAAACACACCCCTAACCCTAATCCCAACGGTAACCCTAACCACACCTCTAACCCAGACACACCCCTAACCCTAATCCCAACCCTATTCCCAACCATAAATGTAATCCAAACCCTAACTCTAACTTTAGCCCCAACCCTAACTGTAGCCTTAACCCTAGCCCCAACCCTAACCCTAGCCCTAACCCTAGCCCTAACACTAGCCCTAGCCCTAACCCTAGCCCTAACCCTAACCCTAGCCCTAACCCTAGCCCTAACCCTAACCCTAGCCCTAACCCTAACCCTAACCCTAACCCTAATGGGAAAATGGAAATAAATACATTTTTTTATTTTTCCCTAACTAAGGGGGTGATGAAGGGGGGTTTGATTTACTTTTATAGCAGGATTTTTAGCGGATTTTTATGATTGGCAGCCGTCACACACTGAAAGACGCTTTTTTTGCAAAAAATATTTTTTGCGTTACCACATTTTGAGAGCTATAATTTTTCCATATTTGTGTCCACAGAGTCATGTGAGGTCTTGTTTTTTGCGGGACGAGTTGACATTTTTATTGGTAACATTTTCGGGCATGTGACATTTTTTGATCGCTTTTTATTCCGATTTTTGTGAGGCAGAATAACCAAAAACCAGCTATTCATGAATTTCTTTTGGGGGAGGCGTTTATACTGTTCCGCATTTGGTAAAATTGATAAAACAGATTTATTTTTTGGGTCAGTACGATTACAGCAATACCTCAATTATATCATTTTTTTATGTTTTGCCGCTTTTATGCGATAAAAACTATTTTATAGAAAAAATTATTATTTTTGCATCGCTTTATTCTGAGGACTATAACTTTTTTATTTTTTTGCTGATGATGCTGGATGGTGGATCTTTTTTTGCGGGACAAGATGACGTTTTCAGCGGTACCATGGTTATTTATATCTGTTTTTTTGATCGCGTGTTATTCTACTTTTTGTTTGGCGGTATGATAATAAAGCGTTGTTTTTTGCCTCAGTTTTTTTTTACGGTGTTTACTGAAGGGGTTAACTAGTGGGACAGTTTTATAGGTTGGGTCGTTACGGACGCGGTGATACTAAATATGTGTACTTTTATTGTTTTTTTTTATTTAGATAAAGAAATGTATTTATGGGAATAATATTTTTTTTTCTTTATTTAGGAATTATTATTATTTTTTTTTTTTTACACATGTGGAAACAATTTTTGGGACTTTTTTACTTTGTCCCAGGGGGGGGACATCACAGATCGCTGATCTGACAGTTTGCACAGCACTCTGTCAGATCAGCGATCTTACTTACAGGGCTGCAGGCTTACCAAGCGCCTGCTCTGAGCAGGCACTTGGTAAGCCACCTCCCTCACTGCAGGACAGGATGCCATGGCCATTTTGGATCCGAGGCTGCTGCAGGGAGGAAGGTAAGAGACCCTTGCAGCAACGCGATCAAATCGCGTTGCTGCGGGGGTCTCAGGGAAACACGCGATCATGTTTGATCGCGGTGTGCCGGGGGCGGTCCGAGACCGCTCCTGGCACATAGTGCCGGATGTCAGCTGCGATAGGCAGCTGACACCCGGCCGCGATCGGCCGCGCTCCCCCCGTGAGCGCAGCCGATCACTCTGGAAGTACTATTCCGTCCGTGGGAATTAAGGCCCACCCCACAGGGACGGAATAGTACGTCCAATGACAGAAAGGGGTTAATAAGTCCAAAAAGCATCCCACATTGGGGATTTGGGCATGACATTACATTGGGCCTACTTCTTAACTCGGTCGCCTGCAATCTGTCCTGTACCTGCCAGTAGATCACCAGGGTAAACGTGCTCTATAGGGTTGAGCGAAACGGATCGGACATTTTCATAAATCACCGACTTTTGGCAAAGTCGGGTTTCATGACACCCGACCCAATCCCACTGTGGGATCGGCCATAAGGTCGGCGATCTGCGCGCCAAAGTCGCGTTTCGTATGATGCTTTAAGTGCCATTTCTCAGCCAATGAAGGTGCACGCAGAGTGTGCGCAGCGTGATGACATAGGTCTTGGCCCCCACCATCTTAGAGAAGGGCATGGCAGTGATTGGCTTGCTTTCTGCTGCGTCACAGGGGCTATAAAGGGGCGTGCACGCCGACCGCCATCTTACTTCTGCCGATCTGAGCATAGGGAGAGGTTGCTGCCGCTTCGTCAGAAGCAGAGATATAGTTAGGCAGGGAATATTAACCCCCAAACCGCTTGTGCTGTAGCAATTTCCACTGTCCAACACTACCTTTTCTTTGCAGGGACAGTGGAGTTTTTTTTGGTGCATCAGCTCTGTAGCTTAGGCTGCCTTATAAGGCTCCCTGATAGCTGCATTGCTGTGTGTACGCCGCTGTGCAAACCAACTGGTTTTTTCAAAGCAAAAATCCTGTTGCTTCTTTCTGCACAGTTCTCTTGTTCCTTTGTCCACACTCTTTTTGTGTGCAGCAGTGCTTTTTATTGTTGCCATACTTGTCCTTTGATCATTGTAGCGAGAATGAAATTCTACTACAGCCCTTGTATTTTTTTATATATCTGGCAGCCACGTTCTGCCTTGTACATTGTGTGTTGTCACACACTGGGCCTGTTTTTTCCTGCAGTCTCCCACAAAAACAAAAAAAAAGGGTACTTTAAATTGCCTCTAAGTGGATTAACGTGAGTTCTGTTTGGCATATATCTGCCACCCACGTTCTGCTTTGTAGAGTGTGTGTAGTTTAACACAGAGGGCTTGTTGTTACCTGCAGTCTCCCACAAAAACAAAAAAAAGGGTGCTTTAAATTACCACTAAGTGGATTAACGTGAGGTCTGTTTGGCGTATATCTGCCAACAACGTTTTGCCTTGTCCATTGTGTGGTCTAATGCACAGGGCCTGTTATTTCCTGCAGTCTCCCTCCAACAAAAAAAGGGAGCTTTAAATTGCCACTAAGTGGATCTAGGTGAGTTCTGTTTGGCGTATATCTGCCACCCACGTTCTGCTTTGTAGTTTAACACAGAGGGCCTGTTGTTACCTGCAGTCTATCACACAAAAAAAGGGAGCTTTAAATTGCCACTAAGTGGATTAACGTGAGTTCTGTTTGGCGTATATCTGCCAACAACGTTTTGCCTTGTCCATTGTGTGGTCTAATACACAGGGCCTGTTATTTCCTGCAGTCTTCCCCCAACAAAAAAAAGGGAGCTTTAAATTGCCACTAAGTGGATCTAGGTGAGTTCTGTTTGGTGTATATCTGCCACCCACATTCTGCTTTTTACAGTGTGTGTAGTTTAACACAGAGGGCCTGTTGTTACCTGCAGTCTACCACAAAAAAAAGGGAGCTTTAAATTGCCACTAAGTGGATTAACGTGAGTTCTGTTTGGCATATATCTGCCACCCACGTTCTGCTTTGCACAGTGTGTGTAGTTTAACACAGAGGGCCTATTGTTACCTGCAGTCTCCCTCAAAAACAAAAAAAAGGTGCTTTAAATTGCTACTAAGTGGATTAACGTGAGTTCTGTTTGGCGAATATCTGCCACCCACGTTCTGCTTTGTACAGTGTGTGTAGTTTAACACAGAGGGCCTGTTGTTACCTGCAGTCTGCCAAAAAAAAGGGAGCTTTAAATTGATTAACGTGAGTTCTGTTTGGCGTACATCTGCCAGCAACGTTCTGCCTTGTCCATTGTGTGGTCTAATACACAGGGCCTGTTATTTCCTGCTGTCTTCCCCCAACAAAAAAAGGGAGCTTTAAATTGCCACTAAGTGGATCTACGTGAGTTCTGTTTGGCGTATATCTGCTAGCGACGTTCTGCCTTGTACATTTTGTTGTGTAATACACAGGGCCTGTTTGTTCCTGCTGTCTTCCCGCCAAAAAAAGGAAGATATAAGATCTCCAATAGTTAATATACACCTTCTACCTTGTTTAACAGTAGCATATAACGGTTGTTTTGGTAACATTTCAGAAAAAATGAGGAAGTCTGGTGGAAGAGGCCATGGGCGGTCTGTTATGAAAGGTAATTCAGTACCACAATGGACATAGAGGTCAGCGCACATACAGTGACCTGGCAATAACCCAAAAAACAAGAACGAGCTCTGAGACGTGGGAACTCTGTTGACCGCAATCCCTAATCCTCTCCAACCACACTAAAGGCAGCCGTGGATTGCGCCTAACGCTCCCTATGCAACTCGGCACGGCCTGAGAAACTAGCTAGCCTGAAGATAGAAAAATAGACTACCTTGCCTCAGAGAAATACCCCAAAGGAAAAGGCAGCCCCCACATATAATGACTGTGAGTTAAGATGAAAAGACAAACGTAGAGATGAAATAGATTTAGCAAAGTGAGGCCCAACTTTCTGAACAGAGCGAGGATAGGAAAGGTAACTTTGCGGTCAACACAAAACCCTACAAAAACCACGCAAAGGGGGCAAAAAGACCCTCCGTACCGAACTAACGGCACGGAGGTACACCCTCTGCGTCCCAGAGCTTCCAGCAAGCAGAAAAAAAACAAATTGACGAGCTGGACAGAAAAAAACAGCAAACAAATAGCAAAGAGTAACTTAGCTATGCAGAGCAGCAGGCCACAGGAACGATCCAGGAGGAAACAGGTCCAATACTAGAACATTGACAGGAGGCCAGGATCAAAGCACTAGGTGGAGTTAAATAGAGCAGCACCTAACGACTTCACCACATCACCTGAGGAAGGAAACTCAGAAGCCGCAGTACCACTTTCCTCCACCAACGGAAGCTCACAGAGAGAACCAGCCGAAGTACCACTTGTGACCACAGGAGGGAGCTCTGCCACAGAATTCACAACAGTACCCCCCCTTGAGGAGGGGTCACCGAACCCTCACCAGAGCTCCCAAGACGACCAGGATGAGCCATATGAAAGGCACGAACAAGATCGGGAGCATGGACATCAGAGGCAAAGACCCAGGAATTATCTTCCTGAGCATAACCCTTCCACTTAACCAGATACTGGAGTTTCCGCCTTGAAACACGAGAATCCAAAATCTTCTCCACAATATACTCCAACTCCCCCTCCACCAAAACCGGGGCAGGAGGATCAACAGATGGAACCATAGGTGCCACGTATCTCCGCAACAATGACCTATGGAATACGTTATGTATGGAAAAGGAATCTGGAAGGGTCAGACGAAAAGACACAGGATTAAGAACCTCAGAAATCCTATACGGACTAATAAAACGAGGTTTAAACTTAGGAGAGGAACCCTTCATAGGAATATGACGAGAAGATAACCAAACCAAGTCCCCAACCCGAAGTCGGGGACCCACACAGCATCTGCGATTAGCGAAACGTTGAGCCTTCTCCTGGGACAAAGTCAAATTGTCCACTACATGAGTCCAAATCTGCTGCAACCTGTCCACCACAGTATCCACACCAGGACAGTCCGAAGACTCAACCTGCCCTGAAGAGAAACGAGGATGGAACCCAGAGTTGCAGAAAAACGGTGAAACCAAGGTAGCCGAGCTGGCCCGATTATTAAGGGCGAACTCAGCCAAAGGCAAAAAGGACACCCAGTCATCCTGATCAGCAGAAACAAAGCATCTCAGATATGTTTCCAAGGTCTGATTGGTTCGTTCGGTCTGGCCATTAGTCTGAGGATGGAAAGCCGAGGAAAAAGACAAGTCAATGCCCATCCTACCACAAAAGGCTCGCCAAAACCTCGAAACAAACTGGGAACCTCTGTCAGAAACGATATTCTCTGGAATGCCATGTAAACGAACCACATGCTGGAAAAACAATGGCACCAAATCAGAGGAGGAAGGCAATTTAGACAAGGGTACCAAATGGACCATCTTAGAGAAGCGATCACAGACCACCCAAATGACTGACATCTTTTGAGAGACGGGAAGATCTGAAATAAAATCCATAGAGATATGTGTCCAAGGTCTCTTCGGGACCGGCAAGGGCAAAAGCAACCCACTGGCACGAGAACAGCAGGGCTTAGCCCAAGCACAAATCCCACAGGACTGCACAAAAGTACGCACATTCCGCGACAGAGATGGCCACCAAAAGGATCTAGCCACTAACTCTCTGGTACCAAAGATTCCAGGATGACCAGCCAACACCGAACAATGAACCTCAGAGATAACTTTATTCGTCCACCTATCAGGGACAAACAGTTTCTCCACTGGGCAACGATCAGGTTTATCAGCCAGAAATTTCTGCACCACCCGCCGCAAATCAGGAGAGATAGCAGACACAATTACTCCCTCTTTGAGGATACCCACCGGCTCAGATACACCCGGAGAGTCGGGCACAAAACTCCTAGACAGAGCATCCGCCTTCACATTTTTAGAGCCCGGAAGATATGAAATCACAAAGTCAAAACGGGCAAAAAATAACGACCAACGAGCTTGTCTAGGATTCAAGCGCTTGGCGGATTCGAGATAAGTCAAGTTCTTATGATCAGTCAAGACCACCACGCGATGCTTAGCTCCTTCAAGCCAATGATGCCACTCCTCGAATGCCCACTTCATGGCCAGCAACTCTATATTGCCCACATCATAATTTCGCTCAGCAGGCGAGAACTTCCTGGAAAAGAAGGCGCATGGTTTCATCACCGAGCAATCAGAACTTCTCTGCGACAAAACGGCCCCTGCTCCAATCTCAGAAGCATCAACCTCGACCTGGAACGGAAGCGAAACATCTGGTTGACACAACACAGGGGCAGAAGAAAAACGACGCTTCAACTCTTGAAAAGCTTCCACAGCAGCAGAAGACCAATTGACCACATCAGCACCTTTCTTGGTCAAATCGGTCAATGGTTTAGCAATACTAGAAAAATTGCAGATGAAGCGACGATAAAAATTAGCAAAGCCCATGAACTTTTGCAGACTTTTCAGAGATGTCGGCTGAGTCCAATCATGGACTCAAAACCAGTGATTCAAGCTTCAGGAGGCTAATTTGCATATTCCAGGTGCCTTCTGGGAGAAGCGAAGTCTCCCTAAGCTAGAAGATCGTTGGGTACAGCCGGGACCAGCTGCTTCGAAAGCATCACCAAACCAGGGATTCAAGCTTCAGGAGGCTAATTTGCATATTCCAGGTGCCTTCTGGGAGAAGCGAAGTCTCCCTAAGCTAGAAGATCGTTGGGTACAGCCGGGACCAGCTGCTTCGAAAGCATCACCAAACCAGGGATTCAAGCTTCAGGAGGCTAATTTGCATATTCCAGGTGCCTTCTGGGAGAAGCGAAGTCTCCCTAAGCTAGAAGATCGTTGGGTACAGCCGGGACCAGCTGCTTCGAAAGCATCACCAAACCAGGGATTCAAGCTTCAGGAGGCTAATTTGCATATTCCAGGTGCCTTCTGGGAGAAGCGAAGTCTCCCTAAGCTAGAAGATCGTTGGGTACAGCCGGGACCAGCTGCTTCGAAAGCATCACCAAACCAGGGATTCAAGCTTCAGGAGGCTAATTTGCATATTCCAGGTGCCTTCTGGGAGAAGCGAAGTCTCCCTAAGCTAGAAGATCGTTGGGTACAGCCGGGACCAGCTGCTTCGAAAGCATCACCAAACCAGGGATTCAAGCTTCAGGAGGCTAATTTGCATATTCCAGGTGCCTTCTGGGAGAAGCGAAGTCTCCCTAAGCTAGAAGATCGTTGGGTACAGCCGGGACCAGCTGCTTCGAAAGCATCACCAAACCAGGGATTCAAGCTTCAGGAGGCTAATTTGCATATTCCAGGTGCCTTCTGGGAGAAGCGAAGTCTCCCTAAGCTAGAAGATCGTTGGGTACAGCCGGGACCAGCTGCTTCGAAAGCATCACCAAACCAGGGATTCAAGCTTCAGGAGGCTAATTTGCATATTCCAGGTGCCTTCTGGGAGAAGCGAAGTCTCCCTAAGCTAGAAGATCGTTGGGTACAGCCGGGACCAGCTGCTTCGAAAGCATCACCAAACCAGGGATTCAAGCTTCAGGAGGCTAATTTGCATATTCCAGGTGCCTTCTGGGAGAAGCGAAGTCTCCCTAAGCTAGAAGATCGTTGGGTACAGCCGGGACCAGCTGCTTCGAAAGCATCACCAAACCAGGGATTCAAGCTTCAGGAGGCTAATTTGCATATTCCAGGTGCCTTCTGGGAGAAGCGAAGTCTCCCTAAGCTAGAAGATCGTTGGGTACAGCCGGGACCAGCTGCTTCGAAAGCATCACCAAACCAGGGATTCAAGCTTCAGGAGGCTAATTTGCATATTCCAGGTGCCTTCTGGGAGAAGCGAAGTCTCCCTAAGCTAGAAGATCGTTGGGTACAGCCGGGACCAGCTGCTTCGAAAGCATCACCAAACCAGGGATTCAAGCTTCAGGAGGCTAATTTGCATATTCCAGGTGCCTTCTGGGAGAAGCGAAGTCTCCCTAAGCTAGAAGATCGTTGGGTACAGCCGGGACCAGCTGCTTCGAAAGCATCACCAAACCAGGGATTCAAGCTTCAGGAGGCTAATTTGCATATTCCAGGTGCCTTCTGGGAGAAGCGAAGTCTCCCTAAGCTAGAAGATCGTTGGGTACAGCCGGGACCAGCTGCTTCGAAAGCATCACCAAACCAGGGATTCAAGCTTCAGGAGGCTAATTTGCATATTCCAGGTGCCTTCTGGGAGAAGCGAAGTCTCCCTAAGCTAGAAGATCGTTGGGTACAGCCGGGACCAGCTGCTTCGAAAGCATCACCAAACCAGGGATTCAAGCTTCAGGAGGCTAATTTGCATATTCCAGGTGCCTTCTGGGAGAAGCGAAGTCTCCCTAAGCTAGAAGATCGTTGGGTACAGCCGGGACCAGCTGCTTCGAAAGCATCACCAAACCAGGGATTCAAGCTTCAGGAGGCTAATTTGCATATTCCAGGTGCCTTCTGGGAGAAGCGAAGTCTCCCTAAGCTAGAAGATCGTTGGGTACAGCCGGGACCAGCTGCTTCGAAAGCATCACCAAACCAGGGATTCAAGCTTCAGGAGGCTAATTTGCATATTCCAGGTGCCTTCTGGGAGAAGCGAAGTCTCCCTAAGCTAGAAGATCGTTGGGTACAGCCGGGACCAGCTGCTTCGAAAGCATCACCAAACCAGGGATTCAAGCTTCAGGAGGCTAATTTGCATATTCCAGGTGCCTTCTGGGAGAAGCGAAGTCTCCCTAAGCTAGAAGATCGTTGGGTACAGCCGGGACCAGCTGCTTCGAAAGCATCACCAAACCAGGGATTCAAGCTTCAGGAGGCTAATTTGCATATTCCAGGTGCCTTCTGGGAGAAGCGAAGTCTCCCTAAGCTAGAAGATCGTTGGGTACAGCCGGGACCAGCTGCTTCGAAAGCATCACCAAACCAGGGATTCAAGCTTCAGGAGGCTAATTTGCATATTCCAGGTGCCTTCTGGGAGAAGCGAAGTCTCCCTAAGCTAGAAGATCGTTGGGTACAGCCGGGACCAGCTGCTTCGAAAGCATCACCAAACCAGGGATTCAAGCTTCAGGAGGCTAATTTGCATATTCCAGGTGCCTTCTGGGAGAAGCGAAGTCTCCCTAAGCTAGAAGATCGTTGGGTACAGCCGGGACCAGCTGCTTCGAAAGCATCACCAAACCAGGGATTCAAGCTTCAGGAGGCTAATTTGCATATTCCAGGTGCCTTCTGGGAGAAGCGAAGTCTCCCTAAGCTAGAAGATCGTTGGGTACAGCCGGGACCAGCTGCTTCGAAAGCATCACCAAACCAGGGATTCAAGCTTCAGGAGGCTAATTTGCATATTCCAGGTGCCTTCTGGGAGAAGCGAAGTCTCCCTAAGCTAGAAGATCGTTGGGTACAGCCGGGACCAGCTGCTTCGAAAGCATCACCAAACCAGGGATTCAAGCTTCAGGAGGCTAATTTGCATATTCCAGGTGCCTTCTGGGAGAAGCGAAGTCTCCCTAAGCTAGAAGATCGTTGGGTACAGCCGGGACCAGCTGCTTCGAAAGCATCACCAAACCAGGGATTCAAGCTTCAGGAGGCTAATTTGCATATTCCAGGTGCCTTCTGGGAGAAGCGAAGTCTCCCTAAGCTAGAAGATCGTTGGGTACAGCCGGGACCAGCTGCTTCGAAAGCATCACCAAACCAGGGATTCAAGCTTCAGGAGGCTAATTTGCATATTCCAGGTGCCTTCTGGGAGAAGCGAAGTCTCCCTAAGCTAGAAGATCGTTGGGTACAGCCGGGACCAGCTGCTTCGAAAGCATCACCAAACCAGGGATTCAAGCTTCAGGAGGCTAATTTGCATATTCCAGGTGCCTTCTGGGAGAAGCGAAGTCTCCCTAAGCTAGAAGATCGTTGGGTACAGCCGGGACCAGCTGCTTCGAAAGCATCACCAAACCAGGGATTCAAGCTTCAGGAGGCTAATTTGCATATTCCAGGTGCCTTCTGGGAGAAGCGAAGTCTCCCTAAGCTAGAAGATCGTTGGGTACAGCCGGGACCAGCTGCTTCGAAAGCATCACCAAACCAGGGATTCAAGCTTCAGGAGGCTAATTTGCATATTCCAGGTGCCTTCTGGGAGAAGCGAAGTCTCCCTAAGCTAGAAGATCGTTGGGTACAGCCGGGACCAGCTGCTTCGAAAGCATCACCAAACCAGGGATTCAAGCTTCAGGAGGCTAATTTGCATATTCCAGGTGCCTTCTGGGAGAAGCGAAGTCTCCCTAAGCTAGAAGATCGTTGGGTACAGCCGGGACCAGCTGCTTCGAAAGCATCACCAAACCAGGGATTCAAGCTTCAGGAGGCTAATTTGCATATTCCAGGTGCCTTCTGGGAGAAGCGAAGTCTCCCTAAGCTAGAAGATCGTTGGGTACAGCCGGGACCAGCTGCTTCGAAAGCATCACCAAACCAGGGATTCAAGCTTCAGGAGGCTAATTTGCATATTCCAGGTGCCTTCTGGGAGAAGCGAAGTCTCCCTAAGCTAGAAGATCGTTGGGTACAGCCGGGACCAGCTGCTTCGAAAGCATCACCAAACCAGGGATTCAAGCTTCAGGAGGCTAATTTGCATATTCCAGGTGCCTTCTGGGAGAAGCGAAGTCTCCCTAAGCTAGAAGATCGTTGGGTACAGCCGGGACCAGCTGCTTCGAAAGCATCACCAAACCAGGGATTCAAGCTTCAGGAGGCTAATTTGCATATTCCAGGTGCCTTCTGGGAGAAGCGAAGTCTCCCTAAGCTAGAAGATCGTTGGGTACAGCCGGGACCAGCTGCTTCGAAAGCATCACCAAACCAGGGATTCAAGCTTCAGGAGGCTAATTTGCATATTCCAGGTGCCTTCTGGGAGAAGCGAAGTCTCCCTAAGCTAGAAGATCGTTGGGTACAGCCGGGACCAGCTGCTTCGAAAGCATCACCAAACCAGGGATTCAAGCTTCAGGAGGCTAATTTGCATATTCCAGGTGCCTTCTGGGAGAAGCGAAGTCTCCCTAAGCTAGAAGATCGTTGGGTACAGCCGGGACCAGCTGCTTCGAAAGCATCACCAAACCAGGGATTCAAGCTTCAGGAGGCTAATTTGCATATTCCAGGTGCCTTCTGGGAGAAGCGAAGTCTCCCTAAGCTAGAAGATCGTTGGGTACAGCCGGGACCAGCTGCTTCGAAAGCATCACCAAACCAGGGATTCAAGCTTCAGGAGGCTAATTTGCATATTCCAGGTGCCTTCTGGGAGAAGCGAAGTCTCCCTAAGCTAGAAGATCGTTGGGTACAGCCGGGACCAGCTGCTTCGAAAGCATCACCAAACCAGGGATTCAAGCTTCAGGAGGCTAATTTGCATATTCCAGGTGCCTTCTGGGAGAAGCGAAGTCTCCCTAAGCTAGAAGATCGTTGGGTACAGCCGGGACCAGCTGCTTCGAAAGCATCACCAAACCAGGGAGCCTTACGGCGCGCAAATTTTTGCCTGTAGGACATTATTGCAAGAGAGCTTGGCTGAGTAGATTACACAAGAAGGATAACACACAGTAAGTCAGCAGGATCTAGGAGCAACATGGCAGATGTGACAACCTACATGGTGAGCTGCAGCATGTGCTACATGTTCACAGATCGACCAGAAGAAGAATCCAATTTCACCTGTCAGAAGTGTAGACTAGTGGCCCTTTTAGAAGAAAAGGTGCGGGGTCTGGAAGAAAGAATAGCAACTTTGAAACTCATCAAAGAGAATGAAGACTTTCTAGACAGAACAGAAGCATCTCTACTGGTCACAGAAGGTGCAAAAAGTGTCAGAGAACCTCCAAAAGCAGATGAGTGGAAGCATGTGACCAAAAGAAGCAAGAAGACCATGGAGAAATCACCAACCACACAACTGAAGAACCGATATCAAATCTTTGTAGAGGATGAAGATGGCACACCTAAGGATGAAGCAATACCAGCAAGCAAAAAAGAAAAGGGCACACAGCAACAAGTGACAGCAAAAAGTACAGCCAAGAAGCAACGAAGAGTGGTGGTGGTGGGAGACTCACTACTGAGAGGCACAGAAGCAGCCATCTGCAGACCGGACATAACTGCAAGAGAAGTATGCTGCCTTCCAGGTGCGATGATCAAGGATGTGACCGATAGGATACCAAAGCTCTTCAGCTCCAAGGACGTCCACCCATTTCTTCTGATACATGTTGGCACCAATGACACGGCAAGGAAGGACCTACCGACAATCTGCAAGGACTTTGAAGAGTTGGGGAAGAAAGTAAAGGAACTGGATGCACAGGTAGTTTTTTCTTCTATCCTTCCAGTAGACGGGCATGGCACCAGGAGATGGAACAGGATCCTTGATGCAAACAACTGGCTAAGACGATGGTGCAGACAACAAGGATTTGGATTCCTGGACCACGGTGTGAATTACTGGTATGATGGACTCCTCGCCAGAGACGGACTACACCTCAACAAACCTGGGAAACACACATTCGCCAGAAGACTCGCTACACTCATCAGGAGGGCGTTAAACTAGAAGAAGAGGGGACGGGAAGAAAAACATTAGACTCGAACAAAGACGACCCAGGAAAACATACTCAGAAGGGAGGTAAGAACATTTCTAAAACAATCCACAGTGAGGAGATTGGAACAAAACAAAATCCTCTAAACTGCATGCTCGCAAACGCCAGAAGCCTGACAAACAAGATGGAAGAACTAGAAGCAGAAATATCTACAGGTAACTTTGACATAGTGGGAATAACCGAGACATGGTTAGATGAAAGCTATGACTGGGCAGTTAACTTACAGGGTTACAGTCTGTTTAGAAAGGATCGTAAAAATCGGAGAGGAGGAGGGGTTTGTCTCTATGTAAAGTCTTGTCTAAAGTCCACTTTAAGGGAGGATATTAGCGAAGGAAATGAGGATGTCGAGTCCATATGGGTCGAAATTCATGGAGGGAAAAATGGTAACAAAATTCTCATTGGGGTCTGTTACAAACCCCCAAATATAACAGAAAGCATGGAAAGTCTACTTCTAAAGCAGATAGATGAAGCTGCAACCCATAATGAGGTCCTGGTTATGGGGGACTTTAACTACCCGGATATTAACTGGGAAACAGAAACCTGTGAAACCCATAAAGGCAACAGGTTTCTGCTAATAACCAAGAAAAATTATCTTTCACAATTGGTGCAGAATCCAACCAGAGGAGCAGCACTTTTAGACCTAATACTATCTAATAGACCTGACAGAATAACAAATCTGCAGGTGGTTGGGCATTTAGGAAATAGCGACCACAATATTGTGCAGTTTCACCTGTCTTTCACTAGGGGGACTTGTCAGGGAGTCACAAAAACATTGAACTTTAGGAAGGCAAAGTTTGACCAGCTTAGAGATGCCCTTAATCTGGTAGACTGGGACAATATCCTCAGAAATGAGAATACAGATAATAAATGGGAAATGTTTAAGAACATCCTAAATAGGCAGTGTAAGCGGTTTATACCTTGTGGGAATAAAAGGACTAGAAATAGGAAAAACCCAATGTGGCTAAACAAAGAAGTAAGACAGGCAATTAACAGTAAAAAGAAAGCATTTGCACTACTAAAGCAGGATGGCACCATTGAAGCTCTAAAAAACTATAGGGAGAAAAATACTTTATCTAAAAAACTAATTAAAGCTGCCAAAAAGGTAACAGAGAAGCACATTGCTAAGGAGAGTAAAACTAATCCCAAACTGTTCTTCAACTATATCAATAGTAAAAGAATAAAAACTGAAAATGTAGGCCCCTTAAAAAATAGTGAGGAAAGAATGGTTGTAGATGACGAGGAAAAAGCTAACATATTAAACACCTTCTTCTCCACGGTATTCACGGTGGAAAATGAAATGCTAGGTGAAATCCCAAGAAACAATGAAAACCCTATATTAAGGGTCACCAATCTAACCCAAGAAGAGGTGCGAAACCGGCTAAATAAGATTAAAATAGATAAATCTCCGGGTCCGGATGGCATACACCCACGAGTACTAAGAGAACTAAGTAATGTAATAGATAAACCATTATTTCTTATTTTTAGTGACTCTATAGCGACAGGGTCTGTTCCGCAGGACTGGCGCATAGCAAATGTGGTGCCAATATTCAAAAAGGGCTCTAAAAGTGAACCTGGAAATTATAGGCCAGTAAGTCTAACCTCTATTGTTGGTAAAATATTTGAAGGGTTTCTGAGGGATGTTATTCTGGATTATCTCAATGAGAATAACTGTTTAACTCCATATCAGCATGGGTTTATGAGAAATCGCTCCTGTCAAACCAATCTAATCAGTTTTTATGAAGAGGTAAGCTATAGACTGGACCACGGTGAGTCATTGGACGTGGTATATCTCGATTTTTCCAAAGCGTTTGATACCGTGCCGCACAAGAGGTTGGTACACAAAATGAGAATGCTTGGTCTGGGGGAAAATGTGTGTAAATGGGTTAGTAACTGGCTTAGTGATAGAAAGCAGAGGGTGGTTATAAATGATATAGTCTCTAACTGGGTCGCTGTGACCAGTGGGGTACCGCAGGGGTCAGTATTGGGACCTGTTCTCTTCAACATATTCATTAATGATCTGGTAGAAGGTTTACACAGTAAAATATCGATATTCGCAGATGATACAAAACTATGTAAAGCAGTTAATACAAGAGAAGATAGTATTCTGCTACAGATGGATCTGGATAAGTTGGAAACTTGGGCTGAAACGTGGCAGATGAGGTTTAACAATGATAAATGTAAGGTTATACACATGGGAAGAGGGAATCAATATCACCATTACACACTGAACGGGAAACCACTGGGTAAATCTGACAGGGAGAAGGACTTGGGGATCCTAGTTAATGATAAACTTACCTGGAGCAGCCAGTGCCAGGCAGTAGCTGCCAAGGCAAACAGGATCATGGGGTGCATTAAAAGAGGTCTGGATACACATGATGAGAGCATTATACTGCCTCTGTACAAATCCCTAGTTAGACCGCACATGGAGTACTGTGTCCAGTTTTGGGCACCGGTGCTCAGGAAGGATATAATGGAACTAGAGAGAGTACAAAGGAGGGCAACAAAATTAATAAAGGGGATGGGAGAACTACAATACCCAGATAGATTAGCGAAATTAGGATTATTTAGTCTAGAAAAAAGACGACTGAGGGGCGATCTAATAACCATGTATAAGTATATAAGGGGACAATACAAATATCTCGCTGAGGATCTGTTTATACCAAGGAAGGTGACGGGCACAAGGGGGCATTCTTTGCGTCTGGAGGAGAGAAGGTTTTTCCACCAACATAGAAGAGGATTCTTTACTGTTAGGGCAGTGAGAATCTGGAATTGCTTGCCTGAGGAGGTGGTGATGGTGAACTCAGTCGAGGGGTTCAAGAGAGGCCTGGATGTCTTCCTGGAGCAGAACAATATTGTATCATACAATTATTAGGTTCTGTAGAAGGACGTAGATCTGGGTATTTATTATGATGGAATATAGGCTGAACTGGATGGACAAATGTCTTTTTTCGGCCTTACTAACTATGTTACTATGTTACTATGAATCAGGTTGCAAGCACCCCGACGATCTAGTTTAGTAAATACCCTTGCTCCCCGAATCCTATCAAAGAGCTCAGATATCAGGGGCAGGGGATATTTATTCTTAACGGTGATGACGTTATGACCCCTGTAGTCTATACATGGACGTACAGTCATGGCCAAAAGTATTCACACCCCTGGAATTCTGTCAGATAATACTCAGTTTCTTCCTGAAAATTATTACAATCACAAATTATTTGGTATTATTATCTTCATTTAATTTGTCTTAAATGAAAAAAACACAAAAGAGAATGAAGCAAAAAGCAAAACATTGATCATTTCACATAAAACTCCAAAAATGGGCCAGACAAAAGTATTGGCACCCTCAGCCTAATACTTGGTTGCACAACCTTAAGCCAAAATAACTGCGACCAACTGCTTCCGGTAACCATCAATGAGTTTCTTACAATGCTCTGCTGGAATTTTAGACCATTCTTCTTTGCCAAACTGCTCCAGGTCCTTAAAGGACAATTTGGAGGCAAACGTCGCCGTGTCTAGTGTACTTCCACCTAATACCACTAGACGCTGACGTTTCCTCAACCGCTGGGGACATCTGGTGGCAAGATGTCCTGACTGCTGGCAAACATGACACAGACCGTGAGTGCACGAGCGGTCCGGGACTTAGATCCCGCTCATGACACTTCCATGGCATCATGTGACTCAGGGACCAGGACCGGAGATTCCAAAGGTTTGGCAAAGGTGGGAGCCAGCCGAAACTTCTGCCTACACTGGGCTCGCTCTAACCTCCGCTTGTGAAAACAGAGGTCAATATGAGTGGGCACAGTTATTAACTCCTCCAGTGTGACGAGGATCCTAGTGGCCAGAGCATCCTTCACGTGGTCAGCCAGCCCCTCCAAAACATAGGGATATGGCCTTTATCCGACCACTCCCGCTCACTCCAGCTCAAATGCTAGGGTACGGAAGTGGACGGCAAAATGGCTGACCAAGGACGAGCCCTGAGTCAATGCCAACATTTCGGACTGACGGACCTTCATTTCTTAAAGTAATGATGGCCACTCGTTTTTCTTTACTTACCTACTTTTTTCTTGCCATAATACAAATTCTAACAGTCTATTCAGTAGGACAATCAGCTGTGTATCCACCGGACTTCTGCTCAACACAGCTGATGGTCCCAACCCCATTTATAAAGCAAGAAATCCCACTTATTAAACCTGGCAGGGAACACCTGTGAAGTGAAAACCATTTCCAGTGACTACCTCTTGAAGCTCATCAAGAGAATGCCAAGAGTGTGCAAAGCAGTCATCAAAGCAAAAGGTGGCTGCTTTGAAGAACCTAGAATATAAGACATAATTTCAGTTGTTTCACACTTTTTTGTTACGTATATAATTCCACATGTGTTAATTCATAGTTTTGATGCCTTCAGTGTGAATGTACAATTTTCATAGTCATGAAAATACAGAAAAATCTTTAAATGAGAAGGTGTGTCCAAAACTTTGGTCTGTACTGTACATATGACCACACTAGCGCTGAACACATTACTTAGTTGATACTAGCGCATGGCCATGCGGCCATGCAAACCTTTTATAGCTGCAGCAGCTTCAGGACCTTCCTAGAGGTCCAATGGGAGCTGCTACAGTACCTGAGCCACTTCCAGACCCTCCTAAATGACCAATGGGAGCTGCTGTAGTACCTGAGCATGTGACCCCTGATCTCCAATGAGAGGTCTTACCCTGGGCATGCTCAGAAGCGGAAAAGCAGGACGTAGTCCCAGAGACATCTGCTTGCTGCTAACCAGTACTGGCTACAATGCCTGAGCCTGGAAAGGCAGCAGTAACCATCTGCACCATATCAGGCTGAGCCAGACGCTGGGACCGACGTCACCGCGGAGCAGACTCCACTGCGGCTGAAGAAAAATGGGAGACCGCAGCGGAGATGGTTCGAGATTCCCTCTGTGCAGAGCCAGGAACTCGACCACTAACACTCGCTAAGCTGAAGATTTAAAGAGATATTTTTTTATTTTTTCCCTCAGCAGCAATCCACCTTGCTGTTCAATGCACTTCCAAAAGGACTTGAGCCCCTACCAGTTGCCCCTTATAAACCCTTAATTATGAGCCCCCACCCTAAATTAACCCTTTGTGAATATAGCTATTCCCAATTGAGCAACTCACACCAATTCACACAGTTATTTGGTAAAGGTTTTCCAAATACCTCTTCACTGAAGCACAAGTCACACATTTACCGCCGTTTGCACTTATGCTCAGGTAACACTCAGCTCATTCACTCTCGCTAAGCTGATGATTTAAAGAGAGATTTTTTTTTCTTTTTCCCCTCAGCAGCAATCCACCTTGCTGTTCAATGCACTTCCAAAAAGATATATACACTGTGGAAACAATTCATCAAAGTAATTTTGCCAGAGTTCTTGCGTAGTTTGCTTTGAAAAGTCACAACATTATTGCGGCACTCAGAATTGCTCAAATTTTTTTTGGTCTTTTCACCTTTTCATGCCAGTGCTGGATGAGGGTATTGTGATGGTGTAACACCAAAGTTTGTCTAATTCATGATAAGCTGTAGTATTCCCTAAGGTAGAAATCTTACTCCAGTTAAGAGTGACTGACTGCAACATGCTCCTTCATCAAGACCTAAAAGAAAATCAGTGATTTTGATGAATTAGGGCATATGTTTTTAAAGTAGATCAGTTGCCGAAGTTCACAAAACAAACTTTATACATCATTAAAGGTCTCTCTTAGATCTGAATTTGCTGTGTACTCCTCTTAATAATTTATGCAAGACTGACTGTACAGTTCTTTATACTCAATCTTTTCCCACCTAGCTTGATTTCCTCCTCAATATCCATCCTCTTTGCTGCTGAGATTTCACACTGTTCACTACAAGGTGAAGCTGTCAGGCTGGATGTGTGGAGAATAATTATGTTTAGACTCATGAGCTCCAACTATATGAATTCATAAAATGCTTACTTTAATATTAGGAATCTGTAAACATTCTGAGATAGATTTTCATTGTAAGTACCCCAGTCCCATTAGATAAAAGATTTATTTAAGAATATATAGTTTGTTTTTAGAAAATTTGGTGACACACTCATTTTAATATTGTTCCTATATTTCTTTGTTCATAATTTTTTTACTTACCTATTCTATCAATGATCTATAGTTATTATTTTACAATATCATTTATATAGTCACACTTTGAAAAGTGATCCTTTGGAACCCTGAAGTGATTAAAATACACCCAAAAAGCTTAACATATGAACAGCTATGCATTTTCTGTTCATTTTTTCATTTTGGTTTCAGAGAGGAAAGATCTGGTAAAGATCAAATAAATAAGGCAGCACTCTGTAGCGCCAAAACTTGGAAACATGAAATATGAAAATTGAATAGCAATACTGCACTAGAAATATGACAAATTTAGAAAGTTTAGTGCATAAATTGGCCAATTTATGTGTACCTGGTAGCCACAATAAGGCATTTCTCGTTTCCCAGGACCAAACAATGCCTTTCCTCTCTTAGAATAAAGTCTTCATTTGTATGGGAACATGAATCCACTGTTAGACTAAAATCTATATCTCTGTGGAGGGGTAGTGGTCCTGCTGTAATTAAAAACACCTGTGGCTAAAAGATGGAGTGCTCAGCCAGAAGGCTAATGAATACAAATTTAAAAAAAACTGACCTTCACATCCACATCCTCTGTAGCGCCAAAACTTTCAAATTGAATTGCATTACTGCACTAGAAATCTGAAAAATTGAGAAAGTTTAGCACATTAATTATTCAGCACCTTTTTTCTAAGACAGGAAAGGTATTGTTTGGTCCTGGTAAACGAGAAATGCCTTATCGTGGCTAAAAGGTACACATAAATTGGCCAATTTATGCTCTAAACTTTCTAGTGCAGTAATGAAATTCAATTTTCATATTTCATGTTTGCAAGTTTTGGCGCTACAGAGTGCTGTCTTATTTATTTGATTGTATATGAGTTGGTGACTCTAGGTTCAGCACCTGTTCACACTTAGTCTATGTTTGGATGTGACGGTCAGTTTTTTGACATCTGGTAAAGATGTCATGTGCACATACACTAAAACACAATTTTTGGGGGGCAATGTACCCCAAAGGTAGTGTGCTTAGTTCGTATAGTCATTTTTTGGCTGACAAACTCCTTTTAAAGGAACTCTGTCAGCACAGAATGACTGTTCAGACCAAGTACAGGCGCTCGGTGCATCATGTCGGTGACAATTACGATATTTAAATACACCTTCCCACCTGCTTGTTTTCCATCAATCTGCTGCCCCCTATTCTTTGATTAACCGCTCTGACCTCATAGAGCAAGATAAGGGTGGGGATAGATGGAAAACAAGCAGGTGGGGAGGTTTATTTAAATAATTGGCCCCGCCATGATGCTCCAAGTGCCTTTGCTTGGTTTTGCACAGTCATTCTGTGCTGAAACAATCCCTTTACCTGACAATGAAAATATGAGGTGAGGGCTCTCCCATTGGCATTCTCCACTTATTAACAGCTATTCTTATTTTACTCTGGATAGACGTTGTCAA
The DNA here is from genome assembly GCF_032444005.1 of Ranitomeya imitator. NCBI lineage: Eukaryota > Metazoa > Chordata > Amphibia > Anura > Dendrobatidae > Ranitomeya > Ranitomeya imitator. The sequence continues at coordinate 663,516,388 of NC_091284.1, read as the reverse complement.
ACGGAGGTGGATGGGCATGTGAAGTGTAGAGCTCATAAATACTCTGGACCCCTGGGTGCTTGTATCATGCTGTATCATTTGCAAAGAAAAAACATCAAAAGACTAGGGAAAAATCATAATTTTGTGACACATATAATCCCTAAAAAAATTTAATTTTATTAATTACTTTTAAAAAACACCACCCAGTGTGTAAGACCAAAAAATACTGTTGAGATACATACAAATATAAGAAACAGTTCTAATAAATATACAGACTGATAATATCCATGGAATAACCTAAAAGGTCCCTGGTTTATCCCTATCTGATCACTACCCAGCTGTGGAGGCTGGCACCCTAAAAAGAAAGATTATTTGGCGCTTCCACTCAGCGATGACTTTTTCAATCTCTCCTTAACCCCTTTCTGCCATCAGACTTACTATTCCATCCATGTTACTTGGGCCCTAATTCCCATGAATGGAATAGTATGTCACATGCGATCAGCCGCGCTCATGGGGGGATCGCGGCAGATCGCAGCCGGGTGTCAGCTGATTATCACAGATGACACCCGGTACTAAGTGCCAGGAGCGGTCACAGACCGCTCCCGGCACTTTACCCCCAGAACACTGTGATCAAACAAGATCGCAGTGTGCGGGTGGCATAGAGAAGCATCATGCAGGGAGGGGGCTCCCTGCGTGCTTCCCTCAGACCCTCAGAACAACGCAATGTGATTGCGTTGGTCTGAGGTTCTCCCTGCCTGCAGACACCTGGATCAAAGATAGCCGTGGTGTCCTTCCGGGTCCTGCAGGAAGGTGGCTTATCAGTGCCTGCTGAGAGCAGGACCTGAGCTGCCTCCTTCACTGCCTGTCAGATTGCTGATCTGACACAGTGCTGTGCAAAGTGTCAGATCAGCTATCTGACTTTATACCGTGATGTCCCACACTGGGACAATGTAAAAAAGAAAAAAAAAATATATTATACTGTGTAAAAATATATTTTTTTAACCCCTTCATGACCCAACCTATTTTAACCTTAATGACCTGGCCGTTTTTTGCAATTCTGACCATTGTCCCTTTATGAGATAATAACTCAGGAACGCTTCAACGGATCCTAGCGGTTCTGAGATTGTTTTTTCGTGACATATTGGGCTTCATGTTAGTGGTAAATTTATGTCAATAAATTCTGCGTTTATTTGTGATAAAAACGGAAATTTGGCGAAAATTTAGAAAATTTCGCAATTTTCACATTTTGAATTTTTATTCTGTTAAACCAGAGAGTTATGTGACACAAAATAGTTAATAAATAACATTTCTCACATGTCTACTTTACATCAACACAATTTTGGAAACAAATTTTTTTTTTGCTAGGAAGTTATAAGGGTTAAAATTTGACCAGCGATTTCTCATTTTTACAACGAAATTTACAAAACCATTTCTTTTAGGGACCACCTCACATTTGAAGTCAGTTTGGGAGGTCTATATGGCTGAAAATACCCAAAAGTGACACCATTCTAAAAACTGCACCCGTCATGGTGCACAAAACCACATTCAAGAAGTTTATTAACCCTTCAGGTGCTTCACAGCAGCAGAAGCAACATGGAAGAAAAAAATGAACATTTAACTTTTTAGTCACAAAAATGATCTTTTAGCAACATTTTTTTTATTTTCCCAATGGTAAAAGGAGAAACTGAACCACGAAAGTTGTTGTCCAATTTGTCCTGAGTACGCTGATACCTCATATGTGGGGGTAAACCACTGGGCGCACGGCAGGGCTTGGAAGGGAAGGAGCGCCATTTGACTTTTTGAATGATAAATGATCTCCATCGATAGCGGACACCATGTCGCGTTTGGAGAGCCCCTGTGTGCCTAAACATTGGAGCTCCCCCACAAGTGACCCCCCAAGGAACTTATCTAGATGCATAGTGAGCACTTTAAACCCTCAGGTGCTTCACAAATTGATCAGTAAAAAATGAAAAAGTACTTTTTTTTCACAAAAAATTTCTTTTCGCCTCAATTTTTTCATTTTCACATGGGCAATAGGATAAAATGGATCTTAAAATTTGTTGGGCAATTTCTCCCGAGTACGATACATCATATGTGGGGGTAAACCACTGTTTGGGCACACGGCAGGGCTCGGAAGGGAAGGCACGCCATTTGACTTTTTGAATGGAAAATTAGCTCCAATTGTTAGCGGACACCATGTCTTGTTTGGAGAGCCCCTGTGTGCCTAAACATTGGAGCTTCCCCACAAGTGACCCAATTTTGGAAACTAGAGCCCCCAAGGAACTTATCTAGATGCATATTGAGCACTTTAAACCCCCAGGTGCTTCACAGAAGTTTATAACGCAGAGCCATGAAAATAAAAAATAATTTATCTTTCCTCAAAAATTATTTTTTAGCCTGGAATTTCCTATTTTGCCAAAGGAAATAGGAAAAATTGGACCGCAAATGATGTTGTCCAGTTTGTCCTGAGTACGCTGATACCCCATATGTGGGGGTAAACCACTGTTTGGGTGCACGGCAGGGCTCGGAAGGGAAGGCATGCCATTTGGCTTTTTAAATGGAAAATTAGCTCCAATCATTAGCGGACACCATGTCGCGTTTGGAGAGCCCCTGTGTGCCTAAACATTACAGATCCCCCACAAATGACCCCATTTTGGAAACTAGACCCCCAATGGAACTAATCTAGATGTGTGGTGAGCACTTTGAGCCCCCAAGTGCTTCACAGAAGTTTATAACGCAGAGCCATGAAAATAAAAAAAAATTATTCTTTTCTCAAAAATGATATTTTAGCCCGCAATTTTTTATTTTCCCAAGGGTAACAGGAGAAATTTGACCCCAAAAGTTGTTGTCCAGTTTCTCCTGACTACGGTGATACCCCATATGTGGGGGTAAACCACTGTTTGGGCACACGTCGGGGCTCAGAAGTGAAGTAGTGACTTTTGAAATGCAGACTTTGATGGAATGGTCTGCGGGCGTCACATTAATAATAATAATAATAATCTTTATTTTTATATAGCGCTAACATATTCCGCAGCGCTTTACAGTTTTGCACACATTATCACATTGCGTTTGCAGAGCCCCTGGTGTGCCTAAACAGTAGAAACCTCCCACAAGTGACCCCATTTTGGAAACTAGAGCCTCCAAGGAACTTATATAGATATGTGGTGAGCACTTTGAACGCCCAAGTGCTTCACAGACGTTTACAACGTAGAGCCGTGAAAATGAAAAATCATTTTTCTTTCCTCAAAAATGTTTTAGCAAGCAATTTTTTATTTTCACAAGGGTAACTGGAGAAATTGGACCCCAATAATTGTTGCGCAGTTTGTCCGGAGTATGCCGGTACCCCATATGTGGAGTAGATTGTAAGCTTGCGAGCAGGGTTCTCACCCCTAATGTCACTGTTTAAATTGTCTTAACTTGTACTGAATTTATTGTCTGTACATGTCCCCGCTTAATTGTAAAGTGCTGCGGGAAAATGTTGGCGCTATATAAATAAAAATTATTATTATTATTATTAATGTCACCTTACATTAGCAAGGTGACATTAACCCCTTACTACCCCACATCTCACTGCTACTCAGTGTGGGAAGAGAGGGGCTAAGTGCCGGAATTGGCGCATCTTACAGATGCGCCATTTCTGGGGCGGCTGCTGGCTGGTATTTGTAGTTGGGGAGGCCAATATCCATGGCCCCTCTCTAGGCTATGAATATCAGCCCGCAGCTGTCTGCATAGCCTTTCTGGCTATAAATTATAGTGGGACCCCATGTCATTTTTTTGGGGGGTCCCCCTATTTTAATAGCCAGTAAAGGCTACGCAGACAGCTGCAGGCTGATATTTATAGCCTAGGAGGGGCCATGGGTATTAACCCCTTCCCAGGCTACAAATATTGGCCCCGGCCGTCAGCTTTCCCCCTCTGGCACAGATAATTGCATGGGAGCCCACGCCATAAACGCTCATTAATAAACATAGGTCTCGCTCCATCGGCCTCAAGGACACCGTTCTCTCCTGGTTCTCCTCCTATCTCTCTGACCGATCCTTCACTGTATGTTTTGCTGGTTCCTCCTCCTCTCACCTTCCCCTTACTGTTGGGGTTCCTCAAGGATCAGTCCTAGGCCCCCTACTCTTCTCGTTGTATACTGCCCCTATTGGACAAACAATCAGTAGATTTGGTTTCCAGTACCATCTCTATGCTGACGACACCCAATTATACACTTCTGCTCCCGATATCACACCGACCTTTTTAGAAAACACCAGTGATTGTCTTACCGCTGTCTCTAACATCATGTCCTCCCTCTATCTGAAACTAAACCTGTCAAAAACTGAACTCCTCGTGTTCTCTCCCTCTACTAACCTACCTTTGCCTGACATTGCCATCTCCGTGTGCGGTTCCACCATTATTCCAAAGCAACATGCCCGCTGCCTTGGGGTCATCCTTGATTCTGACCTTTCATTCACCCCCTACATCCGATCACTGGCTCGCTCTTCTTACCTGCATCTCAAAAACATTTCTAGAATTCGCCCTTTTCTTAATTTCGACTCTGCAAAAACTCTGACTGTTTCACTTATTCATTCTCGTCTGGACTATTGTAACTCTCTACTAATCGGTCTCCCTCTTGCAAAACTCTCCCCGCTCCAATCTGTCCTGAATGCTGCAGCCAGGATCATATTCCTCACCAACCGTTACACCGATGCCTCTACCCTGTGCCAGTCATTACACTGGCTACCCATCAACTCCAGAATCCAGTACAAAACTACTACCCTCATCCACAAAGCACTCCATGGCTCAGCACCACCCTACATCTCCTCCCTGGTATCAGTCTACCACCCTACCCGTGCCCTCCGCTCCGCTAATGACCTCAGGTTAGCATCCTCAATAATCAGAACCTCCCACTCCCGTCTCCAAGACTTTACACGTGCTGCGCCGATTCTTTGGAATGCACTACCTAGGTTAATACGATTAATCCCCAATCCCCACAGTTTTAAGCGTGCCCTAAAAACTCATTTGTTCAGACTGGCCTACCGCCTCAATGCATTAACCTAACGATCCCTGTGTGGCCTATTTATAATAAAAAAAAAAAAAAAAAAGGTTCCTCGCATCATGTTCTCATACACTTTATGCAGTATTAGCCCTCTGTGTCTGTACTGCTACATACTTAGGCAGGTAACTGGTTCATGCAGCTTTACATGAACACCTGAGCCTTACACTATAGCTGGTCCGAATAACTAAAGCAATTGTTACCATCCACCTCTCGTGTCTCCCCTTTTCCCCATAGTTTGTAAGCTTGCGAGCAGGGCCCTCACTCCTCCTGGTATCTGTTTTGAACTGTATTTCTGTTATGCTGTAATGTCTATTGTCTGTACAAGTCCCCTCTATAATTTGTAAAGCGCTGCGGAATATGTTGGCGCTATATAAATAAAATTATTATTATTATTATTATTGCTATTATCTACTATATAATTGTCTAAGGGTCACTTCCACTTTTTGTCTGTCTGTCTGTGCTTCTGTCTGTCAGGGATATTTATTGGTCGCAGCCATCTGTCATGGAAATCCACATCACTGGTCGGGGCAAAACAACCTTGATCAATCAGCGACGGGCACAGTCCGGAAGAAAATGGCCGCTCCTTACTCCCCGCAGTCACTGCCTGGCGCCCGCATACTCCCCTCCGGTCAGCGCTCACACAGGGTTAATGGCAGCGTTGACCGCGGTGTAACGCACTCGGTTAACGCTGCTATTAACCCTGTGTGACCAACTTTTTACTATTCATGCTGCCTATGAGGCATGAATAGTAAAAATATCTAATGTAAAAATAATAAAAAAAATAAAAAATAGTTACATACTCACCCTTGGTTGGCCCCCGTATCGAAGCGACCGGTTAGCGATGCTCCTCGCGACGCCCCGGTGACCGCTCCATGCATTGCGGTCTCGCGAGATGATGATGTGCGGTCTCGCGAGACCGCTACGTCATCATCTCGCGAGACCGCAATGCACTATTCAGACCGGAGCGCACGAGCATCGCTAACCAGCCACTTCGATCCGAAAGGTGAGTATCTAACTATTTTTTATTTTAATTCTTTTTTTTTTAAAGGGATATGGTGCATACTATGTGACTGGCCAATATACTACGTGACTGGTCAGTATACTACGTGACTGTGCTGTATACTACGTGGCTCTGTGCTGTATACTACATGACTCTGTGCTGTATACTACGTGGCTCTCTGCTGTATACTACGTGACTGGGCAATATACTATGTGGCTGGGCAATATACTACATGGCTGGGCAATATACTACGTGGCTGGGCAATATACTACGTGCCTGGGCAATATACTACGTGGCTGGGCAATATACTACGTGGCTGGGCAATATACTACGTGGTTAGGCAATATACTACGTGGACATGCATATTCTAGAATACCCGATGCGTTAGAATCGGGCCACCATCTAGTATATCTATATATGGATAACTCTGGCTATATCTATCTGTAGATATATTTATAGATAGATAGATATATTTATAGATACATAGATGTTTCTATCCATATATCTATCTGGCTGCTTTCACACATCAGGTTTTTTCCGTCAGGCACAATCCGGATCAGGCAAATTTTTGAAAAAACGGATACGTTGCAAATAGTGAAAAACTGATGCAACTGAACCATTTTTTTTTTTAGAGAGAGAAAGAGAGCGGAAAATGTGCATGATTTGAATGGAAACACGCATGAAAAACAGGATTCGGAGGCCGGATTCATCATTTCACATCTCAGTTTCATACATTTTTCGCAGGATCAATCGCTGTGCGTTATTTCGACGGACAGAAAAAACTTTCCTCCGTACGTTTTCTCCATCTGCCGGAAACAGGTTTTTTTTATGGATCCGGCAAAAAACGGATCAAGCGTTTTTCCATCGGGGCAATCCAGCGCTAATACAACTATATGAGAAAAAAATGGATCCTGCAGAAAAACAACGGATCCGTTTTTATCAAAACTGGCAGGATTATGCCTGACGGCAAAAACCTGATGTGTGAAAGTAGCCTAACTATCCATATATCTATCTACATCTATCCATAGATATATCTATCTACAGCTATCTTTTTCATTCCTTCTATCTATCTATCTATCTATCTGTCTATGTGTGTAATGGAGTGTGGGTTGGACAAATATAAAAGAAGAGGTTGGACAAGACAAGACATCAAAAATCTGCACAAAAAGCACATCAAAACTACGCAAACAGGCATCAAAAATGCACCTGCGTTTTCTGCCAAGAGCTGCAGATTTAGTGCAGAAAAATCCGCAGGCAAATCTGCAACGTGTGCACATACCCTTAGAGAGCTATGAGAAAGTACAACATTGCTGCAAAAATGCAACCATTTTTGTTGCATTTTAGTGAATAAAATTATCTTTATTAAACATGTACTGTATACAAATTACACGTACAATATACAGCAAAAACACACAAAAAAGCAGAAAAATGAGCCAAACCTATTTTTTGTAAGCAGCTTCTTTATTGACAAAATAGTAAGTTTTGCCTGTAGAAAAAAATGATGGAAAAATGCAATGTGCGAACATAACCTTATTTTGTCATTTGCTACCAAACCCATGATGGCAGATCAAGAGTCAAGAGGGAGGTCCGGTTACAATACACCAGTCATTTTCTAATATAAGTATATAAGGGGACAATACAAATATCTCGCTGAGGATCTGTTTATACCAAGGAAGGTGACGGGCACAAGGGGGCATTCTTTGCGTCTGGAGGAGAGAAGGTTTTTCCACCAACATAGAAGAGGATTCTTTACTGTTAGGGCAGTGAGAATCTGGAATTGCTTGCCTGAGGAGGTGGTGATGGCGAACTCAGTCGAGGGGTTCAAGAGAGGCCTGGATGTCTTCCTGGAGCAGAACAATATTGTATCATACAATTATTAGGTTCTGTAGAAGGACGTAGATCTGGGGATTTATTATGATGGAATATAGGCTGAACTGGATGGACAAATGTCTTTTTTCGGCCTTACTAACTATGTTACTAATAGACCCTTATGGATGTTATTCTTCTAAAATAACCAATCAAGGTGAGAGTTCATGTAATCAATCGTGCTCCATGAGACGTTACCATATCAGTTGAGTTCTTTTTTTTTGCATGTACAGTCATGGCCAAAAGTTTTGAGAATGACACCAAAATTATATTTTCACATGATCTGCTGCCCTCTGGTTTTTATTAGTGTTTGTCTGATGTTTATATCACATACAGAAATATAATTGCAATCATATTATGAGTACCAATAGGTTATATTGACAGTTAGAATGAGTTAATGCAGCAAGTCAATATTTGCAGTGTTGACCCTTCTTCTTCAAGACCTCTGCAATTCTCCCTGGCATGCTCTCAATCAACTTCTGGACCAAATCCTGACTGATAGCAGTCCATTCTTGCATAATCAATGCTTGCATTTTGCCAGAATTTGTTGGTTTTTTGTTTGTCCACCCGTCTCTTGATGATTGACCACAAGTTCTCAATGGGATTAAGATCTGGGGAGTTTCCAGGCCATGGACCCAAAATCTCTATGTTTTGTTCCATGAGCCATTTAGTTATCACCTTTGCTTTATGGCAAGGTGCTCCATCATGCTGGAAAAGGCATTGTTGGGTGCCAAACTGCTCTTGGACGGTTGAGTGAAGTTGCTCTTGGAGGACATTCTGGTACCATTCTTTATTCATGGCTGTATTTTTAGGCAAGACTGTGAGTGAGCCGGTTCCCTTGGCTGAGAAGCAAGTGCAGCGCCCCAGAGACCTGGTCGTTGCAGTAATGTCGCTCTGCCACTAAGGGGATTGATGGTACGTCTGATGGCACTAAAGGAGTTCACCTGACCAGGTATCACAGTCACACACTACATTTCACACACCGGCCACCAGGGGGAGCAAAAGGTTCTATCTACTAGGCCACTCCTCACACTTTGGTAAAACTGGGGGTTGGATAGGAAGTTAGGGAGAAGCTGGCTGGGTTTTGTCCAGGCAACATCCCATGGCAGGGGGCATTGCGGGGAAGATTCAGAGGGGTCCCTGTCAGGTGTGGGAACCTGGCAGTGACTTAGCGACAAGGACAGATCGTTACAGAGCCGTGCCTGCACTACCTTGCGGCGGCATCTAAAGAAACGACATGAAGCAAAGTATATTATGGAGAAGTGAGAAACGAGATCAAAGCACAAAGGAGAGCCAGTAGGAGTCATGCCCCAAGATCGGCAACATCCTACTGAGGTGCGTAGCCGGTGGCCAGAACGCCGAGGAAGTTACTGACTCCAAGCATTACTTCAAACAGAGACAGGACAGTTGATTATAGGTTGGCTGTCTAACATACATCACCTAAGAAGACATAGGGGGCAAGTGTGGAGAGGGGCCTCTCTAGGGTCCCAGAATAGCTCCGAGCCTACCCATCATACGGGTGCGTCCTAGCCATAACAAACTGGGGGACGAAGCAGAACATCAGAATAGAAACGACAGTTGGGAGGACTATCCCGAATGCTCAGCAAGGAAAAACTACAACACACAGGCGCTAGTTGGTAGGCACTGATTTCCACCTGCAAAGGGAACTCTGGATGTGCCTTCGGACCGGCCCGTCTCAGACAGCCCTGTTAACAGTGCTCCGGATTGAGGATCCTGAAGTCACCAGTAAAGAGGTAAAGAGACTGCAACCCTGTGTCCTCGTTATTAACTGCGCCTCACAACATCGCCACCTACACCACTGGGAAGCCCTGGGGATCTACTTCACCTGTGGGAAGGTATACCATCTAGCTGCCATCACATCAACCCAGTGGACCCCAAGCAGCATCGGTCACCCTGACCGAACATCACAGGTGGCATCACAAACACCTAACAACTTTCACCACCCTTTCATTGGGCGCCCTGTTATGATTAGGTAATTCAGAACCACAATGGACCTTGAAGTTCAGAGCACACAAAGTGACCTGACAATAACCAAAAGACATAGGACGAGCTCTGAGACGTGGGAACTCTGCTGACCGCAATCCCTAATCCTATCCAACCACACTAGAGGCAGCCGTGGATTGCGCCTAACGCTCCCTATGCAACTCGGCACAGCCTGAGAAACTAGCTAGGCCTAAGATAGAAAAACAAGCCTACCTTGCCTCAGAGAAATACCCCAAAGGAAAAGGCAGCCCCCCACATATAATGACTGTGAGTAGAGATGAAAATACAAACGCAGAGTTGAAATAGATTTAGCAAAGTGAGGCCCAACTTACTGAACAGACCGAAGATAGGAAAGATAACTTTGCGGTCAACACAAAACCCTACAAACAACCACGCAGAGGGGCAAAAAGACCCTCCGCACCGACTAACGGTACGGAGGTGCTCCCTCTGCGTCCCAGAGCTTCCAGCAAGCAAGAAAAACCAAATAAGCAAGCTGGACAGAAAAAATAGCAAAACAAAAATAACACAAGCAAAACTTAGCTTATGCAGAGCAGACGGCCACAGGAACGATCCAGGAGGAAGCAAGACCAATACTAGAACATTGACTGGAGGCCAGGAGCAAAGCACTAGGTGGAGTTAAATAGAGCAGCACCTAACAACTTCACCACATCACCTGAGGAAGGAAACTCAGAAGCCGCAGTACCACTCGTGACCACAGGAGGGAGCTCTGCCACAGAATTCACAACAGTGCCCCCCCCTTGAGGAGGGGTCACTGAACCCTAACCAGAACCCCCAGGCCGACCAGGATGAGCCATATGAAAGGCACGAACAAGATCGGCAGCATGGACATCAGAAGCAAAGACCCAGGAATTATCTTCCTGACCATAACTCTTCCACTTAACCAGATACTGGAGTTTCCGTCTCGAAACACGAGAATCCAAAATCTTCTCCACAATATACTCCAACTCCCCCTCCACCAAAACCGGGGCAGGAGGATCAACAGATGGAACCATAGGTGCCACGTATCTCCGCAACAATGACCTATGGAATACGTTATGGATGGAAAAAGAATCTGGAAGGGTCAAACGAAAAGACACAGGATTAAGAACCTCAGAAATCATATACGGACCAATGAAACGAGGCTTAAAATTAGGAGAGGAAACCTTCATAGGAATATGACGAGATGACAACCAAACCAAATCCCCAACACGAAGTCGGGGACCCACACAGCGTCTGCGATTAGCGAAACGTTGAGCCTTCTCCTGGGACAAGGTCAAATTGTCCACTACATGAGTCCAAATCTGCTGTAACCTGTCCACCACCGTATCCACACCAGGACAGTCCGAAGACTCAACCTGCCCTGAAGAGAAACGAGGATGGAACCCAGAGTTGCAGAAAAATGGCGAAACCAAGGTAGCCGAGCTGGCCCGATTATTAAGGGCGAACTCAGCCAAAGGCAAGAAGGACACCCAATCATCCTGATCAGCAGAAACAAAGCATCTCAGATATGTTTCCAATGTCTGATTGGTTCGTTCAGTCTGGCCATTAGTCTGAGGATGGAAAGCCGAGGAAAAACACAAATCAATGCCCATCCTAGCACAAAAAGCTCGCCAAAACCTCGAAACAAACTGGGAACCTCTGTCAGAAACGATGTTCTCTGGAATGCCATGTAAATGAACCACATGCTGGAAGAACAATGGCACCAAATCAGAGGAGGAAGGTAATCTAGACAAGGGCACCAAATGGATCATCTTAGAGAAGCAATCACAAACCACCCAAATGACCGACATTTTTTGAGAGACGGGGAGATCCGAAATAAAATCCATAGAGATATGTGTTCAAGGCCTCTTTGGGACCGGCAAGGGCAAAAGCAACCCACTGGCACGAGAACAGCAGGGCTTAGCCCGAGCACAAATCCCACAGGACTGCACAAAAGAACGCACATCCCGCGACAGAGACGGCCACCAAAAGGATCTAGCCACTAAATCTCTGGTACCAAAGATTCCAGGATGACCAGCCAACACCGAACAATGAACCTCAGAGATAACTTTATTCGTCCACCTATCAGGGACAAACAGTTTCTCCGCTGGGCAATGATCAGGTTTATTAGCCTGAAATTTTTGCAGCACCCGCCGCAAATCAGGGGAGATGGCAGACAAAATTACTCCCTCTTTGAGAATACCCGCCGGCTCAGACAAACCCGGAGAGTCGGGCACAAAACTCCTAGACAGAGCATCCGCCTTCACATTCTTAGCGCCCGGAAGGTACGAAACCACAAAGTCAAAACGGGAGAAAAACAGCGACCAACGAGCCTGTCCAGGATTCAACCGTTTGGCAGACTCGAGATAAGTCAAGTTCTTGTGATCAGTCAAGACCACCATGCGATGCTTAGCTCCTTCAAGCCAATGACGCCACTCCTCGAATGCCCACTTCATGGCCAGCAACTCTCGATTGCCAACATCATAATTTCGCTCAGCAGGCGAAAACTTCCTGGAAAAGAAGGCGCATGGTTTCATCACCGAGCAATCAGAACTTCTCTGCGACAAAACAGCCCCCGCTCCAATTTCAGAAGCATCAACCTCGACCTGGAACGGAAGCGAAACATCTGGTTGACACAACACAGGGGCAGAAGAGAAACGACGCTTTAACTCTTGAAAAGCTTCCACAGCAGCAGAAGACCAATTGACCACATCAGCACCCTTCTTGGTCAAATCGGTCAATGGTTTAGCAATACTAGAAAAATTACAGATGAAGCGACGATAAAAATTAGCAAAGCCCAGGAACTTTTGCAGACTCTTCAGAGATGTCGGCTGAGTTCAATCATAGATGGCCTGGACCTTAACATCGTCCATCTCGATAGTAGAAGGGGAAAAAATGAACCCCAAAAATGAAACCTTCTGAACACCAAAGAGACACTTTGATCCCTTCACAAACAAAGAATTAGCACGCAGGACCTGGAATACCATTCTGACCTGCTTCACATGAGACTCCCAATCATCCGAGAAGACCAAAATATCATCCAAGTATACAATCAGGAATTTATCCAGGTACTCTCGGAAGATGTCATGCATAAAAGGACTGAAACACCGATGGAGCATTGGCAAGTCCGAAAGGCATAACTAGGTACTCAAAATGGCCCTCGGGCGTATTAAATGCAGTTTTCCATTCATCGCCCCGCTTAATACGCACAAGATTATACGCACCACGAAGATCTATCTTGGTGAACCAACTAGCCCCCTTGATCCGAGCAAACAAATCAGATAGCAGCGGCAAGGGGTACTGAAATTTGACCGTGATTTTATTTAGAAGGCGGTAATCTATACAAGGTCTCAGCGAACCATCCTTCTTGGCCACAAAAAAGAACCCCGCTCCCAATGGCGACGATGACGGGCGAATATGACCCTTCTCCAAGGACTCCTTCACGTAACTCCGCATAGCGGCGTGCTCAGGTACAGATAAATTAAACAGTCGACCTTTAGGAAACTTACTACCAGGAATCAAATCGATAGCACAATCACAATCCCTATGCGGAGGTAGGGCATTGGACTTGGGCTCATCAAATACATCCCGGTAATCAGACAAGAACTCTGGGACCTCAGAAGGGGTGGATGACGAAATAGACAGAAATGGGACATCACCATGTACCCCCTGACAACCCCAGCTGGACACAGACATTGATTTCCAATCTAATACTGGGTTATGGACTTGTAGCCATGGCAACCCCAACACGACCACATCATGCAGATTATGCAACACCAGAAAGCGAATATCCGCCTGATGTGCAGGAGCCATGCACATGGTCAGCTGGGTCCAGTACTGAGGCTTACTCTTGGCCAAAGGCGTAGCATCAATTCCTCTCAATGGAATAGGACACTGCAAGGGCTCCAAGAAAAACCCACAACGCCTAGCATACTCCAAGTCCATCAAATTCAGGGCAGCGCCTGAATCCACAAATGTCATGACAGAATAAGATGACAAAGAGCAGATCAAAGTAACGGACAAAAGAAATTTTGACTGTACCGTACCAATGGTGGCAGACGTAGCGAACCGCTTAGTGTGCTTAGGGCAATCAGAGATAGCATGAGTGGAATCACCACAGTAGAAACACAGCCCATTCTGACGTCTGTGTTCTTGCCGTTCAACTCTGGTCAAAGTCCTATCGCACTGCATAGGCTCAGGTTTATGCTCGGATAATACCGCCAAATGGTGCACAGATTTACGCTCACGCAAGCGTCGACCGATCTGAATGGCCAAAGACATAGACTCATTCAGACCAGCAGGCATGGGAAATCCCACCATGACATCCTTAAGGGCTTCAGAGAGACCCTTTCTGAAAATAGCTGCCAGCGCACCTTCATTCCATTGAGTGAGCACGGACCACTTTCTAAACTTCTGACAATAAATCTCTATCTCATCCTGACCCTGACACAGAGCCATCAAATTTTTCTCTGCCTGATCCACCGAATTAGGTTCATCGTACAGCAATCCGAGCGCCAGGAAAAACGCATCAACATCACACAATGCAGGATCTCCTGGCCCAAAGGAAAATTCCCAGTCTTGAGGGTCGCCACGTAATAAAGAAATAATGATCCTAACTAGAGTTGAGCGACCTTGACCTTTTTAGAGTCGAGCCGGGTTTCGCGAAACCCGACTATCTCAAAAGTCGGGTCGAGTGAAATCGGCCGATTATGACGTAAAGTCGGGATCGACCGAAACACGAAACCCAATGCAAGTCAATGGGGCAGCATAGTCGGCAGTGAGTGGGGGCCAGGAAAACACCTAGAGTGCCCATTTTAATGTCAAAACCATCCATTCTTCTTAATGAAGCTTGTCAAGCGTAATTTACCTTATAATAATTGGAAGTCATTTGAAATTGGGGGTCATTTGGCTAAAGTTGTGGTGGGTAGGGCTGGTTTAAGTAATTAGTGGGCCCAGGAAATCTGGACCACGTCACGGCAGTGGAGCAGGGAGAGGTAAGTATTTCAACTTTGCAAGTGCTGTGAACCTGAGCAAGCAGGGGGGGCCCACTCGTTGGCATTGGCACTGGCACAGGGCCCCTCAAAGTACAGCGGTGTGTTTGCACGGCGGGGGCGCCTCCCACCGGCAGCAACACTTTTGCGTACTATGAGAGGCCCTGTGCCAGTGACGTCGCCAACTAGTATTCCTCCCCCCACCTGATGAAGGAACCTGCACTTTCATCTGCACCTTCCTCTTTGTCCCCGTGTAAGGTGGTATGGTATGCGGGAAGAGCAACCTGACTTTCAGCAGGGTCACAATGTTGTTGTGTAGCGTGCACGGGGAATGTTGCGTTATGGGTCAATGCACCAGCAGACTCATCTATCACTGGCTGGGCAATGGGCAGGATGAGGAGGAAACACAGATATAGGCCCAAAGAATAAAGTTGGCTAAATGCAGTTCAAAATTGGTAACACAGGAATAACCAGGGGGCATTGCAGTGGAGGACAACTGGAATGAGAGGCTGACACAGAGAGTAGGCCCAAATCAGTAAGTAGTCGAAATGCAGTTCAAAATTGGCAACCGTAGTAAACAGGCGGCACAGCTTTGTTCAGTGGAAGAGAACAGCAAGGAGTGGCAGACACCGATAGTAGGCCCCAACCCAACTAGTAGGCCAAATGCAGTCTAACATTAACAACTACTTAACGAGCGCCTGAAAACGGAATTTCAGGACAGGAAACCAGGAGAACAGCAAGGAGCGGCAGACACTGTTAGTAGGCCCCAAACCAACTAGTACGCCAAATGCAGTTGTTCCATTTAACCACAATTTAACGAGAGCCTGAAGATAGAAGCTCAGGAAAGGCAACCTGGAGAACACCTTGGAGTGGAACACACCATCTCTCTCCACCCCATACCCATTTTGTAGGCCTAATGCAGTGTAGTTTTCTACAACTACTAAACGAGAGTCGGAAGACCGAAGCAATGGCAAGGAAACCTGGGGAACACCTTGGAGTGGAACACACCATCTCTCTCCACCCCATACCCATTTTGTAGGCCTAATGCAGTGTAGTTTTCTACAACTACTAAACGAGAGTCGGAAGACCGAGGCAATGGCAAGGAAACCTGGGGAACACCTTGGAGTGTAACACACCATCTCTCTCCACCCGATACCCAATTTGTAGGCCTAATGCAGTGTAGTTTTCTACAACTACTAAACGAGAGTCGGAAGACCGAAGCAATGGCAAGGAAACCTGGGGAACACCTTGGAGTGTAACACACCATCTCTCTCCACCCAATACCCATTTTGTAGGCCTAATGCAGTGTAGTTTTCTACAACTACTAAACGAGAGTCGGAAGACCGGAGCAATGGCAAGGAAACCTGGGGAACACCTTGGAGTGTAACACACCATCTCTCTCCACCCGATACCCATTTTGTAGGCCTAATGCAGTGTAGTTTTCTACAACTACTAAACGAGAGTCGGAAGACCGAAGCAATGGCAAGGAAACCTGGGGAACACCTTGGAGTGTAACACACCATCTCTCTCCACCCGATACCCATTTTGTAGGCCTAATGCAGTGTAGTTTTCTACAACTACTAAACGAGAGTCGGAAGACCGAAGCAATGGCAAGGAAACCTGGGGAACACCTTGGAGTGTAACACACCATCTCTCTCCACCCGATACCCAATTTGTAGGCCTAATGCAGTGTAGTTTTCTACAACTACTAAACGAGAGTCGGAAGACCGAAGCAATGGCAAGGAAACCTGGGGAACACCTTGGAGTGTAACACACCATCTCTCTCCACCCGATACCCAATTTGTAGGCCTAATGCAGTGTAGTTTTCTACAACTACTAAACGAGAGTCGGAAGACCGAAGCAATGGCAAGGAAACCTGGGGAACACCTTGGAGTGTAACACACCATCTCTCTCCACCCGATACCCATTTTGTAGGCCTAATGCAGTGTAGTTTTCTACAACTACTAAACGAGAGTCGGAAGACCGAAGCAATGGCAAGGAAACCTGGGGAACACCTTGGAGTGTAACACACCATCTCTCTCCACCCCATACCCAATTTGTAGGCCTAATGCAGCCTACTTTCCGACAACTACTAAACGAGAGCATGAAGATCGAAGCTCAGGAAAGGCAACCTGGGGAACACCTTGGAGTGTAACACACCCTCTCTCTACACCACGGAAGGGCTGATTCTTAGGAAGGAAGGCTGTCGGAAAGAAGCAGGGCGCGTCCGAGGGTGATTATATTCTTATTATGTATATACTCACCCTCGGACGCGCCCTGCTTCTTTATTTGTAATGAATGTTTATTTGCAATGTGGTTTTGACTTACTCTATTTTTTTGGTAAATAATGATTTTATTATTTTCATTGTTTTGCATCTTCTTGGCAATAATATAAAGAAGACGCGACAGGACAACACTCGGTGGATGCAATATCTGTGTTTTAAATTGAAAAAACTTTCAGTTAACTACTTGCAGGAGAAAGTTATTGTAGCTGGTGGCCATTTTTAGTACTGTACCAGATTTTTGTTGTATGTGTTTGTTTTTAATGTTAAAATCTCTGCATTTGATATCTCTCCAGTATTTTCTTTTTTATAAGCAAAATACTTATTTTTATATTTTCTGATGTTGGTTCAAGGGGTACACGGGCAGCAGTAGACAGGTCAGTGGAGGCCTAGTGGAAGGAGGGACCGCAGACAGGCTTTGAAGGCCTAACATAATAAATTGGGCTGGCTGTAGGCAATTTAAAATTGGTTCCAGGGGAACACGGGCAGCAGTGGCCTGGTCAGTGTAGTAGTAGTGGAAAGAACGGGCCGCAGACAGGCTTCGAAGGCCTAACATAACAAAAATTGGGATGTAGGCAATTTACAATTGGTTCCAGGGGAACACGGACAGCAGTAGACAGGTCAGTGGAGGCCTAGTGGAAGGAGGGACCGCAGACAGGCTTCGAAGCCCTAACATAATAAATTGGGCTGGCTGTAGGCAATTTAAAATTGGTTCCAGGGGAACCCGGGCAGCAGTAGACAGGTCAGTGGAGGCCTAGTGGAAGGAGGGACCGCAGACAGGCTTCGAAGGCCTAACATAATAAATTGGGCTGGCTGTAGGCAATTTAAAATTGGTTCCAGGGGAACACGGGCGGCAGTAGACAGGTCAGTGGAGGCCTAGTGGAAGGAGGGACCGCAGACAGGCTTCGAAGCCCTAACATAATAAATTGGGCTGGCTGTAGGCAATTTAAAATTGGTTCCAGGGGAACACGGGCAGCAGTAGACAGGTCAGTGGAGGCCTAGTGGAAGGAGGGACCGCAGACAGGCTTCGAAGCCCTAACATAATAAATTGGGCTGGCTGTAGGCAATTTAAAATTGGTTCCAGGGGAACACGGGCAGCAGTGGCCTGGTCAGTGTAGTAGTAGTGGAAAGAACGGGCCGCAGACAGGCTTCGAAGGCCTAACATAACAAAAATTGGGATGTAGGCAATTTACAATTGGTTCCAGGGGAACACGGACAGCAGTAGACAGGTCAGTGGAGGCCTAGTGGAAGGAGGGACCGCAGACAGGCTTCGAAGCCCTAACATAATAAATTGGGCTGGCTGTAGGCAATTTAAAATTGGTTCCAGGGGAACACGGGCAGCAGTAGACAGGTCAGTGGAGGCCTAGTGGAAGGAGTGACCGCAGACAGGCTTCGAAGGCCTAACATAAGAAAAATGTCAATACAATGGTATTGACAGTGCCAGGCATTGAAGAATGTCAGCGCATAGACTAAACATTGGTGGAGCTGTGAGAGAAAATTTTGCAAGTGGTAGAGCACTGTTTGACCTGGGGGGGGGACTGTCTTGTGGCCGGCGGTACAGGCCCAGGGCCCCTCATATTACAACGGTGTGTCTGACGTTGGGTGCGCACCACCACCGCCAGACACTTTATTGTACTATGAGGGACCTAGTGGCAGTGCCGTCGACCAAAAGCGGGCACACCCACCTCTTCAGACAAACAGTACTCTCACGGGTGCTGGCGCCAAGTGGCGATACCACGGCCCCGTGTGGGGACTTTGGCCATTTAGGGAGGTGTTAACATGTCGGATGCTGGACAATCAGGTGCTGCAAATTACGAGATTGGAAAAGTCGTTCAGAATAGTCCACAGGCAAGACCTTTACATAGGAAAGCTAGGTGTCAGCCGGGCAAGGTGGGGCAAAAGATTTCGAAATCCAGTTGTGGTTCATTTTAATGAAGGTTAGATCATCTACATTTTGGGTAGCCAGACGAGTCCTTTTTTCTGTTAGTATTGAACCTGCAGCACTGAATACTCTTTCTGATAGGACACTAGCTGCCGGGCAAGCAAGCTCCTGCAATGCATATTCTGCCAATTCTGGCCAGGTGTCTAATTTTGATGCCCAGTAATCAAATGGGAATGACGGTTGAGGGAGAACGTCGATAAGGGATGAAAAATAGTTAGTAACCATACTGGACAAATGTTGTCTCCTGTCACTTTGAATTGATGCTGCAGTACCTGTCCTGTCTGCGGTCATAGCAAAATCACTCCACAACCTGGTCAGAAAACCCCTCTGGCCAACGCCACTTCTGATTTCTGCCCCTCTAACACCTCTGGTCTGCTGGCCCCTGCAGCTCGTGTTAGAACGATCACGGGCGCTTTGTGCAGGGAATGCCAGAAGCAAACGGTCAATAAGAGTTGATTGTTTGGTTGCTAATATTAGTTCCAAGTTCTCATGTGGCATTATATTTTGCAATTTGCCTTTATAGCGAGGATCAAGGAGGCAGGCCAACCAGTAATCGTCATCGTTCATCATTTTTGTTATGCGTGTGTCCCTTTTGAGGATACGTAAGGCATAATCCGCCATGTGGGCCAAAGTTCCAGTTGTCAAATCTGTGGTTGTGCTTGGTTGAGGGGCAGTTTCAGGCAAATCCACGTCACTTGTGTCCCTCCAAAAACCAGAACCCGGCCTTGCCACGCCAACAATTTCCACTGGCCCCGGAAAAGCTTCCTCATTAAAAATATAATCATCCCCATCATCCTCCTCGTCCTCCTTCTCCTGTTCGCCCGCTACCTCGTCCTGTACGCTGCCCTGGCCAGACAATGGCTGACTGTCATCAAGGCTTTCCTCTTCCTCAGCTGCAGACGCCTGATCCTTTATGTGCGTCAAACTTTGCATCAGCAGACGCATTAGGGGGATGCTCATGCTTATTATGGCGTTGTCTGCACTAACCAGCCGTGTGCATTCCTCAAAACACTGAAGGACTTGACACATGTCTTGAATCTTCGACCACTGCACACCTGACAACTCCATGTCTGCCATCCTACTGCCTGCCCGTGTATGTGTATCCTCCCACAAAAACATAACAGCCCGCCTCTGTTCGCACAGTCTCTGAAGCATGTGCAGTGTTGAGTTCCACCTTGTTGCAACGTCTATGATTAGGCGATGCTGGGGAAGGTTCAAAGAACGCTGATAGGTCTGCGTACGGCTGGAGTGTACGGGCGAACGGCGGATATGTGAGCAAAGTCCACGCACTTTGAGGAGCAGGTCGGATAACCCCGGATAACTTTTCAGGAAGCACTGCACCACCAGGTTTAAGGTGTGAGCCAGGCAAGGAATGTGTTTCAGTTGGGAAAGGGAGATGGCAGCCATGAAATTCCTTCCGTTATCACTCACTACCTTGCCTGCCTCAAGATCTACAGTGCCCAGCCACGACTGCGTTTCTTTCTGCAAGAACTCGGACAGAACTTCAGCGGTGTGTCTGTTGTCGCCCAAACACTTCATAGCCAATACAGCCTGCTGACGTTTGCCAGTAGCTGCCCCATAATGGGAGACCTGGTGTGCAACAGTGGCAGCTGCGGATGGAGTGGTTGTGCGACTGCGGTCTGTGGACGAGGTCTCGCTTCTGCAGGAGGACGAGGAGGAGGAGGAGGGGGTGCGAACGGCTACAGCCAACTGTTTCCTAGACCGTGGGCTAGGCAGAACTGTCCCAAACTTGCTGTCCCCTGTGGACCCTGCATCCACCACATTTACCCAGTGTGCCGTGATGGACACGTAACGTCCCTGGCCATGCCTACTGGTCCATGCATCTGTTGTCAGGTGCACCTTTGTGCTCACAGATTGCCTGAGTGCATGGACGATGCGCTCTTTAACATGCTGGTGGAGGGCTGGGATGGCTTTTCTGGAAAAAAAGTGTCGACTGGGTAGCTCGTAGCGTGGTACAGCGTAGTCCATCAGGGCTTTGAAAGCTTCGCTTTCAACTAACCGGTAGGGCATCATCTCTAACGAGATTAGTCTAGCTATGTGGGCGTTCAAACCCTGTGTACGCGGATGCGAGGCTAAGTACTTCCTTTTTCTAACCATAGTCTCATGTAGGGTGAGCTGGACTGGAGAGCTGGAGATCGTGGAACTAGCGGGGGTGCCGGTGGACATGGCAGACTGAGAGACGGTTAAAGACGGTATTCTTGCCGGTGCCCTACATGCAGTGTTTCCTACTACGAAACTGGTGATTCCCTGACCCTGACTGCTTTGGCCTGGCAAAGAAACCTGCACAGATACTGCAGGTGGTGCAGAAAATGGTGGCCCTACACTGCCGGAAGGGATGTTGCGTTGATGACTAGCTTCATTGGCCGAGGGTGCTACAACCTTAAGGGACGTTTGGTAGTTAGTCCAAGCTTGCAAATGCATGGTGGTTAAATGTCTATGCATGCAACTTGTATTGAGACTTTTCAGATTCTGCCCTCTGCTTAAGGTAGTTGAACATTTTTGACAGATGACTTTGCGCTGATCAATTGGATGTTGTTTAAAAAAATGCCAGACTGCACTCTTTCTAGCATCGGATACCTTTTCAGGCATTGCAGACTGAGCTTTAACCGGATGGCCACGCTGTACTCCAACAGGTTTTGACTTTGCCACGCGTTTTGGGCAAGATACGGGCCCGGCAGATGGAACCTGTTGCGATGTTGATGCCTGCTGCGGCCCCTCCTCCTCCGCTTCAGAACTGCTGCCGCCTGCACCCTGTTCCCCCAATGGCTGCCAATCGGGGTCAAGAACTGGGTCATCTATTACCTCTTCTTGTAGCTCGTGTGCAATTTCGTCTGTGTCACCGTGTCGGTCGGTGGTATAGCGTTCGTGATGGGGCAACATAGTCTCATCAGGGTCTGATTCTTGATCAGCACCCTGCGAGGGCAATGTTGTGGTCTGAGTCAAAGGACCAGCATAGTAGTCTGGCTGTGGCTGTGCATCAGTGCACTCCATGTCAGATTCAACTTGTAATGGGCATGGACTGTTAACTGCTTCACTTTCTAAGCCAGGGACGGTATGTGTAAAGAGCTCCATGGAGTAACCCGTTGTGTCGCCTGCTGCATTCTTCTCTGTTGTTGTTTTTGCTGAAGAGGACAAGGAAGCGACTTGTCCCTGACCGTGAACATCCACTAACGACGCGCTGCTTTTACTTTTACCAGTTTCACGAGAGGAGGCAAAAGAGCTAGAGGCTGAATCAGCAAGATAAGCCAAAACTTGCTCTTGCTGCTCCGGCTTTAAAAGCGGTTTTCCTACTCCCAGAAAAGGGAGCGTTCGAGGCCTTGTGTAGCCAGACGACGAACCTGGCTCCACAGCTCCAGACTTAGGTGCAATATTTTTTTTCCCACGACCACCTGATGCTCCACCACTACCACTACCCTCATTACCAGCTGACAATGAACGCCCCCGGCCACGACCTCTTCCACCAGACTTCCTCATTGTTTTAAAAACGTTACCAAACTAACGGTATTTGTTGCTGTCACACACCTTACACGGTGAGCTATAACTTCAGTATGATTTAGCTACCCCTTTACAGGTGGGTGAGACCACAACGAAAATCAGGCACAATGTTACACACTCTGTTGTTGGTGGCAACAAATGAGAGAGATGCCACACACGCAGGACTGTCACTGAAGCGCAAATGTAAATATTAATCTCCCACTGATTTGTTTTGTTTTTTTTTAACAAGGAGACTTTAGAAAAAAAATAAAAAATAAAAAAAATGATTTTTTAAGGAAGAATTTAGAAACAAAATAAAATAAAATGATTGTTTCAGGGAGAATTTAGAATACAAATAAAAAAAAAATAGGCTTTGTAGGGCCCACTGAGTGAGAGAGGACGCACACAGGAGTCAGGAGTGGCACACAAGCCCAGAGGCCAATATTTATCTCCCACTGATTGATTTAGTGATTTTTTCAGGTAGATTTTGGAACCCAAATCAAGCAAAAAAATTAATAGGCTTTCTATGGCCCACAATTGGAGAGAGAGAGATGGCACACCCAGGAGTCAAGACTGGCACACAAGCAGAAAGGGCAATATTAATCTCCCACTGATTTGATTTTTTTTTTTTTTTTTTCAGGGAGACTTTAGAAAAAAAAAATACCAAAAAAATGATTTTTTCAGGAATAATTTAGAAACCAAATAAAATAAAATGATTTTTTCAGGGAGAATTTAGAAAACAAATAAAACAAAAAATAGGCTTTCTAGGGCCCACTGAGTGAGAGATGATGCACACAGGAGTCAGGAGTGGCACACAAGCCCAGAAGCCAATATTTATCTCCCACTGATTGATTTATTGATTTTTTCAGGTAGAATTTAGAACCCAAATCAACCCAAAAAATAAATAGGCTTTCTATGGCCCACTATTTGTGAGAGAGATGGCACGCTCAGGACTGGCACACAAGCCCAGAGGCCAATATTTATCTCCCACTTTTTTTTTTTTTTTCCAGGGAAAATTTATAAACCCAATAAAAAAAAATAATAAATAGGCTTTCTATGGCCCACTATCTGAGAGAGAGAGATGGCACGCTTAGGACTGGCACACAAGCCCAAAGGCCAATATTAATCTCCCACTGATTGATTTATTGATTTTTTCAGGTAGAATTTAGAACCCAAATCAAGCAAAAAAAATTAATAGGCTTTCTATGGCCCACTGAGTGAGAGATGGCACACACAGGAGTCAGGAGTGGCACACAAGCCCTGAGGCCAATATTTTTCTCCCACTGATTGATGTTGTGATTTTTTCAGGTAGATTTTGGAACCCAAATCAAGCAAAAAAATAAATAGGCTTTCTATGGCCCACTGAGTGAGAGATGGCACACACAGGAGTAAGGAGTGGCACACAAGCCCTGAGGCCAATATTTTTCTCCCACTGATTGATGTTGTGATTTTTTCAGGTAGATTTTGGAACCCAAATCAAGCAAAAAAATAAATAGGCTTTCTATGGCCCACTGAGTGAGAGATGGCACACACAGGAGTAAGGAGTGGCACACAAGCCCTGAGGCCAATATTTTTTTCCCACTGATTGATGTAGTGATTTTTTCAGGTAGATTTTAGAACCCAAATCAAGCAAAAAAATAAATAGGCTATCTATGGCCCACTGAGTGAGAGATGACACAGACAGGGATGGCACTCTAGCAGAAATGCCAATCTTAATCTCCCACAAAAAAAAAAAAAAAAACTGTCCTTCAATTACTATCTCCCTGCAGTAATCTCAGCCAGGTATGGCAGGCAGCAATAAGGAGTGGACTGATGCACAAATTAAATAAAAAGTGTGGACAAACAAACAAGATAGCTGTGCAGAAAGGAAGGAACAAGAGGATTTGTGCTTTGAAAAAAGCAGTTGGTTTGCACAGCGGCGTACACACAGCAATGCAGCTATCAGGGAGCCTTCTAGGGCAGCCCAATGAGCTACAGCGCAGAGGAAAAAAAAAATGTAACTTCCACTATCCCTGCACACCGAAGGTGGTGTTGGGCAGTGGAAATCGCTACAGCACAAGCGGTTTGGTGGTTAATGGACCCTGCCTAACGCTATCCCTGCTTCTGACGAAGCGGCAGCAACCTCTCCCTAAGCTCAGATCAGCAGCAGTAACATGGCGGTCGGCGGGAACGCCCCTTTATAGCCCCTGTGATGCCGCGGACAGTAAGCCAATCACTGCAATGCCCTTCTCTAAGATGGTGGGGACCAGGACCTATGTCATCACGCTGCCCACACTCTGCGTTTACCTTCATTGGCTGAGAAATGGCGCTTTTCGCGTCATTGAAACGCGACTTTGGCGCGAAAGTCGCGTACCGCATGGCTGACCCCGCACAGGGGTCGGATCGGGTTTCATGAAACCAGACTTTGCCAAAAGTCGGCGACTTTTGAAAATGAACGACCCGTTTCGCTCAACCCTAATCCTAACTTGTTGAACTGGGTCACCAGAGGAGCGAGGTTTCAAAGCCAGAAACAGTTTACAATTATTTTTGAAACTCAGAAATTTTGCTCTATCTCCAGAAAACAAATCAGGAATAGGAATTCTTGGTTCTAACATAGAATTCTGAACCACAAAGTCTTGAATATTTTGTACTCTTGCAGTGAGATGATCCACACATGAAGACAGACCTTTAATGTCCATCACTACACCTGTGTCCTGAACCACCCAAATGTCTAGGGGAAAAAAAAGGCAAAACACAGTGCAAAGAAAAAAAAATGGTCTCAGAACTTCTTTTTTCCCTCTATTGAGAAGCATTAGTACTTTTGGCCTCCAGTACTGTTATGATTAGGTAATTCAGAACCACAATGGACCTTGAAGTTCAGAGCACACAAAGTGACCTGACAATAACCAAAAGACATAGGACGAGCTCTGAGACATGGGAACTCTGCTGACCGCAATCCCTAATCCTATCCAACCACACTAGAGGCAGCCGTGGATTGCGCCTAACGCTCCATATGCAACTCGGCACAGCCTGAGAAACTAGCCAGGCCTAAGATAGAAAAACAAGCCTACCTTGCCTCAGAGAAATACCCCAAAGGAAAAGGCAGCCCCCCACATATAATGACTGTGAGTAGAGATGAAAATACAAACGCAGAGATGAAATAGATTTAGCAAAATGAGGCCCAACTTACTGAACAGACCGAAGATAGGAAAGATAACTTTGCGGTCAACACAAAACCCTACAAACAACCACGCAGAGGGGCAAAAAGACCCTCCGCACCGACTAACGGTACGGAGGTGCTCCCTCTGCGTCCCAGAGCTTCCAGCAAGCAAGAAAAACCAAATAAGCAAGCTGGACAGAAAAAATAGCAAAACAAAAATAAAACAAGCAAAACTTAGCTTATGCAGAGCAGACGGCCACAGGAACGATCCAGGAGGAAGCAAGACCAATACTAGAACATTGACTGGAGGCCAGGAGCAAAGCACTAGGTGGAGTTAAATAGAGCAGCACCTAACAACTTCACCACATCACCTGAGGAAGGAAACTCAGAAGCCGCAGTACCACTCGTGACCACAGGAGGCAGCTCTGCCACAGAATACACAACAGCGCCCCTTAGCAGGGTCATAGACCGGGTTCAGTCACCGTGACAATCCTAGGACTGAGACAGAGAGGACCGGTACTGAGTAACCCGCGGCCCTGCATCTGGGGGCGCTCCACAACCCCACACATGAATGGTTTCAGGATGCTTTACAGTTGGCATGAGACAAGACTGGTGGTATCACTCACCTCTTCTTCTCCGAATAAGCTGTTTTCCAGATGTCCCAAACAATCAAAAAGGGGATTCATCAGAGAAAATGACTTTGCCCCAGTCCTCAGCAGTCCACTCCCTGTACCTTTTGCAGAATATCAGTCGGTCCCGGATGTTTTTTCTGGAGAGGAGTGGCTTCTTTTCTGCCCTCCTTGAAACCAGGCCTTGCTCAAAGAGTCTCCGCCTCACAGTGCGTGCAGAAGCACTCACACCAGCCTGCTGCCATTCCTGAGCAAGCTCGGCACTGCTGGTAGTCCGATCCCGCAGCTGAAACAGTTTTAAGATACAGTCCTGGCGCTTGCTGGTCTTTCTTGGGCGCCCTGGAGCCTTTTTGACAACAATGGAAGCTCTCTCCTTGAGGTTCTTGATGATGCGATAGATTGTTGACTGAGGTGCAATCTTTGTAGCTGCGATACTCTTCCCTGTTAGGCCATTTTTGTGCAGTGCAATGATGGCTGCACGTGTTTCTTTAGAGATAACCATGGTTAACTGAAGAGAACCAATGATACCAAGAACCAGCCTCCTTTTAAAATGTCCAGTGATGTCATTCTTACTTAATCATGACTGATTGATCGCCAGCCCTGTCCTCATCAACACCCACACCTGTGTTAATGGATCAATCACTAAAACTATGTTAGTTGCTCCTTTTAAGGCAGGACTGCAATGATGTTGAAATGTGTTTTGGGGGTTAAAGTTCATTTTCTGGGCAAATATTGACTTTGCAAGTACAGTAATTGCTGTTAAGCTGATCACTCTGACATTCAGGAGTATATGCAAATTGCCATTAGAAAAAATGAAGCAGTAGACTTTGGAAAAATTAATATTTGTCTCATGATGCATCCATATTTAAATATATACTAATGTTTTCAATTTTTATTCTATTCTATATTCTCTAAAATGTGAATCATGATCTTTTGGGCAATGGGTAATAACACCGAGATAGTGACACACTAAAAATGTTATGCAATGCTTCTGTTGAATACTTAAAGAAGCAATACTCCTCCCATCAAAGTTTTTATCCTCTTAATATATTGCAGTCATCATATTATACAGCACTGTGTATTTACAATAGCTCATTTTGCCTTTCTACCCAGTAAAATCTTTTCTTTTCTCTATGTTGAAACAGGAAGCCTCTAGTCCCTGCATATATCATTCCCCTATTCAATTCCTGACTCAGCTGCTCCCTCCTTCCCCCTTGCCATAGACTTTTGAAGTGACTCATGATTGATATAGGGAAAATTGACCTCCTGTTTTGACATAGAGCTTAGAAGGATTCAGCTAGTCAGTTTTTAATCACATAATGTCAATGCCTAATGGAATACAGAAGAATTTGCTGGGTAGAAAGGCAAACTGAGCAATTGTAAGTACAAAGAGCCATACAAAATGATGATTGCAATATAATAGAGGGGATATAAATTTTGATGAGCGGAGTGTTTCTTTAAATTTTTTAGCATCTTACATTACATGAGCTTTAAAATCTTGCCTCCCAAAATGTTAAATGAAATTGATTAAAATACATAATTCTCTAATCATTACTGCCTGCTTAATATTCTAGATTGCAGCAAAAATTCAGATTTCAGACTGGTTCAGCTACTTTCTTTCTTGAGGCATTTGCTTTTCTCATTGCTTTATTTCTGGTTTATTTTATATTCATTTTGATATATTGCAAGAGGAAGAAAGCAGGTACAATCTATATAAAAATTTGAAGATTTAATTAAAAACACAAATGTAGCTGTTTCCAAAACTTTTGTCTTTGATAACCTCTCTACAGAAGTTGCAATCATTCACATTAGTCCTTAGTGGGACTCAAAATCTAAAAGATTGATGAAGTTTGGATGCCAATAAGAATGTGTATGTATTTGGATTGTTTTATTTATTTTACTCACTTATATAGCGCCAATAATGGCACAGTGCTTTACAGAAACTATTGTCACTGTCCCCATTGGGGCTCACAATCTAAATTCTCTATCAGTATTTCTTTGGAGAGGAAACTGAAGAACACCTATGCAAACACAGGTGTCACACTGCCGTTGCCATCTTCCCCTTACCTATACTCACCTGTCCGCGGTGTCCCGGCGCGCTCCTGCTTGTCCTTCGGCGTCTGCTACTCTGCTCGCACGGCCGGCTTCTGCTCCCCATCGGATGCACGCGCACTCACTTCAGCGGTGCACATGCACACTTCCCATCTTGATCTGGGCCGCTCCTTCCAGCCTCATCTATGATCTTGGAGGACCCTGACCCAGAAGGTTACTCCCCACACTGTTTATCTGCCCGCCTCTTCCTCATGACAGTGCCTGACTGTCATTTGTATCTTTCAAGTGATTTGGCTCCACGTTTCTCTGCTCAGCTTTTGCTCTGCTCCGTGATCCGTGCTTCCTTATTTCTCTGCCCTTTCGTCCATTACCTTGTCCTTCTCTTTTGCTCTCTTCCAGTTCCTGCCTTCTTGTGTCTCCAGCCTGTCCGAGTTCCATCATTCCGTCATTCCAGCCTGTCCATGTTCCTGTTACCTCGTCATTCCAGCCTGTCTGTGTTCCTGTTATCTCGTCATTCCAGCCTGTCCGTGTTCCTGTTACCTGATCGTTCCAGCCAGTCTCTGTTCCCGTGTTCATTCATGGTCTTTCACCCTTCCTGCCTTTTTGTGACCCTACTCTCTTTCCGACTCCCTGTCCCTGGGTACCAGCTGCCGTGGCAGTAGTCTCCCCTGGGCCTGTCCCTAACGCTCCCTGTACAGGGGTAGTCCACCTGGTCTACTT
This sequence comes from Ranitomeya imitator, assembly GCF_032444005.1. Lineage (NCBI taxonomy): Eukaryota > Metazoa > Chordata > Amphibia > Anura > Dendrobatidae > Ranitomeya > Ranitomeya imitator. The sequence continues at coordinate 663,487,271 of NC_091284.1, read as the reverse complement.
GCCCTAGGGAGGTTTGTTGTCGCGGTCCAGTGGGTTCACCTTTGGAGTCCCACCAGCCCTTACAACAGGGAGAACATACAGGATTCTTGCAGATGTTGTTCTTTGAGGGATTTGAACACAGGACCCCAACCAGGTTTGTACTGGCCAAACGGAGAACTGGAGTATTCTCCGGTGGGCCCAGGCACTGACACCTGCTGGCATACGGGTCAGCAACTGCCTAAGGCCCTCATTGCTCTAGGGGCCCCCAGCCAGTGGCTATGGGGCCCCTGAGTCAAGGGGGCCCACCCTGTGCCAGTGGAGCAGCAGAGGGCTATAGGAGGCCACGCCTGTCCCTGCTGCTAAAGAGAAATTAATATTCATGCTTTTCCACATGGGCGTGCAGGCTGCAGCTAATACTGCCCGTATGTAAGCCCCACCACCACTGCACCACTTTCTCACACTCACACACAAAGCACCGCACCACATACACACACGCACGCACGCACGTAGACAGACACAGCACCACTAACTTCTTGCAGCACATCCCGGCGTCTGCCCTGCTTCCTGCCTGGCGCTTGCAGTCTGATACAGCGCAGCTGAATGATGTCATCATTCAGTGCACACCTGTTTCAGACAGAAAACTGCTGGCAAGGAAGAGGCTTCCGGGATAAGCTGCAAGAGGTGAGTGGTGCTGTGTGTCTTTCTGTGTGCATGTGTGTATGTTTTGTGATGCGGTGCTTTGTGTGAGAGTGTGAGAGAGTGGTGTGGTGGTGGTGTATGTGTGTGTATGTGGTGCAGTGTTTTGCGTGTGTGAGAGAGCATGGTGCAGTGCTGTGTGTGTATTGGAGATTGGCAATGATGGGGTGGTGGGGAAGGATGATGGGGTGGTGGGGAAGGAGGCAATGATGGCTGTGGTGAAATGGGCAATGATGGGGTGGTGGGGAAGAAGGCAATGATGGTTGTGGTGGAAAGGACAATGTTGGTGGTGGGGGAGGCAAGGATGGAGGTGTTGAAATGATCAATGATGGAAGTGTTGAAATGGGCAATGATGAAGATGGTGCGGGGAGAAAGCAATGATGGTTGTGGTGTAAAGGACAATGATGGTAGTGGTGGAAAAGGCAATGGTGGTGGTGGAATGGGAAATGATGGGGGTTGTGGGGGAGAAGGCAATGATGGAGGTGGTGGAAAGGGCAATGATAGGGGTTGTGGGGGAGAAGGCAATGATGGGGGTGGAGGGGGAGAACAATGATGGAGGAGGAGAGGGGCTGCATTATACCCTATGAGGGGGGCTGCATTATACTTTATGAGGGGGCTACATTATATTCTGTGGGGGGGCTGCATTATTCTCTTACATTATATTCTGGGGTGTTGCATCATACTATATGAGGGGTGGCAGCATTGTTCCCTATGAGGGGGCTACAGTATGCTCTATGGGGGGCTGCATTATACTATATGAGGGGGGCTGTATTATACCCTATGAGGGTGCTACATTATATTCTATGGTGGGGACTGCATTATACCTTATGAGGGGGGTACATTATATTTTGTGGGGTGCTGCATTATATTCTATGAGGTGGGCTGCATTATATTCTATGAGAGGGGGCTGCATTATATTCTTTGAGGGGGCTACATTATTTTATGAGGGGACTGCATTATATTCTATGAGGGAGGTTACATTATATTCTATGAGTGGGCTACCCCAACCTCTGCTACCTACTTAACACATGTACTACCTTATATTATACCCTGATATTAGCGTGTTTTACCACACAATTGGTGGTCTTGTATTTATTTCTATGTAGCTAAATAGTGGACCCCACAAATGATTTTCTTATTTTCTTTGGTAAGCTCAAGGTGCTCCAGTCCGGGGCTGACCCCAACACTACAAGGCTGCAGTGCTAACCACTGAGCCACTATTCTGCCCACGGAAATAGACAAACTTATCTGGAGGAAACCTAAGTGAGTTATAAAGTAATGTATTAATACCGCATGTATGCTTTACTGGGTCTAATTTGAATCTAAGATCATTCTCAACACTAGATTAAAACAGTGCGAGCCACTCTTTTATTAGAATCCATTATTCATATTTTATTTACTGTAGAATACTGTAGCAATTATAAAATAATATAGTAGGCATATAATAAAAATACTAAGAATTAGTAATACTAATATATGATTAAAATGTTATCATAAATTATCCAAATGCCTAAAGAATGGAATTAGATATATGGTTGGGTTGACTCTTGGCCTTAAGTTATTAAATGGAACCTGTCAATAGATTCATGGTAGATTCATGCAGTGCACGACTGCATTCAGATGTTTTATTCTGAAGTCTTTCATGTGGCCCATGCTTTATAGATGCTAAAAAAAACATTGTTTCTAGAAGAAATACCTCCATTAGACAATGTCGTATGGAGGTACCATAAGCCAGTGTTTATGATTCAGTATTACTGAGAAAATAGATTTTTTTCTCAGTCATTTCTAATGGAAAGCTTAATTGTTATGAAGTGTTAAAGGCAATCTCATTACATAATAGATTCCCTAAATCAGGCATTTCTACTTTCATCTAGAAATGAATAATATCATGTGGCTTTGCTGTGTATTCACTTTCATAGCGAGAGAAAGTGTACAAAACTAAGATCATTAATAATAGAAGCGGCAGGGATCTGACAGCACTTTATTACTAGAAATAAATATCAGGAAACATTGCAAAGAGTTATATTTTTATGCCTCACAGTCTGACAATTTCTTTCAATTTAGGGTTAAATAATTATTATTTTTTGAATTAAATGTAATTAATATATTTCTATTTCTATGAGGACAAAAACACTTGCAAATACTAAGAAAATTAAGGTTTGAAAAATCTATGGTTTTATGAAATTTTTTACATTTTCAAATGTTTCACATTCATTGGATTTACAGCTTATTAAGAAACATCCAGACTTATTGCATCATGTTTGTTGTATCCAGCCTGAGCAGGTTAGGACAGCTGTTAGGATAACAGTAATACCATTGCATATGTCCTACCTTAGGGGTATATGGGGTATCTAGATAGAGGTAGCACCTCTGGTGGAGTGCTTGCCGTGTCCTCTTTGGACAGCTCTTCCATCTTTGGTCCTCATCTGATGCTCAACTCTCACCTGTACCTCCAAGTAGCTGCTAGCATGCGGCAGCGGGTACACCCCGGAACACCGCCTCGGCAGGCGGGCCAAACCAGGTGAGGGTAGCTGTTGGGTTTCTTTGAGACCTACAGTGATTTTCAAGGGTTTTCCTACCCTTGCATGTGAAGACTGGATATGGCAGACTGTGCGGAAGAAACCAAGGTTCAACGGACAGACAAGCGATTTCCAGCACAGTGTTGTGGAGCGCTGAGAGGGCGCAGCAAGGCACATATAGGACACTGCTGGCCATCCACTGCACCCTGACCTATCTCCAGTTGTCTCGCTTAGCTCTTGCCACTGGGGCTCGATAGGTACGGGCGAGAGAGTGAGGTTGACGACTGCGCAACTCCTCCTCACTTTAATCCAAGTCAAGCGCAAGTCATGACTTCAACCACTGCGTATCAAAAGTCCTGTGGCGATGGGAGAGTGGCAAAGCAGCAGGTGTGGAGTCACTGGAAGCTGTAGTCACGAACCTGCACACAGGCGGCCCAGGCCATATGGTCGCTCTCTACTGGACCGAAGCAGCAGTGGAGTTCGGCAGCCTCCTGGGTGTCTGAGCAGTCCTGTTCAGCCCCTTTTTTGCAATTGAACACGAGGAAAAGGTATTAAGGCTATTAAGGCACTATGGGAGAGGATTAAGTTCCACCAGCTTTATTTAAACTCCTGGGGCCATAGAAATTTGCTTTCTATTATACAAGATTAACTGCTTCTTTTTCTTTTGCCAAATATCTAAACATTGAATTTAGTCATTTGAATTTTAAAATGTATACAACACATATTTCTGATTAATAATTGCATTTTATGTACAATATTTTCTATTTTGAAGCGAATAAATGACTGGTGCTACGTCAACATTTCTGATCATAACTCTAAAATGTGTATATACTTGAATCAAGTTCTTGATTTGCATAGACATGAAATTTTGAAGTTCTTAAAGAATAACTCCCATGTATAAATTTTTATTAAATGTGTGTATATATCCATGTAATGCAGTGTGAGTGTATGACGTATTCTATTTACAGCATATGTTGTGTCCCTGCCTTTGATGTGGGCGCATACACTGAGCCCGCATCTTTTCCTGGAAATGTGCCTTCAACAGCTGCAGGTGGAGCGGTGCTCCGCTCATGCTGATAACCTGTTAAATCCCACTGTCTATCTCTGACAATGGGATTTAATAAGCACCAACAGAAGCTCGAGTCATTTCACAGACCCATTGGTGCCCTTGTGACATGATTGCGGGGTGCCGATGGGTTATCATAACAGCGGGTGGTCTGCTAATGACCCCTTTGCCTGTTATTACGATCCTCCTGTGAAAAAAGAAAAAAAATTAAAACTCCAGAATTACTCAGCCCCAGATCCTGAAAAATGAAAACACTATGGGTCTTGGAAAAAGATGACAAAAGCAAAAAAAATTTCATATAATATAAATATCCAATTTTTTTCACCACTTAAATAAATGGAAAACTATACATGTTTAGTATCTGCATACTCATACTGACCTGGAGAATCATAATGGCAGGTCAGTTTTATCATATAGATTACATGGCAAATAAAAGACCCAAAAAACTATTGTGGAATTGCAATTTTTTTCCAATTTCACAGCATTTTCCAGTACACTACATAGTAAAATGAATGGTGTAGTTCAAAGGTACAACTCTTCCAGCAAAAAACAAGCCCTCATATGGCTGCAAAAAAGTTATAGCTCTTGAATACGTGAAAGAAAAAACATAAATGAAAAAATGTAAAATGGCCTAGGGGTGAAGGGGTTAATGTACTCACCTACCGTGCTCGTTCCAGTGTCCAGCCCCATTCTTCTCCTCTTCTGTGATGTCATCCCTTCGCAGACTGTACGGGTCATGCTGCACATGACCTGGAAGTGATTTGCACAATCTAAGTCTATGAAGAATCAGAACGAGGTTCCGTAGATTTTAATTGTAAAAGAGACTTCAGACTCACGCATATAGTGAGTCGGCTAGATGCAATTTCGGTGACATGAGTGAGAAAGGGAGCAGAAGGACACAACACCATAGAGAGCAGTGGTAGGTGAGTACATTAATACATTCACACTACATAACATGCACAATAGAAAATCGAGGCAGAATATAGGAAACCTGTCAGCAGGATTTTGCTATTAAAGTACACACATGACCATATTGGCGCTGTGATACTGCTTAAAATGATACCTGTGGTGAAGAAATATGTTGCATAGATTTTGTGTAATTAGTTTTCTTATAGTCATAGCTTTGTGCATTGGGTTGGGACTGTGGGGCAGGACTGTGGGTAGGGTCTTCAGCTCCACCATGGCCCCTTTACTTTTCCTGTTGTCTTTATCGTCCTGCTGGTCATTATCAACCTCCTGGTTTAAACTTTGTGCCAGAGCCGTCCTAGCCACAGGTGGCACTTGCAAGCATTGATCTCCTGTCAGTCTGCAGTAAAATGGCATTGGTAGCATTGCATGAGCAAACTGACCTTCAGGTGGTCTTCATTAAAATGGTGCCAGTGGCACATTGAGATCTTGGCTTATCATTGAGTCGACATCTAAGTCTGCGCATGCAACGCCACCATTTTCCTGAAGACTGTCAGGAGATCAATATGTCCAAGCACCACCCACAGCAAGGATGGCACCAAAACAAAGTTTAAAAAAGGAGGATGATAAGAACAACAGAAGCAGTGGAGGGGTTGTGGCAGAGCTGAAGACCCTACCAACAGTCCTGCCCCAAAGTCCCAAGTCTCACCTCAATGAACAAAGCTATCATTATAAGAAAACTGTAAACCTTGATTACACAAAATTTACAAAACGGTATAATTTTAATCAGTGTCACAGTATCAACATGGCCATGTATGTACTTTACTTAGCAAAATCCTGCTAACAGGTTCCCTTTAAATAATTTAAAAAATAACCATCATTTTAACTTTTATTTTATGCAGTGAGAGAAATAAGTATTTGATCCCTTGCTAATTTTGTACATTTGCCCACTGACAAAGAATTGAACAGTCTATAATTTTAAGGGTAAGTTAATTTTAACACAGAGAGAGAATATCAAAAATAAAATCCAGAATATCACATTGTATAAATTATATAAATTTATTTGTATTTTGCAGTGAGAAATAAGCATTTGATCCCTCTGGCAAACAAGACTTAGTACTTGGTGGCAAAACCCTTGTTGGCAAGAACAGCAGTCATACGTTTTTTGCAGTTGATGATGAGGTTTGCGCACATGTCAGGAGGAATTTTGGTCCACTCCTCTTTGCAGATCATCTCTAAATTATTAATATTTTGAGGCTGTCGCTTGGCAACTCGGAGCTTCAACTCTTCCATAAGTTTTCTTGCTGGAAGACCCAGCTATGACCATTTTTAAAATCCTTGTGGAGGGAAGAAGGTTGTCACTCAGGATTTTACGGTAGATGGCTCCATCCATTCTCCCATTGATGCGGTGAAGTAGTCCTGTGCCCTTAGCAGAGAAACACCCCCAAAACATAATGTTTACACCTCCATGCTTGACAGTGGGGATGGTGTTCTTTGGGTTATAGGCAGCATTTCTCTTCCTCCAAACACGGCGAGTTGAGTTAATGCCAAAGAGCTCAGTTTGTTTCTCATCTGACCACAGCACCTTCTCCCAGTCACATACAGAATCATCCAGGTGTTCATTGGCAAACTTCAGATGGGCCTGCACTTGTGTCTTCTTGAGCAGGGGGACATTGTGGGCACTGCAGGATTTTAAACCTTTATGGCGTAATGTGTTAACAATGGTTTTCTTGGTGACCGTGGTCCCAGCTGCCTTGAGATCATTAACAAGTTCCCCCATGCAGTTTTAGGCTGATCTCTCACCTTCCTCATGATCAAGGATACCCCATGAGGTGAGATTTTGCATGGTGTCCCAGATCAATGTTGATTGATAGTCATTTTGTATTTCTTCCATTTTCTTACTATTGCACGAACAGTTGTCTCCTTCTCACCCAGCGTCTTACTTATGGTTTTGTAGCCCATTTCAGCTTTGTGCAGGTCTATGATTTTGTCCCTGACATCCTTATAAAGCTCTTTAGTCTTGCCCATGTTGTAGCGGTTAGGGTCTGACTGATTATTTGAGTCTGTGGATAGGAGTCTTTTATAAAAGTGACTATGTAAGGCTGGGTTCACATTAGCATTTCTGTGCGCAAAGTATGATCCGCATAGATCTGCATGAGTCATGCGTACATATCTTTAATATGGTGTATACAGGGACATGCGTCATTTCTCAGTATGCAGTGGTGTCTGGCAAATGCAACATGTTGCATTTTTTGAGGTGTCAAATATTGTGCAATCCTGCGCATGCGGATGATTGTGGATGAGTGCGTCAAAAAAAGCATTACTGTCTATGGGAACGCATTGGTAAGCAAGGACATGTGTATGCATGCGTTTGATATGCATGCGTACTTTAGACTGAGCATGTCCAGGAAATGATGTCACCACATCCACCATGCACATAAACAATGCAGACTTATGCAAAAATGCATTTAAATGAATGCACACGCAACAGGGTTTTTTGGCGTCTTGCGTCAGAAGATGCGGAGGTGTAAGCATGTGTTTGCATGCGTTTAGGTATATATTTGCACATGCAGATGATACTCTGCGCACAAAAATGCTAATGTGAACTTAGCCTAAGACAGCTTTCTTTAATGCAGGCAATGAGTTGATTAGGAGCGTCTAAGGATAGTTTCACATTTGCGTCTATGTGCTCAGCGTTTCATCTGCAACAGCAAACGCATGCAAAAATGCATGCTAACACAGCGTTTTTAATCCGCATCAACTTACGCATGACGGCCAAACCCGCAGCGTTTGCATGCATTTTTGCATGCGTTTGCACTTTTTATGCACATGCGTTCGGTAGGAAAATGCTTTTCCAGGAGAATTTTCTTGACACAAGCCTCACCTAATGGGCGTGTCTCATGGAAATTCTATATATAGACCCTTGTACAGATGAAATCCTTATCTTTTGCTGCTGTATCCAGTGTCAAGATGGATCTTCGCATGGAGAGTTTCTATCGGAATCTGGATTTGGATGTCAACTTGTTTGTTGCCTTTGCATTTGCTTGTGAGCAAGAAAGGAAAAGACAAAGGCTGCGAAGATGTAATCGGCGCTTTTGGCAGCACCCCATTGTAGAAGTCCAAGAGAGCCATGGAGCCTACCATTCCTTATTCAGTGAGCTCCAAATTTGTAATTTTCGAAACTGTTTGGGAGCTGCGGACAGAAAACATATTAGAATTATCAAACCGGCTGGAACTGGATCCGAGTACTTTAATTATAAAAAATACTTTTCTATAGTGCTCATGGCGATTGCAGCTGCGGACTGTAGATTTGTAGCCGTGGACATTGGATCTTTTGGACAATATAATGACTCGCACACATTTAAAAACTCGGACATAGGCAAACGCTTGTATGGGAATAATTTCAATTTCCCACTGCCACGACCTCTTCGCAACAGTGAAGGCCTGCCAATGTCGTTTGTTGTGGGTGGGGATGAGGCCTTTCAGATGTGTGCAAACCTCATTAAACCATACTCCAGTCGGGATTTGAACCACACCAAAAGAATTTTTAACTACTGACTGACAAGGACACGAAGAACTGTTGAGTGTGCCTTTGGTTTGCTGTTATCGAAATAGTGCATTTTGGGAACAGCCATTAATCTCAAAATTGATACAATTGATGAGGTTGTCAAAGCGTGTGTAGTTCTGCACAACTACATCATGGCTAAAGAATGACCCAACGTAGAACTTGATGAACCTGTTTCTAACCCATTGCCAGATTTCCATCATCACCCTCTGAGGACAACAAGGGAAGTTGCCCAAATGAGGGAAACATTTTCTGCCTATTTTGTTTCTGATATTGGACGCGTGGCATGGCAAGATGAAATGGTTTTAGCAACATGTTCCTGTAATGTTATATAATGTGATATACCTGGAATGTTAAAATGTACCTTTAATGTTTGCTGACAATAAAACACCTCTAGTGAAACACTTGTTCCACGTGCCCTCTACATTACAATACTTACACCATGTTCCAAATAATTATACAAATGTTATTTTTCTCGGATTTTCCTAAATGGTTGGTGCAAATGACAGTCAGTCTAATAAAAGTCATCACCCGTTACAATATACATCAAATTTTATTGAAGAAACCTCCCAATGATAACAGTATAATCTCCAAAATGAATAAAAACTCAAAATGAGCTGTTCCAAATGTAGAATTTCTAAACATTTGATACGTTTTAAAGAACTGAACATGCTCATTTGTGGAATTTGCAGCATTAGGAGGTCACATTCACTGAACAAAAAAGCTATTTAACTCCAAAACATCCTAACAGGCCAAGTTTCATGTTATCATATCTTTGATATCACCTTCAGAATTCTTGCATCCCTAAAACTTGTGAGTTTTTGGAGAGTCTCTGCTTGTATTTTTTTGCATGAAGACAGAATAGCCTCCCTGTTAGGGTTGGCAGAACGCACCGAATATATTTATTAGTAGTAATAGGTGCGTTCACAACCCGGGATCCACCGTGCAGGAAAGAACCCGCTGCTAAGTAAGGCGGTGAAGTATATTAGTAAAAACGAACTCTTTTACTTCACAGAGTCCGTTAGCAAAGAGAACGCTGTGCCCTGTTTAGCTCACAGGGGAACACAGCTACTTAGTAGAGCCGACAGTGGTCATGCAGTCAAATGCAAACACGCAACTCCTCTCCGGTGGAGCCGGAATTCTAATGGCTATTAGCCAGCCCTGAATCCACACACATGAAACTCCTCGCTGGAGGTGCCAGCATTCTAGGGGCTTATTTCAGCCGGGTCCCTGACTGCACACACACGACCACACTGGTGCTGAGCACATACATAGTTTACACTAGCGCATGGCCGTGCGGTCATACGAACATTTTATAGCTGCAGCATGTACAGGACCTTCCCAGAAGGACCAATGGGAGGATGCCACAGAAGTTTAGCACCTTCAGGAACTTCCTGGAGGACCAATGGGATCTGCTGCAGTATCTGAGCATGTGACCTTCGATCTCCAACAGGAGATCTTGCCCTGGGCATGCTCAGAAGGGGAAAAGCAGGACTTAGTCCCAAAAACGTCTGCTCGCCACTGCCCAGCACTGGCTTCAATGGCAGAAGCTGGAAAAGCAGCAGTAACCCTTTTCACAGAGTGAGACTGAGCAAGACGCTGGGACCGACGTCTCCGCTGAGCAGGTTCCACGGCGGCTGATGCAGAATGGGAGACCGCAGCGGACATGGTTCGAGATTCCCCCTGTGCAGTGACGGGAACTCGACTCCTAACATTACCCCCCCTCCTTGAGCCTCGCTACGCTCAAAAGCTGCAATGAGCAGCGGAGCCCGAGTGTGCTCCACATGTTCCCAGGTTCTGTCCTCTGGACCGTGACCCTTCCTGTCCACCAGATAATATTTCTTGCCATGTACCACTTTTCACCCCATTATAGCATTCACCTCAAACTCATCCACGGGTGAACCTGATGTCCCGGCAGATGACTCGGAAAACCGGGAAAAGTGAATGGGCTTTAAGAGAGAAACGTGAAAAGTGTCGGTGATACCAAGGCGTGGAGGAATAGCCAAACGGTGGACCACAGGGTTGACCTGCTCCAGAACCTTGAAAGGACCAATGTAGCGAGGCGCATACTTAGTGGACTCAACTCGCAGCCTGATATTTCGGGCGGAGAGCCACACTAAGTCGCCAGGAGCAAAGGCCGGAGCGGTGCGCCGGTGTGCATAAGCAGAAACCCTCATTCTCTCTTTGGAGGGCCGGATGGCATCCTGTGTGCGGTCCCAAATGTCACGTGCCTCCACCGCCCAGTCTGCCACCCTAGAATCGGTGGATGGCACGGAAATGGGCACAGGGACACGCGGATGCTGGCCGTAATTAACGAGAAAAGGAGTCTGCCCAGTGGAATCGGCTACGGCCTTGTTCAAGGCAAATTCCGCCAAAGGTAGCAAAGATGCCCAGTCATCCTGCCTAGCAGAGACAAAATGTCGCAAGTAAGTCACCAGAGTCTGGTTGGTCCTCTCTACCAACCCATTCGTCTCGGGATGATATGCAGAGGAGAGATTCAGCCCTATGCTGAGTAAACGGCAAAGCTCTCTCCAAAACCGAGACGCGAACTGGGGACCCCAGTTGCTGACAATTTTATCAGGCATTCCATGTAAACGGAAAATATGTTTTATGAACAACGACGCCAAGGCCCGTGCAGAAGGTTACCGTGGAAGCAGCACCAAATGCACCATCTTAGAGAAATGATCGGTGACTACCCAGATAATGGTGCAGCCACGAGACTTGGGTAAGCCCACCATGAAGTCCATCCCAACCATCTCCCAGGGCCTGTCTGCCACCGGCAGGGGGTAAAGTAGCCCAGCAGGCTGTTGCCGAGGAGACCGATTCTGGGCACAGGAGACACACGCCCGAATATAGTCCCCGACATCACGGGCGATATGCGGCCACCAGTACATCCTTGCCAAAAGCTCAGATGTCCTCTTGGTCCCAAAATGTCCACCCACTCTGGATGAGTGAGCCCAAGAGAGAACCTCCAGTCGCAAATTCACTGTCACGAAAGTCTTGCCCGGGGGCACGGACTCCAGCGAAACCGGAGCCACAGTTCTCAGGCTCTCAGAAGGGACAATAAGCCGAGGCTCCTCCTCCTCCTCAGATTACACTACGGAGTGAGAGAGAGCGTCGGCACGAATGTTCTTTTCCCCGGAGAGAAAATGGAGACTAAAATAAAACCGGGAGAAGAACAGGGACCATCTAGCCTGGCGAGAATTTGGCCCGCTGGGCAGTCTGTAGATATACCAAGTTCTTGAAGTCAGTGAACACTTGGAAGGGAAAGCGAGCTCCCTCCAAGCGGTGTCTCCACTCTGAGATAGCCAACTTCATGGCTAGCATCTCCCTGTCCCCGATGGAATAATTCCTCTCTGCTGGTGTGAAGGTCTTGGAGAAGAAAAAGCAAGGATGCTTCTGACCTTGAGAATCCTTTTGGAAAAGGACTGCTCCAGCACCAACAGATGAGGCATCCACCTCCATGATAAATGGCTTATCTACATCAGGGCGATGTAGGATGGGAGTGCTAGCGAAGTGTGACTTAATCGAGAGAAAGGCCTTGGAGACCTCCTCCGACCACAACATGGGATTTGCTCCCTTCTTGGTGAGGGCAACCAAGGGAGCTACCAAAGTTGAGAAGTGTGGAATGAACTGGCGATAGTAATTAATAAACCCCATTAGGCGCTGCACCGCTTTAAGAGAATGGGGTTCCTGCCAGTCCATCACAGCCTGTAGCTTGGCAGAATCCATAGCCAAACCCTGGGCATAGATGATATAACCAAGGAAAGGCAAGGACTCCTGCTCAAAGACACACTTCTCCAACTTGGCATAGAGGGAGTTTGCCCGTAAGAGGTCGAAGACTTTGCGAACATCTCTCCGATGGGAGTCAATATCTGGAGAGTAGATGAGAATATCATCCAGATAGACTACGACCGATGTGGTGAGCATATCCCGGAAGATGTCGTTCACAAAGTCTTGGAAAACGGCTGGGGCATTACAGAGCCCGAAGGGCATCACCAGATATTCATAGTGCCCATCCCTGGTGTTAAAAGCCGTCTTCCATTCGTCCCCCTCATGGATGCAAATCAGGTTGTAAGCACCCCGTAGATCTAATTTTGTAAATACCCTTGCTCCCCTTAGCCTATCAAAGAGCTCAGATATCAGTGGTAGTGGGTACTTGTTCTTAACGGTGATGGCGTTAAGACCCCTGTAGTCTATGCATAGACGTAATTCTCCACTCTTCTTCTGCACAAAGAAGAACCCAGCCCCAGCAGGTGACACTGACTTCCTAATGAATCCTCTTGCCAGATTCTCTTGGATGTACTGAGACATTGCCTCCATCTCCAGGAGAGATAACGGTTAGACTCGACCCCGGGAGGCTCAGCACCAGGCAAGAGGTCAATAGGACAGTCATAGGGGCGGTGAGGCGGAAGCGTCTCTGCAGCCCTTTTGGAGAACACATCCGCATAAGACCAATAGTGCTTGGGGAGAGAGGAAAGATCTGCGGGTACTTCTGTTGTAGCAACCTGAACGCACTCCCTCTGACATCTACCCTCACAGGATTTACTCCATCCAAAATTCTCCCAGAGGACCACTCTATATGAGGAGAATGATAGCGTAGCCATGGTATCCCCAACAGGACCTCATCAATTCCCTCAGGAATGATTAATAGAGAGATAATCTCCTGATGTGATGGAGACACAGAAAGAGTGAAAGGAATGGTCTGGTGTGTAATTTGTGAGGGTATTGTCGACCCATTTACCACTCGAACGGTTACTGGTTTGGCGAGCATCACCAGGGGTATTGCGTGTCGCTGGGCGAAAGCGGATGACATAAAATTACCCTCCGCCCCAGAGTCCATGCCTAGCTCTACCACAAGAGTGGATGGGCCTATGGTAATTGTGCCTTTGAAGGACAACTTAGAGGCAAACGTCGCCGTGTCTAGTGTACCTCCTCGAACTGCCACTAGACACTGACGTTTCCCCGACCGCTGAGGACACCTGGAGGCAAGATCTCCTGACTGCCGGCAAACATGACAGACCTTGAGTGCACGAGCGGACCGGGACTTGGATCCCGTTCGTGACACCTCATTGGCCTCATGTGACTCGGACGCCTGGACCGGAGATTCCAAAGGTTTGGTGAAGGTGGGAGCTAGCCGAAACCTCTGCCTACACTGGGCTTGCTCCAACCTTCGCTCGTGAAAACAAAGGTCGATGCGAGTTGATATAGCTATGAGCTCCTCCAGTGTGGCGGGAATCTCCCTAGTGGCCAAAGCATCCTTCACATGGTCAGCCAGCCCCCTCCAAAATGCCGGGATGAGGGTTTTATCCGACCACTCCAGCTCAGACGCTAATGTCCAGAAGTGGACGGCAAAATGGCTGACCATGGTTGAACCCTGAGTCAATGCCAGTAGTCAGAGCGCCGTATCATGGTTGACTTGGGGTCCCAAAAAGACCTGTTTCAGTGTGCTCAGAAACCAAGGAACACTCTGCACCACATGATCATTGCACTCCCACAGCGGTGTAGCCCACTCCAAAGCTCTGTCCGACTGGAGAGAGATTATGAATCCCACGTTTGCTCGCTCTGTGGGAAAACGTGCAACCAGGAGCTCGAGATGTATACCACACTGGCTCACGAAACCCCTACAGGATTTACTGTCACCAGATTATTTTTCAGGCAATGGAAGGTGAGATAAGGTCGGAACAGAGGTGGCAGTGGGTAAAGCTGCTGCAGCCACGCTAGCAGCCTGAACAGCTATTGCGGTAACATCCATCGCAGAGGTTGCACGCTCGAGAGACGCCAACCGGCTCTCCAGCAGCTGGATGTACCTCTGCAATCGCTGTTCATCCACCACTACTTAGCCAGATTCTGGCGCTAGTGTACTGTTAGGGTTGGTGGAACGCACCGAATATATTTATTAGTAGTAATAGGTGCGTTCGCAACCCGGGATCCACCGTGCAGGAAAGAACCCGCTGCTAAGTAAGGCGGTGAAGTATATTAGTATAAATGAACTCTGTTACTTTACAGAGTCCATTAGCAAAGAGAACGCTGTGCCCTGTTTAGCTTACAGGGGAACACAGATACCTAGTAGAGCCGACAGTGGTCATGCAGTCAAATGCAAACACGCAACTCCTCTCCGGTGGAGCCGGAATTCTAATGGCTATTAGCCAGCCCTGAATCCACACACATGAAACTCCTCGCTGGAGGTGCCAGCATTCTAGGGGCTTATTTCAGCCGGGTCCCTGACTGCACACACACGACCACACTGGCGCTGAGCACATACATAGTTTACACTAGCGCATGGCCGTGCGGTCATGCAAATCTTTTATAGATGCAGCATGTACAGGATCTTCCCAGAAGGACCAATGGGAGGCTGCCACAGAAGTTGAGCACCTCCAGGACCTTCCTGGAGGACCAATGGGATCTGCTGCAGTATCTGAGCATGTGACCCTCGATCTCCAAAGGGAGATCTTGCCCTGGGCATGCTCAGAAGAGGAAAGCAGAACTTATTCCCAAAAGCATCTGCTTGCCGCTGCCCAGCACTGGCTTCAATGGCAGAAGCTGGAAAAGCAGCAGTAACCCTTTGCACAGAGTGAGACTGAGCAAGACGCTGGGACCGACGTCTCCGCTGAGCAGGTTCCACTGCGGCTGATGCAGAATGGGAGACTGCAGCGGACATGGTTCGAGATTCCCCCTGTGTAGCGACAGGAACTCAACTCCTAACACTCCCACCTTAGACTTTTATCTTCGGTTTCATCTGAAGGCAATTGTCTATGCTGTGAAGATTCGAGATGTGCAACATCTGAAACAATGGATACTGGAAGCCTGTGCTAGCATTTCTTCTGCAGTGTTGCTATCAGTGTGTCAAGAGTGGGAGAAGAGGGTTGCATTGACAATCCAACACACTGGGCAGCACTTTGAATACATTTTATAAGTGGTCAAAAACTTGTAAATAACTCATGAAAGAATAAAGTTACGTAAAAATCAAGCACACCATTGTTTCTCTTGTGAAAATTTCAATAAGTTTGATGTCTCACATGACCCTTTTCCCATTGAAAAAATAAAGTTTGATCCAAAATGGCCAATTTCAAAATGGCCACCATGGTCACCACTAGTGATGAGTGACCGTGCTCGCTACTACTCAGTACTCGCCCGAGTATCACTGTGCTCGGTGTACTTGGCGAGCACCGATTATTTACGGGATTATTCGTCGGGAGCTTAGGTCTCCTTTTAGTTTTGGCGCTTTGTAGAGCGCCAATCAGCATACAGGGATTGTCTGCCATGCACTGTAATACTGCAGCCATCTTTGTTGTGGTATTACAGTGATTGGCTCCCCACAAAGCGTCATCAGGTCTATAAGAGACCTGGTGCCGCCCTGCTCACCACATTCTGCTCCGGACTCAGCTAGTGTAGGGAGAGCTGCTGCTGAGATAGGGTCAGATTTTGACATTTATTAGTTAGTATGGGTCTACCATCACAAGATCCACAAATCCTGATAAACCAACAGTCCTTTTTAGGGCTAATTCGGGGGTACAGTATATAGATTGCAGCGCTAGGTAGGCAGGGAGTTTATGTGCAGATATACACATTAGTGCAAGGCCTGCAGGCACTGTATGTGAGTATATAGATCTCACTGCATACCTCAAAAGCTCCATTTCTGTCTGTTGCTGTGTATTTTATATATTCGTAGCTGCAGGTCTCTATGGCAATTTTTTTTTTAAGCTTATACCTGCTCATTTTATTAGAAAGCAATCCATAGCCCCCTTTTTCTACATTTATTTGCTTGGTCACGCTGCAGACTACAGCCAGGTCATTGCATTACAAGAGCGTGAAAATCTAACAATTTTTTTTGTCCCAGGCATCAGATGTGAGTGCACAGAAAAATCTGGCCTTTTTTTGGTAATATATTATTTTTTGGAGTGTTTTCCAACATTTTAGGACACCATTTTGCTGCCCTAAAAATTTGTAGCTGGTGCAAAAATATTTATTATGATTTGTACACCACATGCATCACATATCATTACGCAAAATATCTTACAATTTTGGTAGTCCAATTTTTGGACCAATTTTTCTTACAACATTTTTGGACAACAATTTGGTGACCAAAAAATCTTTAGCTGGCAAAAAATATTTAGCTACAGTTCTTATATTTAGCACTGTGATTTGTGTTATGTTGCGGTGGTTTAGGAGCAACATGGAACGAGCTCTGAAGGAAGTGGTAACTGTACTGACCGCAGTCCCTAAGCTCAACACCACACTAGAAGTAGCCGTGGGATGCTCCTAACTCTCCCTAGGCACCTCGTCACCGTCTAAGAGCTAACTACCCCTAAAGATAGAAGCAGGAAAACTATCTTGCCTCAGAGAAAATCCCCAAAGGATAGATTAGCCCCCCACAAATAATGACTGTGAGTGGAGAGGGAAAAGACATACACAGAATGAAACCAGGATGAGCACAGGAGGCCAGTCTAACTTGATAGATAGGACAGGATGGAAAACTGTGCGGTCAGTATAAATTACACTACCAAAATCCACGCAGAGTTTACTAAAAATTTCCACACCTGACTAAAGGTGTGGAGGGTAAATCTGCTTCCCAGAGCTTCCAGCAAGACAGAATCAATTCATACTAATAACGCTGGACAAACATAGAAGCACAGAACGGAAAAGTCCACAATCTGTGAACAGAAAAGAGAAAGCAAAAACTTAGCTTTGCTGAACTGGTCAGAATAACAGGGAACTCCAAAGAGATGTGAATCCAACCAGGAACCATTTACAAGTGGCACTGGCTGAAGGACAGAGCAGGCATAAATAGCCGAGCAGAAAATACGATCAGTGGAAGCAGCTGAAGACAGCTAACTCCAAGGAGCAGCCATACCACTTGAAACCACAAGAGGGAGCCCAAGAGCAGAACTCACAAAAGTGCCACTTACAACCACCGGAGGGAGCCCAAGAGCGGAATTCACAACAGATTTGTACACCACACGCATATCATTGTGCTACATATTGTACAATTTTAATAGTCCAAATTTTTTATTTTAGTGTCATAGCCTACTTATTGACACAATTTTGGTGGTCCCAAAAAAATCAAAGCAACATTTTGATTAGTTTGTTATCTTTGTCAGACGCACGATGTATCTGTGGTGTCCAAATCCTCGCTTTGCAGGTATACCTTGCATTTTTTGGTTTGCTTCCCTTGCTGTATACAGAATTTTGTGGTTTAAAATTTTTTACAAAATACAGGCCACATATTGAAACAGTCTGTTATCTCAGTCAGACGCCTGGTCGATCTGTGGTCTCCAAATTTTGGCTTTTCAGGCATACATTCCAGTTTTTGGTCTGCTACTCTTGGTGTATACAGTATTTTGTTGTTTTCAAAATTTTAGAAAATACAGGCCACATATTTAAAGTCTGTTATCTCAGTCAGACGCCTGGTCTATCTGTGGTCTCCAAATCCTTGCTTTTCAGGCATACATTCCAGTTTTTGGTCTACTACCCTTGGTGTATACAGTATTTTGTTGGTTTTAGAATTGTAACAAATACAGGCCACATATTGAAACAGTCTGTTATCTCAGCCACATGTCTGGTCTATCTGTGGTTTCCAAATCCTTGCTTTTCAGGCATATATTCCAGTTTATGGTCTGCTATCCTTGGTGTATACAGTATTTTGTTTTAAAATTTTAGAAAATACAGGCCACATATTGAAAGTCTGTTATCTCAGTCAGATGCCTGGTCTATTTGTGGTCTCCAAATCTTTGCTTTTCAGGCATACATACCAGTTTATGGTCTGCTACCTTTGCTGTATACAGTATTTTGTGGTTTTTAAAATTTTAGAAAATACAGGCCACATACTGAAAATATGTTCTCAGTCAGATGCCTGGTCTATCTGTGGTCTCTAAATCTTTGCTTTTCAGGCATACATTCCAGTTTTGGTCTGGTACCCTTGGTGTATACTGTATCTTGTTGTTTTTAAAATTGTAAATAATACAGGCCACATATTGAAACTGTCTGTTATCTCAGCCACATGTCTGGTCTATCTACGGTCTGCAAATCTTGGCTTTTCAGGCATACATTCCAGTTTTTGGTCTGCTACACTTGGTGTATACAGTATTTTGTGGTTTTTAAAACTTTAGAAAATACAGGCCACATATTGAAAGTCTGTTATCTCAGTCACGCATCTGGTCTATCTGTGGTCTGCAAATCTTGGCTTTTCAGGCATACATTCCAGTTTTTGGTCTGCTACCCTTGGTGTATACAGTATTTTGTTGTTTTTAAAATTATAGAAAATACAGGCCATATATTGAAAGTTTGTTATCTCAGTCAGACGCCTGGTATATCTGTGGTCTTCAAATCCTTGTTTTTTAGGCATGCATTCCAGTTTTTGGTCTGCTACCCTTGGTGTATACAGTAATTTGTGGTTTTAAAATTTAAAAATAAGACGCCACATATTGAAACAGTCTGTTATCTCCGGCTGACGCCCGTTCTATGTGTGGTCTAAAAATAGTTGGTTTTCATGCATACATTCCAATTTTTTGTCTGTCTAATACCCTAGGTTTATACACTATTTTGGTAAAAAAAAACAAAAACATATATAACAATGTGGTAGTTCTGTGACATGCCTAATCTATCTGTGGGCTACAAAATGTACTTTTGAGGCTTCCATTCTCCTTTTTTGCAGTGTGTTACTCTAGCTCTAAGCACTATTTATCAGTAAAAAAATAAATATACAGGCCACATATTGAAGAGTCTGGTATCTCATTCAAACGCCAGATGTACAGTGCCTACAAGTAGTATTCAACCCCCTGCAGATTTAGCAGGTTTACACATTTGGAATTAACTTGGCATTGTGACATTTGGACTGTAGATCAGCCTGGAAGTGTGAAATGCACTGCAGCAAAAAAGAATGTTATTTCTTTGTTTATTTTTTTTTTAAATTGTGAAAAGTCTTTTCAGAGGGTCATTTATTATTCAACCCCTCAACCCACCAGAATTCTGTTTGGTTCCCCTAAAGTATTAAGAAGTAGTTCAGGCACAAAGAACAATGAGCTTCACATGTTTGGATTAATTATCTATTTTTCCAGCCTTTTCTGACTATTTAAGACCCTCCCCAAACTTGTGAACAGCACTCATACATGGTCAACATGGGAAAGACAAAGGAGCATTCCAAGGCCATCAGAGACAAGATCGTGGAGGGTCACAGGGCTGTCAAGGGGTACAAAACCCTTTCCAAGGAGTTGGGCCTACCTGTCTCCACTGTTGGGAGCATCATCCGGAAGTGGAAGGCTTATGGAACTACTGTTAGCCTTCCACGGCCTGGACAGCCTTTGAAAGTTTCCTCCCGTGCCGAGGCCAGGCTTGTCCGAAGAGTCAAGGCTAACCCAAGGACAACAAGGAAGGAGCTCCGGGAAGATCTCATGGCAGTGGGGACATTGGCTTCAGTCAATACCATAAGTAACGTACTCCACCGCAATGGTCTCCGTTCCAGACGAACCCGTAAGGTTCCTTTACTTTCAAAGCGTCATGTCAAGGCTCGTCTACAGTTTGCTCATGATCACTTGGAGGACTCTGAGACTGACTGGTTCAAGGTTCTCTGGTCTGATGAGACCAAGATCGAGATCTTTGGTGCCAACCACACACGTGACGTTTGGAGACTGGATGGCACTGCATACGACCCCAAGAATACCATCCCTACAGTCAAGCATGTTGGTGGCAGCATCATGCTGTGGGGCTGTTTCTCAGCCAAGGTGCCTGGCCATCTGGTCCGCATCCATGGGAAGATGGATAGCACGGCCTACCTGGAGATTTTGGCCAAGAACCTCCGCTCCTCCATCAAGGATCTTAAGATGGGTCATCATTTCATCTTCCAACAAGACAACGACCCAAAGCACACAGCCAAGAAAACCAAGGCCTGGTTCAAGAGGCAAAAAATCAAGGTGTTGCAGTGGCCTAGTCAGTCTCCTGACCTTAACCCAATTGAAAACTTGTGGAAGGAGCTCAAGATTAAAGTCCACATGAGACACCCAAAGAACCTAGATAACTTGGAGAAGATCTGCATGGAGGAGTGGGCCAAGATAACTCCAGAGACCTGTGCCGGCCTGATCAGGTCTTATAAAAGACGATTATTAGCTGTAATTGCAAACAAAGGTTGTTCCACAAAATATTAAACCTAGGGGTTGAATAATAATTGACCCACACTTATGTTTAAAATTTATAAAAATTTAACTGAGCAACAAAACTTTTTGGTTTGTAAGATTTATGCATCTGTTAATAAATCCTGCTCTTGTTTGAAGTTTGAAGGCTCTAACTTATTTGCATCTTATTAAACCTGCTAAATCTGCAGGGGGTTGAATACTACTTGTAGGCACTGTATCTGTGGCCTACAAATTGTGGCATTTCAGGGCTACATTCCACTGTATTTGCTGTCTTTGACCTGATTTCTATACACTATTTTGGGGGCCAAAATAAAAACACAGGCCATATTTTACAGTTTGGTATCTCTGTGACACGTGTCATGTATCTTTTGTCTCCAAAGTGTGCTTTTCATGCTTCCATTCACCTTTTTTTGCTGTGTGTTACCCTAGCTCTAAACAGTAAACACTATTTTAGGCTGAATTTTTATTTTTTTAAAAAGGAAACCCCATGGGGAAATATTTGTCAGCCCATACACTTAGTGCATGGGCATTTCAAGTCTAGGAGAAAGGCTCCTTTAAATTGTGACTTTTTTAATGAGGCCTTCCTCCATGTCTCATCATCCACTGCCACTAGAACACCAGGGTGAACGCGTTCTATGCTGCTACAGCCAGTCAATTTTTTGGCAAGTGTGTCTATGATCCCCATAAAAAATTGTTTAAAAAATGTACCCCCATGGGGACCCTCTACTTTGTAATGGGACATTTTTTTTATCAGACCCTCCTCAATGTTTCTTCCAAGTGGGAATTGGGGTGTGTGCAAATTTGGGTCAAGGCGGCCCTTGCATTCAATGCATAAGGAAACTGCATGGCAGGACCAACTGAAGTCTGTGAAGTGGGTTTTCCTGTGGCCATCCAGTACCTGGGTTCAAAGGCTTATTGTGGTGCATATGACTTGATAGCAGGGCAGGCCGTGCATTCAATGCAACATTTTTTCAGGAGGCCCTCCTGTACCTCTCGTGAAAGGGGTATTGGGGTGCGTTGTAATTCTTCGCAGCCCAGCCACTCACTGCATAGGCAATAACAGCATAGGAGACCCACTGTATAATAATGGCTCTTTAAGAATATTAATGCTGCCTGTTGCCCCTCTAAAAATAGGCTTTGTGACTTTAAGAGTGTCTCCTTCTGAAATGAAACAAGTGTCTCCTTATGTGTCACACACCACATGGACAGCTAGGGTTGTTAAATGTTACAATGACATTTCCCAGTGAATGCATTGGTATTGGTTGAAAGCAATGTTAAAGTTGAAAAACGCATCAGAAACGCTGTGTGTTAACATAGCCCAAATGGTGGAGGGACATTTTGGTCTGGGGTAAATTATTTTGCTTTATATACAAGTCATTAGCCTGGAAAGGATGTACCTTAACATATTTCCTAGTAAAATCCATTTTGGTTATGTTTTTTTGCATGTTTTTTGGTGCACCTGTAAAAATGGTGTGAAACTGACAACATTGCTTAAAGCGACATATGAATCAAAAATGCTTCCAGAGGCAATCCCCATGATGTTCCTGTGTCTTTGAGCAGTGTTTCCATGATTTTATGACATTTCTACACCTTAAAAGGACCCCCGGGGGGATCGCAGTAAAAATACTCGGGTTTCCCATAGACTTACATTGGTCTTTACCAATAACTGTTTTGTCTTTAACAATCAAATACAGTTAAGTCCATATATATTTGGACAGAGACAAGATTTTTCTAATTTTGGTTATAGACATTACCACAATGAATTTTAAACAAAACAATTCAGATGCAGTTGAAGTTCAGACTTTCAGCTTTCATTTGAGGTTATCCACATTAAAATTGGATGAAGGGTTTAGGAGTTTCAGCTCCTTAACATGTGCCACCCTGTTTTTAAAAAGGACCAAAAGTAATTGGACAGATTCAATATTTTAAATAAAATGTTCATTTTTAGTACTTGGTTGAAAACCCTTTGTTGGCAATGACTGCCTGAAGTCTTGAACTCATGGACATAACCAAACGCTGTGTTTCCTCCTTTTTGATGCTCTGCCAGGCCTTCACTGCAGTGGTTTTCAGTTGCTGTTTGTTTGTGGGCCTTTCTGTCTGAAGTTTAGTCTTTAACAAGTGAAATGCATGCTCAATTGGGTTGAGATCAGGTGACTGACTTGGCCATTCAAGTATATTCCACTTCTTTGCTTTAATAAACTCCTGGGTTGCTTTGGCTTTATGTTTTGGGTCATTGTCCATCTATAGTATGAAACAACGACCAATCAGTTTGGCTGCATTTGGCTGGATGCTGCTCAGGCACACAGTATGTCTATGAATACCTCAGAATTCATTCGGCTGCTTCTGTCCTGTGTCACATCATCAATAAACACTAGTGACCCAGCGCCACTGGCAGCCATGCATGCCCAAGCCATCACACTGCCTCCACCGTGTTTTACAGATGATGTGGTATGCTTTGGATCATGAGCTGTACCACGCTGTTGAAATACTTTTCTCTTTCCATCTTTCTGGTAGACGTTGATCTTGGTTTCAACTGTCCAAAGAATATTCTTTCAGAACTGTGCTGGCTTTTTTAGATGTTTTTTAGCAAACTCCAGTCTAGCCTTTTTATTCTTGATGCTTATGAGTGACTTGCACCGTGCAGTGAACCCTCTGTATTTGCTTTCATGCAGTCTTCTCTTTATGGTACATTTGGATATTGATACACCGACCTCCTGGAGAGTGTTGTTCACTTGGTTGGCTGTTGTGAAGGGGTTTCTCTTCACCATGGAGATTATTCTGCGATCATCCACCACTGTTGTCTTCCATGGGTGCCCAGGTCTTTTTGCATTGATGAGTTCACCAGTGCTTTCTTTCTTTCTCAGGATGTACCAAACTGTAGATTTTGCCACTCCTAATATTGTAGCAATTTCTCGGATGGGTTTTTTCTGTTTTTGCAGCTTAAGGATGGCTTGTTTCACCTGCATGGAGAGCTCCTTTGACTGCATGTTTACTTCAAATCAAACCGTTCCAAATGCAAGCACCACACCTCAAATCAACTCCAGGACTTTTATCTGCTTAATTGAGAATGACATAACGAAGGGATTGCCCACACCTGTCCATGAAATAGCCTTGGGGTCAATTGTCCAATTACTTTTGGTCCCTTTAAAAACAGGGTGGCACATGTTAAGGAGCTGAAACTCCTAAACCCTTCATCCAATTTTAATGTGGCTACCCTCAAATGAAAGCTGAAAGTCTGAACTTCAACTGCATCTGAATTGTTTTGTTTAAAATTCATTGTGGTAACGTATATAACCAAAATTAGAAAAATGTTGTCTCTGTCCAAATATATATGAACCTAACTGTATATCTCCAAATCCAGGGAACTGCCATGGGGGCCACTTGTGCCCCCTCATATGCTAACTTGTTCCTTGGAGTTTGGGAACGAGATATTTTTCAGTGCAACTCTGTCAGATATACTGATAAAATACACCATTGGATTCGTTATATTGATGACATATGGTTTATCTGAGAGAGCTCCACAGTTGAGTTAAAATGCCTGATGGATGATCTAAATAGTAATAACTTGAACATCAGATTGACTTACACATATGGTCGGCATTTGAATTTTTTGGATGTTGACATTCAGGTGACTGCAGATGGCATCCTGAACACTGATGTGTATCGAAAACAGACTGCCACCAATACCTTACTCCATGCTCAATCATCCCATCTTCAATCAACCATTCGGGGAATCCCCATAGGCCAACATATAAGAATTAAACGCATATGTTCGACGAAAGAAAATTTTCATAAACAGGCAAGATAACTTTATTCCAGGTTCCGTGAAAGGGGCTATACTCACAGACCGATCCGTTGGGGCTACCATAGAGCAAAGGATGTCTCTAGGAATGCACTACTGTTTAAGCCACCATCCCAACCGAATGGGGAGTCTCAGCAAGTCAGACTAATAACTACATTTAACAACCAGTGGTATCAACTTATCGGTATTTTTAATAAGCACTGGAAAGTTTTGGAAACTGATCCAATTCTGCATAAATTCTTTTCATCAAAACCGTTAGTTACAGCAAAAAGATGTAAAAATTTACGGGACTTTTTGGTTGAAAGTCATTTTGCCCCCAATCCCAACAAAACCAATCCTTCAGTTCCTACATTCTCACAAGGTTTTTTTTCCTTGTGGATTATGCAAAGCATGCAGAAATTTAATTAAATGCAAGGATTTCAGTAATTCGGAAGGAACATGTACTTTTAGGATCCTGCACAGACTTACTTGCTTATCCTGTGGGGTGATCTATTATGCCCAATGCCCATGCGAAAAAATATATATTGGCATGACTACGAGAGAATTCAAAATTCGGGTAAGGGAGCATATAAGGGACATCGAGAAATCCAAAACTATACGTTGTGATGAACCTTTAAATACCTTGCCAAAACATTTCAAGGAATTCCACAACTCAGATTCAAGTACACTCATCCTGAGGGCCATCGACCAGGTATCAATGGGTTAGAGGGGTGGGAACTTATTTAAAAGACTCGCACAAATAGAGAGTCGGTGGATCTATCGACTACAAACAGTTGCCCCTTTGGGCCTCAATGAGAACTTTGGGTTTAGTTCTTTTCTCTGAACGAACACTGCTGTTGTCTTCGGTCAAAAATGACCGACCTTGAACTTCAATATTCTTTAAAATATTCAAGATGCGGCTCTGAAACTCGTGGCCGACCGAACCATCCTCATTTAAGTCAATCAACCACAAGTTTCAGAACCGCATCTTGAACACCCCAAAAAATACCAAAGTTCAAAATCGGTCTCCCCAGACCGAAGACAACAGCAGGGTTAAGTATCTGTATATTTGGGTAGGGGAGGGCGGGGATTGCTGTAGGTTGTATATAATTATGTTTTTAACTGTTATTTTTAGGGTACTAATTTGTGTTATCTATTTTAGTTATTCACATCAAATTTCCTACTGCTATCTGATGTAATGGAATGGCTTGGTCCAAGTATCTTTCTTTGGTCTCTGGAAATGTCATCGCCACGAATCCGTTCATCTTTATTTTGGCTATCCATACTACTATCAAGTGATGTCTGATTTTATGGGCACAATATCTGGTGCTGCAGTGGACAGCGAGTGTCACCTTAAAGGGACAAGTCCAATATATAATTTTCAAGATGAGTGTAATATGGACAATTTATATTCAGCAGGTGTATTAGCATTTTCCTGTTCTAATTCTAACTTTATAGTGGGTGGGAACTGACATAGACTGATTTTTTGGGAATAATATGTGGTTTTTGTAATGGTATTATTTATTCTCTTGTTTATATTAATTTTAGCATTTTTTATTTAAATAGTTATAAATGCACAGTTTTAGTGTACTTATATGTGACACTTTGGCACTTTCTTTGCACTCTTAATATTTTTATGCTGTCCAATTATTAATTATTGATTATGAATTTGTGCAACCAAGTGGTTCACTGTTTGCCTGTAACTCAATAAGCACATTGCACTTTAGTAGCATTATTCACTTTCACTATAACGTACTGTGTTTACACATACACACATTACTATTAGCAATTTAGTATATCGCACATTTCCAACATGGCACACACTCACAAGCACTCAACATGCTATAACACCTAGATAAGAACAGCGCACAATCTTTTTCTTTCAAGTTTTCGGATTTAGCGCATGCAGGGCTGCCCTGCTCTGACGCCTACATGAGTGGCCATTAGGAGCCTAGCGCATGCGCCGTCTCCATGACGGCCCATGTTAGCCTGCGCTCCACGGCCACGGGTCTATGCGTCTCAGTGATGAGCGTCGTCGGCCACGCATGCGCAGAAGAAACCGGAATTATACTCACTGCCCGCCACGCGGCACTTGTTACATTCAGACACACCTCTGTAACAATTGTAGCTTATTGGCTATTCATACTATATAATCAGCCTCATCCCTCCCCAACACACGCCTCCTGACGAAGAAGCAAAACGTGCGTTGGGGCGACGGGGACGCTACACATAAGATCTACTCCATGTAAGTGCTGCTAATTATAATCTTATTACATTGCCATCATTGATTCTGACAGGGCTCAATACCCCTACACTGTGTAGTTGATGTGCTTTTGACTTGGATTAGCATTAAAGGGACTCTGTCACCTGAATTTGGAGGGAACAATTTTCAGCCATAGATGCGGTGTTTTGGGGTGTTTGATTCACCCTTTCCTTACCCGCTGGCTGCATGCTGGCTGCAATATTGGATTGAAGTTCATTCTCTGTCCTCCGTAGTACATGCCTGCAAAAGGTCCAATATTGCAGCCAGCATGCAGCCAGCGGGTAAGAAAAGGGTGAATCAAACACCCGAAAACCCCACCTCTATGGCTGAAAATTGTTCCCTCCAAATTCAGGTGACAGGCTGGTTTCACATTTGCGTTTAAAAATGCAGCGTTTTAAATGCAAACGCCGCGTTTTTTAGACGCATGCGTTTTTGCATGTTTTAATACAAATGCGGCGTTTTGACGCGTTTACATGCATTTTTTCTTGCGTTTGCGTTTTTAAAACGCATGATGAGAAATGTGTGACTGTTAGGAGTCTAGTTTCCTCTGCTGCACAGGTGGAATCTCGATCCGTGTCTGCTGCGGTCTCCCATTCGGCTTCGGCCGCAGTGGGGTCTGCTCAGCAGAGGCATCGCTCCCAGCGTCTCGCTGGGACTGATTCTGTGCAAAGGGTTACTGCTGCCTTTTCTGGCTCTCCTGTTGTACCCTGCACTGATCAGCGGCGAGCGGGCTTCTCTGGGACTAAGTCCTTATTTGCACACACTGAGCATGCCCAGGGCAAGATCTCCCGTTGGAGATTGAGGGTCACATGCTCAGGTACTGCAGCACGTCCCATTGGTCCTCCAGGAAGGTCCTGAAAGGGCAAAACTTCGGTAGCAGCTTCCTGTGCTGCAACTATATAAGCTGCGCATGACCGCACGGCCATGCTCTAGTATTGTCTTGATAATATGTGTGTGTGTAGATGGATGTATGTCGAAGGATGAAAGCTCCTAAATATCCCTCCCTAGTGTTGTTAACTGTTTGCGGATGATGGTAGCTATCTAGCGCCCGACTAGCCATCAGCACAATACACACATAACAGCGTCTAGTTGCTGTGACCGCCTGTACGGCGCCGTGCGCTTTCCTTACCCAAGCCTGGGTGGTTAGCAGTGGACGTTTGTGCGGCACCGCATGCACTCTCGTGCCTTTATATATTATTATTTCTGTCTCTCTGACACCTCAGTTGTGGTGTCAAGCGCATGAGGTCTTTGAACTCAAATCCTTTGTCTTGGGATAGTGTTCAGAGACTTCTTGCTTGCGCTCTATGTGCGGTACCGCGGCCCTGTGACGCAACAATGTTCGCTTCCTTCACACAGGGTGAAGTTAACCCATGTGTGTATACTTATTGTACCGCCATATCGTCTGTCTCTACTAGCAGCAGGGTTTTCACCTGCACGGTGGACCCCGGACTGCGAACGCACCTAATACCATAACATCTGATTCTTGGTGCGTTCCGCCAGTCCTTAACATAATACTAGCGCCAGGGTCTGGCTAGTAAATGGCGGACGGTCAGCGTCTACAGCGGTACATCCAGCAGTTGGAGGGTAGGTTGGCGGCTCTAGAGCGTGCAACCTCAGCTGTGGATGTTACTGCTGTCGCTGTTCAGGCTGCAAGTGCAGCTGCAGCCAGTTTGTCCGCTGCCACCCCTGCTCCGACCTTATCCTGTCTCCCGCTTCCAGACAAGTTTGCTGGTGACAGTAAG
Source organism: Ranitomeya imitator (assembly GCF_032444005.1). Classification (NCBI taxonomy): domain Eukaryota; kingdom Metazoa; phylum Chordata; class Amphibia; order Anura; family Dendrobatidae; genus Ranitomeya; species Ranitomeya imitator. The sequence continues at coordinate 663,458,626 of NC_091284.1, read as the reverse complement.
CTATGTCGGGGATTCGTGAGCCAGTGCTCCATACATCTCGAGCTGCTGGCTGCATGTTTTCCTACGGAACGGGCGAGGGTGGGATTCATTTTGTCTCTTTTGTCGGGCAGGGCGTTGGAGTGGGCAACGCCGCTTTGGGAACGTGGTGATCGTGTGGTACAAAGTGCTCCTATCTTCCTGGACGCTCTGAGGCAGGTCTTTTTGGGACCCCATGTCACCCACGATACCGCGCTCCAATTGTTGGCAATTACTCAGGCTTCGTCCATGGTCAGCCAGTTCGCCATCCTATTCCGGACTCTAGCTTCTGAGCTGGAATGGCCGGATAAAGTCCTTATTCTGGAAAGGACTGGCAGATAATGTAAAGGACGCGTTGGCCACCAGGGAGATTCCCGCCACACTGGAGGAGCTTATTACTATAGCTACCCGCATCGATCTCCGTTTTAACGAGCGGAGGTTGGAGCGGACCCAGTGTAGGCAGAGGTTTCGGCTGGCTCCCACCTTTGCCAAACCTCTAGAGTCTCCTGTTATGGTGTCCGACTCCCATGAGGCCATGGAGGTTTCTCGAGTGGGACCTAGGTCTCAGACCGCTCGAGTACCTGTGGTGTGTAAAAATTGCCAGCAACCGGGACATTACGCTAATAAATGTCCACGGCGGTCGGGAAAACGATCGCGTCTAGTGACCATTGGAGGAGGTTCACTGGACACAGCGGCATTTTCCTCCAAATTGTCCTTTAAAGGGACAATCCTGTTAGGCACATCCACTCTTACAGTAGAGCTTTGTGTGGATTCGGGAGCAGAAGGGAATTTTATGTCTTCTGCTTTTGCTCTGCGCCACGCAATACCTCTGGTTATGCTTGCCAAACCAGTAACCGTTAGAGTGGTGAATGGGTCGACACTTCCGTTACAGATCACACATCAGACTGTCCCTTTCACGTTAGCCGTGTCCCCATCCCACCAGGAGATTATTTCCCTTCTTGTCCTTCCCGAGGGAATGGATGAGATTCTGCTGGGAATACCCTGGCTCCGTTACCACTCCCCACATATAGAGTGGACCTTTGGGAGGATATTGGGTTGGAGTGAATCCTGTAAGGGCAGATGTGTGAAAGAGTGCGTTCAGGTTTCCACCACTGAGATACCAGCAGATCTCTCTACTCTCCCCAAATACTATTGGTCCTATGCAGACGTCTTCTCCAAAAAGGCCGCGGAGACCCTTCCGCCTCACCGTCCCTATGACTGTCCTATAGATCTCTTGCCTGGAGCAGAACCTCCTTGGGGACGTGTCTATCCCCTCTCTCTCCCGGAAACGGAGGCTATGTCCCAATACATCCAGGAGAATTTGGCAAGAGGGTTTATTAGGAAGTCAGTGTCACCAGCAGGGGCAGGGTTCTTCTTCGTACAGAAGAAGAATGGAGAATTGCGTCCTTGCATAGACTACAGGGGTCTTAAGGCCATCACCGTTAAGAATAAGTACCCGCTGCCCCTGATTTCTGAGCTTTTTGATAGGCTACGGGGAGCTAAGGTATTTACCAAGTTAGACCTGCGGGGAGCTTATAACCTGATTCGCATCCGTGAGGGGGACGAATGGAAGACGGCGTTTAACACCAGAGATGGGCACTATGAGTATCTGGTGATGCCCTTCGGGCTCTGTAATGCCCCAGCTGTCTTCTAAGACTTTGTGAACGACATCTTCCGAGATATGCTCACCACCTCGGTCGTAGTCTATCTGGATGATATTCTCATCTTCTCTCCAGATATTGACTCCCACCGGAGAGATGTTGGCAGAGTCTTCGACCTCTTACGGGCAAACTCTCTTTACGCAAAGTTGGAGAAGTGTGTGTTTGAGCAGGAGTCTTTACCTTTCCTGGGCTATATCATCTCTGCCCAGGGATTGGCTATGGATCCTGCCAAACTATAGGCTGTGATGGACTGGCAAGAACCTCATTCACTTAAAGCGGTGCAGCGCTTTATGGGGTTCATTAATTATTACCGCCAGTTCATTCCCCATTTCTCAACTTTGGTAGCTCCCTTGGTAGCCCTCACCAAGAAGGGAGCAAATCCCAAAGTGTGGTCTGAAGAGGTCTCCAGGGCCTTTTCTTCTACTAAGTCTCATTTTGCTAGCGCTCCCATCCTACATCGTCCCGATGTCAATAAGCCATTTATAATGGAGGTGGATGCCTGTCATGATCCCAATGGCAGGGGATCACAAAAGGACAAGCACAAAAACAAAACAAGCTCTCGGGTGATGGAACCTGAGCTGACCGCGATCCTGAACCTAAACACACAACTAGCAGTAGCCGGGGAACGTGCCTACGATGATTCCTAGACGTCTTGCGCCAGCCGAAGGATTAACTTCCCCTATTAGAAGAAACACAGACCTCACTTGCCTCCAAGAGAAACACCCCACAGAAATAGCAGCCCCCCACATGTAATAACGGTGAAATGAGAGGAAAGCACATACGTAGTTATGAAAATAGAATCAGCAAAAATGAGGCCCGCTAAAGCTAGATAGCAGAGGATACAAAAGTGAACTGCGCGGTCAGCGAAAAACCCTTCAAAAAACCATCCTGAAATTACTTGAACTCATGTGCCAACTCATGGAACATGAGGAGTAATTTCAGCCCACTAGAGCAACCAGCAGCCAGGAATCACATATCTGCAAGCTGGACTAAGACAAAAATTAAGCAAAACGTGGAACAGGAAAATCAAAACAGACGCAGGGAGCAGAGGTAAAAAGACACGCTGATTACATTGATAGCCGGCGAGGAAATGACAAAAAAGCCAGGTTAAATAGGAAACTCCCATAACCTGATAGAACAGGTGGACACCAGAGACCGCAGAGAACACAAGTCACCCAGTACCATCAGTAACCACCAGAGGGAGCCCAAAAACAGAACTCACAACAGATGCCTCTTCCGTTGGTGCTGGAGCAGTCCTCTTCCAAAAGGATGCTCAAGGTCGGAAGCATCCGTGCTTCTTCTTCTCCAAGACCTTCACACCAGCGGAGAGGAATTATTCCATCGGGGACAGGGAGTTGCTAGCGATGAAATTGGCTTTCTCAGAGTGGAGACATCTCTTGGAGGGGGCTCGTTTTCCCTTTCAAGTTTTTACAGACCACAAAAATTTGCTATATTTGCAAACAGCCCAGCGGCTAAATTCTCGCCAGGCCAGATGGTCCTTATTCTTCTCCCGATTCCACTTCACCCTCCATTATCTCACTGGGGAGAAGAACATTCGAGCTGATGCTCTTTCTCGCTCTGTTGTGTCATCTGAGGAGGAGGAAGGAGAGCCTCGGCTTATTGTTCCTTCTGAGAGCTTGAGAACCGTGGCTCCGGTGTCGCTTGAGTCTGTGCCTCCGGGCAAGACTTTTGTGCCCATAAATTTGCGACCGGAGGTTCTCTCTTGGGCTCATTCCTCCAGGGTGGGTGGACACTTTGGGACAAAAAGGACATCTGAGCTGCTGGCGAGGACGTACTGGTGGCCGCATATGCTCCGAGATGTCAGAGATTACATTCTGGCGTGTGTCTCATGCGCCAAAAATAAGTCTCCTCGACAACGGCCGTCTGGGTTACTCTATCCCTTGCTGGTGGCAGACAGGCCCTGGGAGATGGTCGGGATGGACTTTGTTGTGGGTTTGCCCAAGTCTCGCGGCTGTACCATCTTTTGGGTTATTACTAGTGTTGAGCATTCCGATACCGCAAGTATCGGGTATCGGCCGATACTTGCGGTATCGGAATTCCGATACCGAGATCCGATACTTTTGTGGTATCGGGTATCGGTATCGGATCCATAGGAATGTGTAAAATAAAGAATTAAAATAAAAAATATTGATATATTCACCTCTCCGGCGGCCCCTGGACATCACGCTGGTAACCGGCAGGCTTCTTTGTTTAAAATGAGCGCGTTTAGGGCCTGCGAATGACGTCGCGGCTTCTGATTGGTCGCGTGCCGCTCATGTGACCGCCACGCGACCAATCAGATGCCGCGACGTCATTCGCAGGTCCTAAATTCCTAGAATTAGGAGTTTAGTGAATGAGAATGACGTCGCGGCTTCTGATTGGTCACGTGCCGCCCATGTGACCGCCACGCGACCAATCAGAAACCGCGACGTCATTCTCATTCACTAAACTCCTAATTCTAGGAATTTAGGACCTGCGAATGACGTCACGGCTTCTGATTGGTCGCGTGGTGGTCACATGGGCGGCACGTGACCAATCAGAAGCCGCGACGTCATTCGCAGGCCCTAAACGCGCTCATTTTAAACAAAGAAGCCTGCCGGTTACCAGCGTGATGTCCAGGGGCCGCCGGAGAGGTGAATATATCAATATTTTTTATTTTAATTCTTTATTTTACACAATAATATGGATCCCAGGGCCTGAAGGAGAGTTTCCTCTCCTTCAGACCCTGGGAACCATCAGGATGCCTTCCGATACTTGGTGTCCCATTGACTTGTATTGGTATCGGATATCGGTATCGGCGATATCCGATATTTTTTGGGTATCGGCCGATACTATCCGATACCGATACTTTCAAGTATCGGACGGTATCGCTCAACACTAGTTATTACCGATCATTTCTCGAAAATGGTGCATTTGATGCCGCTCCCACGGTTGCCTTCTGCACGGGCCTTGGCAGCGTTGTTCATAAGACACATCTTCCGCCTACACGGCATGCCAGACAAAATTGTCAGTGACCGGGGTCCCCAGTTTGCGTCTCGGTTCTGGAGAGAGCTGTGTCGTCTTCTCAGCATTGAGTTAAATCTCTCTTCCGCATATCATCCCGAGACGAATGGGTTGGTAGAGAGGGCCAATCAGACTCTGGTCACATATCTACGACATTTTGTTTCTGCCAGGCAGGATGACTGGGCATCTTTATTACCATGGGCAGAGTTCACCCTTAATAACGCTGTAGCCGACTCCACCGGTCAGACCAGTTAGGTTCTATTAGGTTCTGTAGAAGGACGTAGATCTGGGGATTTATTATGATGGAATATAGGCTGAACTGGATGGACAAATGTCTTTTTTCGGCCTTACTAACTATGTTACTATGTTACTAACTATGTTACTATGACTCCTTTCCTCCTTAATTACGGCCAGCATCCGCAGGTTCCTGTGCCTATGCCCGTGTCCTCTGCTGACTCCAGGGTGGCAGACTGGGCGGTGGAGGCACGGGACATTTGGGACCGCACTCAGGATGCCATTCAGGCCTCGAAGGAGAGAATGAGGTCCTCCGCCGATGCACATCGGCGCCCTGCCCCGACCTTTGCTCCTGGCGATTTAGTGTGGCTCTCCGCCCGTAACATCAGGCTGCATGTAGAGTCCACTAAGTTTGCACCTCGCTACTTGGGTCCCTTCAAGGTCCTCGAACAGGTTAATCCTGTGGTCTACCATCTGGCCCTTCCTCCACGCCTTGGTATCACCGACACCTTTCACGTGTCCCTCCTGAAACCCGTGCACATGTCCCGGTTTTCCGAGTCATCTGCTGGGACATCGGGTTCGTCTACGGTCGATTACGAGGTGAATGCTATTTTGGGGTGCAAGGTGGTACGTGGCAAAAATTTTTATTTGGTGGACTGGAAGGGTTATGGTTCCGAGGACAGGTCCTGGGAGCCTGTTGAGCACATTCGGGCCCCGCAGCTCATTGCTGCCTTCGGCCGGCGTCACACACAGCGTAAAACAATACGGTCCGTATATTACGGCCGTAATACGCTGAAAAGTCCCGAAAAAAGTGGTCCGTAGCTCCTCCGTAGGCAGGGTGTGTCAGCGTTTTTTGCGCATGGCATCCTCCGTATGTAATCCGTATGGCATCCGTACTGCGTGGTTTTCTCGCAGGCTAGCAAAACCAACATACCGCTATAGAAGTGATCCATGTGTCCCAAAAAGAAAAGAAAATATATATATACTGTATATATATATATATATATATATATATATATATATATATATATATATATATATATATATATATGTCAGTAGACACATATATTAGAGAGAAAAGCCGGTAATTCAGTGCGGTGTACAGTAAAATCACACTGACAGCTTACAGTAGAATAGGTAGAATAAATGTGTACACATAGAATAGGTATATATATATATGTCAGTGAGACACATATATGTATATATATTAATATTTATTCCAGCGCTAGACAGCTTGAAAGCCGGTAATTCAATTACCGGCTTTTTCCTTCTCCTTCCTAAAACCCGACATGATTTGAGACATGGTTTACATACAGTAAACCATGTCTTCTCTCCATTTTTTTTGCAGATTCCACACTACTAATGTCAGTAGTGTGTATCTGCAAAATTTGGCCGTTCTAGCTCTTAAAATAAAGGGTTAAATGGCGGAAAAAATTGGCGTGGGCTCCCGCGCAATTTTCTCCGCCAGAGTAGTAAAGCCAGTGACTGAGGGCAGATATTAATAGCCTGGAGAGGGTCCATGGTTATTGGCCCCCCCCTGGCTAAAAATATCTGCCCCCAGCCACCCCAGAAAAGGCACATCTGGAAGATGCGCCTATTCTGGCACTTGGCCACTCTCTTCCCATTCCCGTGTAGCGGTGGGATATGGGGTAATGAAGGGTTAATGCCACCTTGCTATTGTAAGGTGACATTAAGCCTAATTAATAATGGAGAGGCGTCAATTATGACACCTATCCATTATTAATCCAATACTAGTAAAGGGTTAAATAAAACACAAACACATTTTTTAAAATTATTTTAATGAAATAAAAACAATGGTTGTTGCAGTATTTTATTCAACGCCCAATCCAGTCACTGAAGACCCTCGTTCTGTGAGTAAAAAAAACATTTTGCAGCAAGGAGCTGTGCTAATGCAGGCTGCTCCTCGCTGCAAAACCCCAGGGAATGAGGCTATATTATAGATCAATGATCTATATTTAGCTTCATTTGCGGTGAGGCGCCCTCTGCTGGCTGTTCATAGATCGTGGGAAATTACCTAGAAAGCTCCCAGGCTTTCTAGGTAATTTCCCACGATCTATGAACAGCCAGCAGAGGGCGCCTCACCGCCAATGAAGCTAAATATAGATCATTGATCTATTTTTAGCCTCATTCCCTGGGGTTTTGCAGCGAGGAGCAGCCTGCATTAGCACAGCTCCTTGCTGCAAAATGTTTTAACCCCTTCAGAAGGATTTACATCATTGGACGTTACAGATCTGCGGAGGGTAAGTATATTGTTGGTTTATTATGTTTTTTTACTCACAGAACGAGGGTCTTCAGTGACTGGATTGGGCGTTGAATAAAATACTGCAACAACCATTGTTTTTATTTCATTAAAATCATTTTAAATAATGTGTTTGTGTTTTATTTAACCCTTCACTACAATTGGATTAATAATGGATAGGTGTCATAATTGACGCCTCTCCATTATTAATTAGGCTTAATGTCACCTTACAATAGCAAGGTGGCATTAACCCTTCATTACCCCATATCCCACCGCTACACGGGAATGGGAAGAGAGTGGCCAAGTGCCAGAATAGGCGCATCTTCCAGATGTGCCTTTTCTGGGGTGGCTGGGGGCAGATATTTTTAGCCAGGGGGGGGCCAATAACCGTGGACCCTCTCCAGGCTATTAATATCTGCCCTCAGTCACTGGCTTTACTACTCTGGCGGAGAAAATTGCGCGGGAGCCCACGCCAATTTTTTCCGCCATTTAACCCTTTATTTTAAGAGCTAGAACGGCCAAATTTTGCAGATACACACTACTGACATTAGTAGTGTGGAATCTGCAAAAAAAATGGAGAGAAGACATGGTTTACTGTATGTAAACCATGTCTCAAATCATGTCGGGTTTTAGGAAGGAGAAGGAAAAAGCCGGTAATTGAATTACCGGCTTTCAAGCTGTCTAGCGCTGGAATAAATATTAATATATATACATATATGTGTCTCACTGACATATATATATATATATATACCTATTCTATGTGTACACATTTATTCTACCTATTCTACTGTAAGCTGTCAGTGTGATTTTACTGTACACCGCACTGAATTACCGGCTTTTCTCTCTAACAGCGCTGCGTATTTCTCGCAAGTCACACTGCTTGTCCGTGTGTAATCCGTATTTTTCACGCTTCCATAGACTTTCATTGGCGTATTTCTTGCGCAGTACGGTGACAAACGCAGCATGCTGCGATTTTGTACGGCCGTAGAAAGCCGTATAATACTGATCAGTAAAATACGGCAAATAGGAGCAGGGGCATAGAGAATAATTGTGCCGTATTTTTTGCGAGTTTTACGGACGTAGATTCTGCGCTCTTACGTCCGTAAAACTCGCATGTGTGACGGCGGCCTTCAAGCGTAGCGAGGCCCAAGGAGGGGGGGGCCCTAGGAGGGGGGGGTAATGTTAGGAGTAGAGTTTCCTCTGCTGCACAGGGGGAATCTCAATCCGTGTCTGCTGCGGTCTCCCATTCGGCTTCGGCCGCAGTGGGTGGGGTCTGCTCAGCAGAGGCGTCGCTCCCAGCATCTCGCTGGGACTGATTCTGTGCAAAGGGTTACTGCTGCCTTTTCTGGCTCTCCTGTTGTACCCTGCACTGATCAGCGGCGAGCGGGCTTCTCTGGGACTAAGTCCTTATTTGCACACACTGAGCATGCCCAGGGCAAGATCTCCTGTTGGAGATCGAGGGTCACATGCTCAGGTACTGCAGCACGTCCCATTGGTCCTCCAGGAAGGTCCTGAAAGGGCAAAACTTCGGTAGCAGCTTCCTGTGCTGCAACTATATAAGCTGCGCATGACCGCACGGCCATGCGCTAGTATTGTCTTGATAATATGTGTGTGTGTAGATGGATGTATGTCGAAGGATGAAAGCTCCTAAATATCCCTCCCTAGTGTTGTTGACTGTTTGCGGATGATGGTAGCTATCTAGCGCCCGACTAGCCATCAGCACAATACACACATAACAGCGTCTAGTTGCTGTGACCGCCTGTACGGGGCCGTGCGCTTTCCTTACCCAAGCCTGGGTGGTTAGCAGTGTCCGTTTGTGCGGCACCGCATGCACTCTCGTGCCTTTATATATTATTATTTCTGTCTCTCTGACAGCTCAGTTGTGGTGTCGAGCGCATGAGGTCTTTGAACTCAAATCCTTTGTCTTGGGATAGTGTTCAGAGACTTCTTGCTTGCGCTCTATGTGCGGTACCGTGGCCCTGTGACGCAACAGGGTTCACTTCCTTCACACAGGGTGAAGTTAACCCATGTGTGTATACTTATTGTACCGCCATATCGTCTGTCTCTACTAGCAGCAGGGTTTTCACCTGCACGGTGGACCCCGGACTGCGAACGCACCTAATACCATAACATCTGATTCTTGGTGCGTTCCGCCAGTCCTTAACAGTGACAGCTGCCAATGATCAAAATCAACAAGAAAACCCACTTTAAACAGAAATTCCTAGGGTTAGGGTTAGGTGTTGTGAATTCTGTTGTCGAACTCCCTCCTGTGGTCGTGAATGGTACTTCGGCGAGTTCTGTCCATGGACTCCCTCTGGTGGCTGTGAGTGGAGCTGCTGCTTCTGAGGTTCCTTCCACAGGTGACGTGATTTATCCTTTGGTTGGCTGCTCTATTTAACTCCACTCAGATCGTTACTCCATGCCAGCTGTCAATGTTCCTGCATTTGTTCAGTTCGCTCTTGGATTTTTCTGGTGACCTGTCTACTCCAGCAGAAGCTAAGTTCCTGCCAGTTATTATTTGTTCATTGTTGCCTTGTCCAGCTGGATATCATGATTTTGCCTTACTAGCTGGAAGCTCTGGGATGCAGAGTGGCATCTCCGCACCGTTAGTCGGTACGGAGGTCCTTTTGCACACTCTGCGTGGTCTTTTGTAGTTTTTTGTGCTGACCGCAAAGATACCTTTCCTATCCTGAGTCTGTTTAGTAAGTCTGGCCTCCCTTTGCTGAAACCTGTTTCATTTCTGCATTTGTGACTTTCATCTTTACTCACAGTCAATATATGTGGGGGGATGCCTTTTCCTTTGGGGAATTTCTCTGAGGCAAGGTAGGCTTTATTTTCTATCTCTAGGGCTAGCTAGCTCTTAGGCTGTGAAGAGGCGTCTAGGGAGAGTCAGGAACGCTCCACGGCTATTTCTAGTTGTTGTGATAGGATTAGGGGTTGCGGTCAGCAGAGCTCCCACATCCCAGAGCTTGTCCTGTGTCAGTTTAACTATCAGGTCGTGCCGGGTGCTCCTAACCACCAGGTCCATAACAGTACAGCTGGCCCAAAGTATTAATGCATCTCAATATAGGGATAAGAGAAGTTCTGAGACCATTTTTTTTTTCTTTGCACTGTGTTTTGTCTCTCTTTTCCCCTAAACCTTTGGGTGGTTCAGGACACAGGTGTAGATATGGACATTCAAGGTCTGTCCTCTTGTGTGGATCATCTCACTGCAAGGGTACAAAACATTCAAGATTTTGTGGTTCAGAATCCGATGTTAGAGCCTAGAATTCCTATTCCTGATTTATTTTCTGGGGATAGATCTAAGTTCTTGAATTTCAAACATAATTGTAAACTGTTTCTAGCTTTGAAACCCCGCTCCTCTGGTGACCCCGTTCAACAAGTAAAAATCATTATTTCTTTGTTGCGTGGTGACCCTCAAGACTGGGCATTTTCCCTTGCGCCAGGAGATCCTGCATTGCGTGATGTTGATGCGTTTTTTCTGGCGCTTGGATTGCTTTATGATGAACCAAATTCAGGGGATCAGGCAGAGAAAATCTTGCTGGCTTTGTGTCAGGGTCAGGATGAAGCGGAGGTGTACTGTCAGAAGTTTAGAAAGTGGTCTGTGCTTACTCAGTGGAATGAGTGTGCCCTGGCGGCAATTTTCAGAAAGGGTCTTTCTGAAGCCCTTAAGGATGTCATGGTGGGATTTCCCACACCTGCTGGTCTGAATGAGTCTATGTCCTTGGCCATTCAGATCGATCGGCGCTTGCGTGAGCGCAAAGCTGTGCACCATTTGGCGGTATTCTCTGAGCATAGGCCTGAGCCTATGCAGTGTGATAGGACTTTGACTAGAGCTGAACGGCAAGAACACAGACGTCGGAATGGGCTGTGTTTTTACTGTGGTGAATCCACTCATGCTATCTCCGATTGTCCTAAGCGCACTAAGCGGTTCGCTAGGTCTGCCACCATTGGTACGGTACAGTCTAAATTTCTTTTGTCCGTTACTCTGATTTGCTCTCTGTCGTCCTATTCTGTTATGGCATTTGTGGATTCAGGCACTGCTCTGAATTTGATGGACTTGGAGTTTGCCAGGCGCTGTGGTTTTTTCTTGGAGCCCTTGCAGTATCCTATTCCATTGAGAGGAATTGATGCTACGCCTTTGGCCAAGAATAAGCCTCAGTACTGGACTCAATTGACCATGTGCATGGCTCCTGCACATCAGGAGGATATTCGCTTTTTGGTGTTGCATAGTCTGCATGATGTGGTCGTTTTGGGGTTGCCATGGCTACAGGTCCATAATCCAGTGTTGGATTGGAGATCTATGTCTGTGTCCGGCTGGGGTTTTCAGGGGGTACATGGTGATGTTCCATTGTTGTCAATTTCGCCTTCCACTCCTTCTGAGGTCCCTGAGTTTTTATCAGATTACCGGGATGTATTTGAAGAGCCCAAATCCGGTGCCCTACCTCCTCATAGGGATTGCGATTGTGCTATTAATTTGATTCCTGGTAGTAAGTTTCCTAAGGGCCGACTGTTTAATTTATGTGTGCCAGAGCACGCCGCTATGCGGAGTTATATAAAGGAATCCTTGGAGAAGGGTCATATTCGCCCGTCGTCGTCACCATTGGGAGCAGGGTTCTTTTTTGTGGCCAAGAAGGATGGTTCTTTGAGACCTTGTATTGATTACCGCCTTCTCAATAAGATCACAGTCAAATTTCAGTATCCTTTGCCGCTGCTGTCTGATTTGTTTGCTCGAATTAAGGGGGCTAGTTGGTTCACCAAGATAGATCTTCGAGGGGCGTATAATCTTGTGCGAATTAAACAGGGCGATGAATGGAAAACAGCATTTAATACGCCCGAGGGCCATTTTGAGTACCTGGTTATGCCATTCGGGCTTTCTAATGCTCCATCTGTGTTTCAGTCCTTTATGCATGACATCTTCCGAGAGTACCTGGATAGATTCATGATTGTATATTTGGATGACATTTTGGTCTTTACGGATGATTGGGAGTCTCATGTGAAGCAGGTCAGAATGGTGTTCCAGGTCCTTCGTGCGAATTCCTTGTTTGTGAAGGGGTCAAAGTGTCTCTTTGGAGTTCAGAAGGTTTCATTTTTGGGTTTCATTTTTTCCCCTTCTACTATCGAGATGGACCCTGTTAAAGTTCAGGCCATTTATGATTGGACTCAGCCGACATCTGTGAAGAGCCTGCAGAAGTTCCTGGGCTTTGCTAATTTTTACCGTCGCTTCATCGCTAATTTTTCTAGTATTGCTAAACCGTTGACTGATTTGACCAAGAAAGGTGCTGATGTGGTCAATTGGTCCTCTGCGGCTGTGGAGGCTTTTCAGGAGTTGAAGCGTTGTTTTTCTTCTGCCCCTGTGTTGTGCCAGCCAGATGTTTCGCTCCCGTTTCAGGTCGAGGTTGATGCTTCTGAGATTGGAGCAGGGGCTGTTTTGTCGCAAAGAAGTTCTGATGGCTCGGTGATGAAACCATGTGGCTTCTTTTCTAGAAAATTCTCGCCTGCTGAGCGAAATTATGATGTTGGCAATCGAGAGTTGTTGGCCATCAAGTGGGCATTCGAGGAGTGGCGACATTGGCTTGAAGGAGCTAAACATCGCGTGGTGGTCTTGACGGATCACAAGAATTTAACTTATCTCGAGTCTGCCAAACGGTTGAATCCTAGACAGGCTCGATGGTCGCTCTTTTTCTCCCGTTTTGATTTTGTGGTTTCATACCTTCCGGGATCTAAGAATGTGAAGGCTGATGCCCTGTCAAGGAGCTTTGTGCCTGACTCTCCGGGTGCTCCGGAGCCGGCGGGTATTCTTAAAGAGGGGGTAATTTTGTCTGCCATCTCCCCTGTTTTGCGGCACGTGCTGCAGAAGTTTCAGGCTGATAGACCTGACCGTTGTCCAACGGAGAAACCGTTTGTCCCTGATAGATGGACTAGTAGAGTTATCTCTGAGGTTCATTGTTCGGTGTTGGCTGGTCATCCTGGAATCTTTGGTACCAGAGATTTGGTGGCTAGATCCTTTTGGTGGCCTTCTTTGTCACGGGATGTGCTTTCTTTTGTGCAGTCCTGTGGGACTTGAGCTCGGGCTAAGCCCTGCTGTTCTCGTGCCAGTGGGTTGCTTTTGCCCTTGCCGGTCCCGAAGAGTCCCTGGACGCATATTTCCATGGATTTTATTTCTGATCACCCTGTTTCTCAAAGGATGTCGGTCATTTGGGTGGTTTGTGATCGCTTCTCTAAGATGGTCCATTTGGTACCCTTGTCTAAATTGCCTTCCTCCTCTGATTTGGTGCCATTGCTTTTCCAGCATGTGGTTCGTTTGCATGGCATTCCGGAGAACATCGTCTCGGACAGAGGTTCCCAGTTTGTTTCGAGGTTTTGGCGGTCCTTTTGTGCTAAGATGGGCATTGATTTGTCTTTTTCTTTGGCTTTCCATCCTCAGACTAATGGCCAAACCGAACGAACTAATCAGACTTTGGAGACATATCTGAGATGCTTTGTTTCTGCTGATCAGGATGATTGGGTGTCCTTCTTGCCTTTGGCTGAGTTCGCCCTTAATAATCGGGCCAGCTCGGCTACTTTAGTTTCTCCTTTTTTCTGTAATTCTGGTTTCCATCCTCGTTTCTCTTCCGGGCAGGTTGACTCTTCGGACTGTCCTGGTGTGGCTACTGTGGTGGACAGGTTGCAGCAGATTTGGACTCATGTGGTGGACCATTTGACATTGTCCCAGGAGAAGGCTCAACGTTTCGCTAACCGCCGGCGCTGTGTTGGTCCCCGACTTCGTGTTGGGGATTTGGTTTGGTTGTCATCTCGTCATGTTCCTATGAAGGTTTCCTCTCCTAAGTTTAAGCCTCGTTTCATTGGGCCATATAAGATTTCTGAAGTTCTTAATCCTGTGTCATTTCGTTTGGACCTTCCAGCTTCTTTTGCCATCCATAATGTATTCCATAGGTCGTTGTTGCGGAGATACGTGGCGCCTATGGTTCCCTCCGTTGATCCTCCTGCCCCGGTGTTGGTCGAGGGGGAGTTGGAGTATATGGTGGAGAAGATTTTGGATTCTCGTGTTTCGAGACGGAAACTCCAGTACCTGGTCAAGTGGAAGGGTTGTGGTCAGGAAGATAATTCCTGGGTTTTTGCCTCTGATGTTCATGCTGCCGATCTAGTTTGTGCCTTTCATTTGGCTCATTCTGATCGGCCTGGGGGCTCTGGTGAGGGTTCGGTGACCCCTCCTCAAGGGGGGGTACTGTTGTGAATTATGTTGTCAAACTCCCTCCTGTGGTCGTGAATGGTACTTCGGCGAGTTCTGTCCATGGACTCCCTCTGGTGGCTGTGAGTGGAGCTGCTGCTTCTGAGGTTCCTTCCACAGGTGACGTGATTTATCCTTTGGTTGGCTGCTCTATTTAACTCCACTCAGATCGTTACTCCATGCCAGATGTCAATGTTCCTGCATTTGTTCAGTTCGCTCTTGGATCTTTCTGGTGACCTGTCTACTCCAGCAGAAGCTAAGTTCCTGCCAGTTATTATTTGTTCATTGTTGCCTTGTGCAGCTGGATATCATGATTTTGCCTTACTAGCTGGAAGCTCTGGGATGCAGAGTGGCATCTCCGCACCGTTAGTCGGTGCGGAGGTCCTTTTGCACACTCTGCGTGGTCTTTTGTAGTTTTTTGTGCTGACCGCAAAGATACCTTTCCTATCCTCTGTCTGTTTAGTAAGTCTGGCCTCCCTTTGCTGAAACCTGTTTCATTTCTGCATTTGTGACTTTCATCTTTACTCACAGTCAATATATGTGGGGGGCTGCCTTTTCCTTTGGGGAATTTCTCTGAGGCAAGGTAGGCTTTATTTTCTATCTCTAGGGCTAGCTAGCTGTTAGGCTGTGAAGAGGAGTCTAGGGAGAGTCAGGAACGCTCCACGGCTATTTCTAGTTGTTGTGATAGGATTAGGGGTTGCGGTCAGCAGAGTTCCCACATCCCAGAGCTTGTCCTGTGTCAGTTTAACTATCAGGTCGTGTCGGGTGCTCCTAACCACCAGGTCCATAACAGTTAGGGTTAGGATCCCTAGTAACCCTAGGGATCCTAACCCTAACCCTATCCCTAACCCTAACCCTAACCTTATCCCTAACCCTATCCCTAACCCCAACCCTATCCCTAACCCTTACCCAAACCCTAACCCTAAGGGATCCTAACCCTAACCTTAAGGGATCCTAACCCTAACCCTAAGGGATCCTAACCCTAACCCTAACCCAAAGGGAAACTGTTATGATCAGGTGACCTTGGAGCAGCATGAAAACTTTCACTGGAGTAGGTGGTAACTATACTGACCGCAAACCCTGATCTTATCACCACAACTAGAAGTAGCCGTGGGGTGTACCTAACAAAACCTAGACACCTCGACACAGCCGGAGGACTAAATACCGCTATAGATGGAAATAGGAATTTCTACCTTGCCTCAGAGCAGAACCCAAAAGGATAGGCAGCCCCCCACAAATATTGACTGTGAGTAGTAGAGGAAAAGACACACGTAGGCAGAAAACAGGATTTAGCAAATGAGGCACACACTAGCTAAATAGGAAAGGATAGGACAGGATACTAAGCAGTCAGTATTAAAAATCCTTCCAAAAATATCCACAGCAGAAAATACAAAAACTCCACCATCTAACGAAGATGTGGAGCGTATATCTGCATCTCCAGAGAATCCAACAAGACCGAGAAAACACTGACACAGTCTAAGCTGAACAAGAGAAAAACAAATGAATAGCACAGAATATAAGCACACTGCATGTGTGTCACAGGAACAAAAACCAGACACTTATCATTGCTGAATTGACAGCTGAGCAGAAGAAACATTGAAAACTGGAAAGGGCTAAAAAATCCTGCACACTTAAATATCCCAGTCAGAACAGCAATCAGCAGATACACCTGGCCAGGACTGTGACTCAGAGACAACTGCATTCCCACCTACAACCACTGGAGGGAACCCAAGAGCAGAATTCACAACAGTATCCCCCCCTTGAGGAGAGGTCACCGAACCCTCACCAGGGCCTCCAGAACGATCAGGATGAGCCAGATGAAAGGCACGGACCAAATCAGCAGCATGGACATCAGAGGCAAAAACCCAAGAATTATCCTCCTGGCCATAACCCTTGCATTTGACAAGGTACTGAAGCCTCCGCCTCGAAAAACGAGAATCCAAAATCTTCTCAACCACATACTCCAACTCACCATCAACCAACACAGGGGTCGGAGGATCAACAGAGGGAACAATGGGCACCACATATTTCCGCAATAAAGATCTATGGAAGACATTATGGATAGCAAAAGAGGCCGGAAACGCCAAACGAAAAGACACTGGATTAATAATCTCAGAAATCTTATAAGGACCAATAAACCGAGGCTTAAACTTAGGGGAAGAAACCTTCATAGGAACATGACGGAAAGACAACCAGACCAGATCCCCAACCCGAAGCCGGGAACCAACACACCGACGACGGTCAGCAAAACGTTGAGCCTCCTCCTGAAACAACACCAAATTGTCCACCACATGAGCCCAAATCTGCTGCAACCTGTCAACCACAAAATCCACACCAGGACAGTCAGAAGGCTCAACCTGCCCAGAAGAAAAACGAGGATGAAAACCAAAATTACAAAAGAAAGGCGAAACCAAAGTAGCCGAACTAGCCCGATTATTAAGGGCAAACTCGGCCAATGGCAAGAAGGCCACCCAATCATCCTGATCAGCAGACACAAAGCATCTCAAATAAGTTTCCAAAGTCTGATAAGTTCGCTCGGTCTGACCATTTGTCTGAGGATGAAATGCAGAAGAAAAAGACAAATCAATGCCCAGCCTAGCACAAAAAGGCCCGCCAAAACCTAGAAACAAACTGGGAACCTCTGTCGGACACAAAATTCTCCGGAATCCCATGCAAACAAACCACATGCTGAAAAAACAACGGATCCAAACCTGAAGAGGAAGGCAATTTAGGCAAAGGCACCAAATGAACCATCTTAGAGAACCGGTCACAAACAACCCAGATAACAGACATTTTCTGGGAGACTGGAAGATCAGAAATAAAATCCATCTAAATATGCGTCCAGGGCCTCTCAGGAACTTGCAATGGCAAAAGCAACCCACTAGCACGGGAACAACAATGCTTGGCCCGCGCACAAGTCCCACAGGACTGCACAAAAAAACGCACATCACGCGACAAAGAAGGCCACCAAAAGGACCTACCAACCAAGTCTCTGGTACCAAAAATGCCAGGATGACCAGCCAACACGGAACAGTAACCTTAGAAATCACTCTACTAGTCCATCTGTCAGGAACAAACAGTTTCCCCACAGGACAGCGGTCAGGTTTGTCAGCCTGAAATTCCTGAAGAACCCGTCGTAAATCAGGGGAAATGGCAGAAAGGACCACCCCTTCTTTCAGAATACCGACCAGTTCTAACACCTTAGGAGAATCAGGCAAAAAACTCCTAGAGAGGGCATCAGCCTTAATATTCTTAGAACCCGGAAGGTACGAGACCATGAAATCAAAACGGGAAAAAAACAAGGACCATCGAGCCTGTCTAGGATTCAGCCGTTTGGCAGACTCGAGGTAAATAAGATTCTTATGATCGGTCAAGACCACAATATGGAGCTTAGCTCCCTCAAGCCAATGTCGCCACTCCTCAAACGCCCACTTCATAGCCAACAACTCCCGATTGCCGACATCATAATTGCGTTCAGCAGGCGAAAACTAACGGGAAAAGAAGGTACACGGTTTCATCAAGGAACCAACAGGATCCCTCTGAGACAAAACGGCCCCTGCCCCAATCTCAGAAGCGTCAACCTTGACCTGAAATGGAAGAGAAACATCCGGTTGGCACAACACTGGAGCAGAATTAAATCGACGTTTAAGTTCCTGAAAGGCAGAGACAGCCGCAGAGGACCAATTCGCCACATCAGCGCCTTTCTTCGTCAAATCGGTCAAGGGTTTAACCACACTGGAAAAATTAGCAATGAAACGGCGATAAAAATTTGCAAAACCAAAAAAATTTCTGAAGGCTCTTCACAGATGTGGGCTGAATCCAATCATGTATGGCCTGAACCTTAACCGAATCCATCTCTATAGACGAGGGAGAAAAAATAAAGCCCAAAAAAGAAACTTTCTGCACCCCAAAAAGACACTTAGACCCTTTCACAAACAAAGCATTGTCACGAAGGATCTGAAATACCATCCTGACCTGTTGCACATGAGTCTCCCAATCATCTGAAAAAATCAAAATATCGTCCGAATATATAATCAAGAATTTATCAAGATAAGTCCGGAAGATATCATGCATGAAGGACTGAAAAACAGATGGAGCATTAGAGAGTCCGAATGGCATCACAAGGTATTCAAAATGGCCTTCAGGCGTGTTAAACGCAGTTTTCCATTCATCACCCTGCTTAATACGAACAAGATTATATGCCCCCGAAGGTCAATCTTAGTAAACCAACTAGCTCCCTTAATCCTAGCAATCAAATCGGAAAGCAAAGGTAAAGGGTATTGAAACTTGACCGTGATCTTATTCAAGAGGCGATAATCAATACAGGGTCTCAAGGAACCATCTTTTTTAGCAACAAAAAAGAACCCCGCTCCCAATGGTGAAGAAGATGGCCGAATATGCCCTTTCTCCAAAGACTAATTAATATAGCTCCGCATGGCGGTATGTTCAGGCACAGACAGGTGGAAAAGTCGACCCTTAGGAAACGTACAGCCTGTAATCAAGTCAATAGCACAATTGCAGTCCCTGTGCGGTGGAAGGAAACTGGACTTGGGCTCATCGAATACATCCTGAAAAGCAGACAAAAACTCTGGAATTTCAGAAGAGGAAGAAGAGGAGATTGACATCAAAGGAACATCATCATGAACCCCCTGACAACCCCAACTAGTCACAGACATGGACTTCCAATCCAACACAGGATTATGTACCTGCAACCATGGAAAACCCAGCACGATAGCATCATGCCAATTATGCAACACCAGAAATCGACAATCTTCCTGATGGACTGGCGCCATGCGCATGGTAACCTGTGTCCAAAACTGGGGTTTATTTTTAGCCAAGGGTGTAGCATCAATGCCCCTTACAGGAACAGGGTGCTGCAAAGGCTGTAAGGGAAAACCACAACGCTTGGCAAACTCGAAGTCCATTAAGTTCAAGGCGGCGCCTGAATCCACAAATGCCATGACAGAAAATGATGACAATGAGCAGATCAAGGACACAGATAATAAAAATTTAGGTTGTACAGTACTGATGGTAATTGAACTGGCGATCCTCTTTGTCCGCTTAGGATAGACAGAAATGACATGAGAAGCGTCGCCACAATAATAACACAACCTATTCTGAAACCTTGTCGTTTTGTTCTAGACAGAATCCTATCACACTGCATTGGCTCAGGAATTTGCTCTGAGGATAACGCCACAGCGCGCACAGTTCTGCGCTCCCGCAAGCGCGGGTCAATCTGAATGGCCAGAGACATAGAATCACTCAGCCCGGAAGGCGTGGGAAACCCCACCATAACATCTTTAACGGATTCAGAAAGACCCTGTCTGAAAATTGCCGCCAAAGCATCATTATTCCATTTAGTCAACACCGACCATTTTCTGAATTCCTGACAATACAATTCTGCCGCCTCTTGACCCTGAGATAGGGCCAACAAGGTCTTTTCAGCTTGATCCACAGAATTAGGTTCATCATATAACAATCCCAAGGCCTGAAAAAAGGAGTCTACATCAAGCAAAGCCGGATTCCCAGATTCCAGGGAAAATGCCCAATCCTGCGGGGTGCCACGCAGCAGGGAAATGACAATTTTTACTCGCTGAATGGAATCACCGGAGGATCGAGGTCTCAAAGCAAAAAACAGTTTACAGTTGTTTTTAAACCTCAAAAATTTGGACCTGTCACCAAAAAACAATCAGGAGTAGGAATCTTCGGTTCTAAAACAGGAGTCTGAACAATGTAATCAGAAATACCCTGTACCCGAGCAGCAAGCTGGTCTAGACGAGAAGCTAATTCCTGAACATTCATACTAGCACAAGGCTCTTCAGCCACCCAGAGATAAAGAGGGAGGAGAAGGCAAAGTAGACTGAAGAAAAAAAAATGGCTCAAGACCTTTCTTCCCTTCTTCTGAGATGCATTTAACTCATTATTGGCCAGTTGTACTGTTATGATCAGGTGACCTTGGAGCAGCATGAAAACTTTCACTGGAGTAGGTGGTAACTATACTGACCGCAAACCCTGATCTTACCACCACAACTAGAAGTAGCCGTGGGGTGTACCTAACAAAACCTAGACACCTCGACACAGCCGGAGGACTAAATACCCCTATAGATGGAAATAGGATTTTTTACCTTGCCTCAGAGCAGAACCCCAAAGGATAGGCAGCCCCCCACAAATATTGACTGTGAGTAGTAGAGGAAAAGACACACGTAGGCAGAAAACAGGATTTAGCAAATGAGGCACACACTAGCTAAATAGGAAAGGATAGGACAGGATACTAAGCGGTCAGTATTAAAAATCCTTCCCAAAATATCCACAGCAGAAAATACAAAAACTCCACCATCTAACTAAGATGTGGAGCGTATATTTGCATCTCCAGAGAATCCAACAAGACCGAGAAAACACTGACACAGTCTAAGCTGGACAAGAGAAGAACAAATGAATAGCACAGAATATAAGCACACTGCATGTGTGCCACAGCAACAAAAACCAGACACTTATCTTTGCTGAATTGACAGCTGAGCAGGAGAAGCCAGAAAGTGATCCATCACTTCAGAAGAAACATTGAAAACTGGCAAGGGCTAAAGAATCCTGCACACTTAAATATCCCAGTCAGAACATCAATCAGCAGATACACCTGGCCAGGACTGTGACTCAGAGACAACTGCATTCCCACCTACAACCACTGGAGGGAACCCAAGAGCAGAATTCACAACAGGATCCTAACCCTAACCCTAACCCTAAGGGATCCTAACCCTAACCCTTAGGGTTAGGGTTAGGGTTAGGATCCCTTAGGGTTAGGGTAAGGGTTAGGGTTAGGGTTTGGGGTTGGCTTATCAGTGTGTATTCTTGTGTTTTTCTATTAAAACGCATGCGTTTAAAAATGCATGCAAAAGCATGTGCTTAAAAACGCATGCATTTACATAGACAGCAATAGGTTTTTTTGCCGCAAAAAAACGCCGCTAGAAATTACTACATGTTGCATTTCTGCAACACAACGCATGCATAGAAAAGATGCATGTGGTGGCAAAACGCGGCAAAACGCATGCAAAAAACGCATGCGTTTTTAATGTTAAGTATAGGTGAAAAAACGCATGCATTTTTTTGCGCTAAAACGCAGCGGCAAAAAACGCAAATGTGAAACCAGCCACAGAGTCCCTTTAACTATTTATATGCAGGCACTGTTTTGGAACAACTTGTTGTATATATTAGTTGTAGCTGTCCCTGCTGTTAGCAGTTACCTTGGGTACTTTTTGCTTGTTTTTTTTTATAAATTATGTAATAAAATCTATGATATATTGGCACTTTATGCTGTGGTTCTCTGTTGTGGTTGATAAATGATCCAGTTATTTTGTGCCCCAGAGATTTGATATGGGTTCAGAGATATAGTTATGAGAATTATTATGTGTCTAGACTTTAAGGACACCCTATAATGTGAATTACATATTAACCCCTTTCAGACATTGCTATTTTCTATTTCTGTGTTTTCATTTTTTCCTCTCCCTCCAAGAGTCAAAACTTTTGACATTTTTTGTCAAATAGACATATGAAGACTTAGTTTTTTCAGGACGAGTTGTTCTTAGAATGACACCATTCATTTAATCATGTGATATACGGTAAGGCAGGAGACAAAAATACTATTGTGGCGGAGAAAAAAAAAAAAAAAAGAACAATCCAGCAATTGTTTTATTTTTTAAATTTACAGTGTTCACTATATGGTAAAAAATTACCGAACAATGCGATTCTACAGGTCAACGTGCATAGTTTTTCTGTTTATTTAATCTCTTCAGCAACGAGCCTCTTTCACCATCCTGACCAGGCCAAATTTTACAATTTTGACCAGTGTCACTTTATGTGGTAATAACTCTGGAACACTTTAGTGTATCACAGTGATTCTGAAATTATTTTTAGCAACACATTGTCCTTCATATTAATGATAATTTTTGGTTGATATTTTTTGTGGAAACTTTAAAAAAAAAAAAAGTTTGAAAAGTTTGCAATTTTCAAACTTTTAATTTGTATGCACTTAAACTGATAATTATGTGTCACACAAAATTGTTAATAAATAACATTTACCACATTTAGCAAAATGGCTCCTCACCCTCCAAAATAATTTCAGCAAATTCTGTGCTCCCAAATCCAAATGCCCCCTCCCTTATGAGCCCCACAATCTACCTAAACCACATATTGCATCCATGTTTGGCATTTCTGAAGTGATGAGAACCCGCCTAACTTACAGGTGCATACCTCCTGAAGAACGGGCTGGGCATAACATAGTGGTGACTAAAATGTACTGGTCATTACAGCGTACTGGTCACTACAACGGCAGTTTGCAGTTTTCATTCAGCAACATTCATTGCTGCTTGTTTCTGGAAAATACCCATGGAGTCAAAATCATCACTACACCTGTAGATAAATTCCCAAAGGGGTATAATTTCTAAAATGGGGTCAATTGAGGGGGGATTCTACTCTTCTAGCAATTAGGGGCTCTGTATATGGAGTCTGCAACCTGTTCTAGGAAAATCTGCACTTCAGGAGGTAAATAGCGCTCCATTCCTCCCGAGTCTCTCTATATGGCTAAGTTGTACCGTACAGCCACAGATGGGATATTGCCACATTCAGTAGAAATTGTGGGACAAATTGTGGTGCCACTTTTATCCACTCCTTGTGTGAAAATGTAAAATCTGAGGCTAAAACAAAATTTTGGTGGTAAAAATGTAGTTATGTTTTTCTTCATTATCCAACGGTAAAACATTTTTTGACATACCCGTGCTGTCAATATGATCACTGCACCCCTAGATGAATTAATTGAGAGGTGCAGTTTGTAAAATGATGTCACTTATGGGGAGCTCTGCTGTTCTGGCACCTCATGAGCTCTCCCAGTGGGTCATGGCACCTGCAAACCATAACAGTAAAATCTGGCGCTCTTTGCCTTCTGATCTTTGCACTGTGCCAGAAAAATATTTCCCAATTACATGTAATGCATTGGCGCACTCAGAAAACATGGACCTCAGTTTGTTTGAAAAAAAATCCTATTAGCCCTTAGAAAAATTAAAAATTTGGGGCTAAAACAACATTTTAGTGGTAAAAATGTAATTTATTCTTTGTTCACCGCTCAGTGGTATAAAATTCTGTGAGGCACATGTGGTGTCAATATTATCACAGCACCACTAGATGAATTTATTGGGGAATGTAGTTTGTAAAATGATTTCACATATAGGGGAGTTTTGTTGCTCTGGCATCCCAGGGGCTCTGCCAATGTGACATGACACCTTTGAACAATTTCAGCAAAATCTGAACTCCAATATGGCGCCTCTTCCCTTCTGAGCTTTGCACTGTACCTCAAAAGTAGTTCCCCCACATATAAGCTATTGGCATACTCAGGAGAAATTGCACAACAGACTATATGGTGCAATTTTTCCTGTTACCTTTATGAAAATGCAAAATTCGGGGGCAAAATAACATTTTTGTGTGGAAAATGTGATTTTTTTAATTTCACGGCTCAATGTTATAAACTTCTGTGAAGCACCTGGGTGTTCAAGGTGCTCACCATGCATCTAAGAACATTCTTTGAAGGGTCTAGTTTCCAAGATATGGTCACTTGTGGGGGGTTTCCACTGTTTAGGCACATCAGGGGCTCTCCAAATGGGACTTGATGTCCGCTAATGATTCCAGGAAATTTTACATTCAAAAAGTCAAATGATGCTCATTCCCTTCTGAGCCTTGCCGTGTGCCCAAACTGTAGTTTTCTCCCTCATATTTGATATTGGCGTACTCAGGAGAAATTGCACAATAAAATGCATGATGCAATTTCTCCGGTTACCCTTACAAAAATGCAATATTTTTTGCTAAAAACATATTTGTGGGAAAATTGATATTTTTTTATTTTTACGACTCAACGTTTAAACTTCTGGAAGCACCTAAGGGTTCAATGTGCTCACCATACTACTAGATCAGTTCCCTGAAGTGTCTAGTTTTCAAAATTATGTCACTTGTGGGGGATTTTCACTGTGTAGGCACATCAGAGGCTCTCCAAATGCGACATGATGTCAACCAATTGTTCCAGCAAATTTTTGCATTCAAAAAGTCAAATGGCACTCCTTCCCTTCCAAGCTCTGCCGTGCGCACAAACAGTGGTTTTCTCACTCATATTGGGTATCAGCGTATTTAGGAGAAATTGCACAACAAATTATATGGTGCAATTTCTCCTGTTACCCTTATGAAAATGCAACATTTTGTTGCTAAAAACAAATTTATGGGGAAAATGTTTTTATTTTTTTTATTTTTATTGCTCAACGTTGTAAACTTCTGTGAAGCACCTGAGGATTCAATGTGCTTACCACACCTCTAGATCAGTTCCCTGTGGGGTCTATTTCCCAAATTGTATCACTTGTTCGGAATTTTCACTGTTTAGGCACATCAGAGGCTCTCCAAACGCGAAATGCGTCAACCAATTGTTCCAGCAAATTTAGCATTCAAAAAGTCAATTGGCGCTCCTTCCCTTCCAAGCTCTGCCTTGCACCCAAACAGTGCTTTTCTCCCTCACATCAGGTATCAGCATGCTGAGGAGATATTACACAACAAATCTTGGGTTCCATTTTTCCTGTTATCCTTGTCAAAATAGATAAAATTGGATCTGAAGTAAATTTTTTATCCACATTCCAAAAATTCCAGTGAAGCACCTGAAGGGTTAATAAACTTCTTGAATATGGTTTTGAGCACCTTGAGGGGTGCAGTTGTTAGAATGCTGTCACTTTTGGGTATCTTCTATCAAATAGACCCCTCAAAAGGACATCAAATGTGATGGGGTCCCTAAAAAAATGGTTTTGGAAATTTTGTTGTAAAAATTAGAAATCACTGGTCAACTTTTAACCCTTATAACTTCCTAAGAAAAAATTTTTATTGCAAAATTGTGCTGATGTAAAGTAGACATGTGGGAAATGTTACTTATTACGTATTTTGTGTGACATATCTCTGTGAGTTAAGGGCATGAAAATTCAAAGTTGGAAAATTGCCAAATTTTCGAAATTTTTGCCAAATTTCCATTTTTTTTTCCACAAATAACCCCAAGTCATATCAAATAAATGTTACCACTATCATAAGGTACAACATGTCTCGAAAAAACAGTCTCAGAATTATCGAGGTCCGTTGAAGCGTTCCAGAGTTATTACCTCATAAAATGACAGTGGTCAGAATTGTATAAATTGGCCTGGTCATTAACGTGCAAATCACCTTTGAGGGTAAAGGGGTTAAAAACCAGAAGTGGCTACTGCATGACTTGGTGCTCAAACTGCTCGCCTGATTTGCATTGGAGTGATGTGGAAGACAGATGTCCATGGGCCGCAGGTGCAACTCTGTGCTTTCAGCAGGGGACCGTGTGAAAGAGAAAGTGAATGAACTGAAGGCACTCTCAGCCAATCAATTTAAAACCACCACTATTTTTTCTGGCCTCACTATTCATCCAGTGGTACTTGGGCCTACAAAATTACACAGAACTTCCTGCCGCCTGCATGCACCAGAGGAAGGTGTGTCATTTGGGTGTATAGCAGGCACAGATCGACCAAGACCTCTCTCACCCTGCAGCATCTACACCACCAGCAATACAAACTTGTCCCCTATTTGATGTTTTCCTCATTGTTTTCACTCTAAAAAATTGCAGAGTATTACGCAGCCTGTATATAAAGAGAGTGTGGCCAGCAGATTATTACACTGCCTGTTTTCAGACTCCTCCCAAAAAAATCAAAACAAAAACAGTGTTGGCTACCTCCTCATTCTACGCCTCATCCATCTACACTTCCACCTCCTCCTCCACTTGGTTCAAAAGAATTTTTTCCCTTTTTATTCTGCTATTTTAAGTCATTTCCCTATCCACATTTGTTAGCAGGGCAATTGTGCTGCTCTTATTCCCATTTAGCCACCTTTTACAATGCACTAGCCCTTACTGTGACCATTTTACAGCCATTTTAAAGCACTGAAGTTCAGGTTGGCATTGATTTCTACTGGGTTTGGGGTCAAGTTCGGATGCCGAAATCGAAGATCCCAGGTCCACTCATCCTTAGCCTTAATCTGTTTTATAATAAAAAAAATTTTTTATGCATTTACAGTACAGACCAAAAGTTTGGACACACCTTCTCATTAAAATATTTTTCTGTTTTTTCATGACTTTGAAAACTGTCAGGTTTAATAAGTGGGATTTCCTGCCTTATAAATGGGGTTGGGACCATCAGTTGTGTTGTGCAGAAGTCTGGGGGATACACAGCTGATAGTCCTACTGAATAGACTATTAGAATTTCTATTATGGCAAGAAAAAGCAGCTAAGTAAAGAAAAATGAGTGGCCATCATTACTTTAAGAAATGAAGGTCAGTCAGTCCGAAAAATTGGAAAAACTTTGAAAGTGTCCCCAAGTGCAGTGGCAAAAACCATCAAGCGCTACAAAGAAACTGGTTCACATGAGGACTGCCCCAGGAAAGGAAGACCAAGAGTCACCTCTGCTTCTGAGGATAAGTTTATCTGAGTCACCAGCCTCAGAAATCGCAGGTTAACAGCAGCTCAGATTAGAGACCAGGTCAATGCCACACAGAGTTCTAGCAGCAGACACATCTTTACAACAACTGTTAAGAGGAGACTTTGTGCAGCAGGCCTTCATGGTAAAGTAGCTGCTAAGAAACCACTGCTAAGGACAGGCAACAAGCAGAAGAGACTTGTTTGGGCCAAGAAACATAAGGAATGGACATTAGACCAGTGGAAATCTGTGCTTTGGTCTGATGAGTCCAAATTTGAGATCTTTGGTTTCAACCACCGTGTCTTTGTGTGACGCAGAAAAGGTGAACGGATGGACTCTACATGCCTGGTTCCCACTGTGAAGCATGGAGGAGGAGGTGTGATGGTGCTTTTCTGGTGACACTGTTGGGGATTTATTCAAAATTCATGGCTATCACAGCATCTTGCAGTTACGGGCAGCACGGTGGCGCAGTGGTTAGCACAGCAGCCTTGCAGCGCTGGGGTCCTGGCTTCTAATCCCACCCAAGACAACATCTGCAAAGAGTTTGTATGTTCTCTCCGTGTTTGCGTGGGTTTCCTCCGGGTACTCCAAAGACATACTGATAGGGATTCTAGATTGTGAGCCCCATCGGGGACAGTGAAGATAATGTGTGCAAAACTGTAAAGCGCTATGGAATTTATTAGCACTATATAAAAATAAAGATTATTTAAGATTATTATTGCAGCCGCATGCTGGCCTCCACAGTCACCAGACCTGAACCCAATCGAGATGGTTTGGGGAGAGCTGGACCGCAGAGTGAAGGCAAAAGGGCCAACAAGTGCTAAGCATCTCTGGGAACTCCTTCAAGATTGTTGGAAGACCATTTCCGGTGACTACCTCTTGAAGCTCATCAAGAGAATGCCAAGAGTGTACAAAGCAGTCATCAAAGCAAAAGGTGGCTGCTTTGAAGAACCTAGAATATAAGACATAATTTCAGTTGTTTCACACTTTTTTGTTACGTATATAATTCCACATGTACTGCTGTACTGATCGGGTATATATATAGTTTTGATGCCTTCAGTGTGAATGTACAATTTTCATAGTCATGAAAATACAGAAAAATCTTTAAATGAGAAAAAAAAAAAGGATCTGCACAGATGCATTGATTTTAATGTGTCTACGTGTGTCAGTGGCTCCGGTACACAGTGCCTCATACACAATCTGTTCAAATTGTCTTGAATTTGTACTCCTAGTCTCATAAAGGTTATACACTAAGTGCAAAACCTGCCAAAATGTATAATCAGGGTCATCCATAGCCCCTTGAAGGCATCAACTGGAGTGCCTCATTCAAATATTAACCATGGTGTACTGATCGGGTATATATATATGTGTTAATTCATAGTTTTGATGCCTTCAGTATGAATGGGTATATTTTAAATAAAGTTTGTGAAGCTGCAGATTATTTATTAGGAGGATCTGCAAATCATGGTTAGGTGAATTTGTTTGTGGGTAGATGTTATTATGAGTGTTTTTTAATTTTATCTTTTTTGTATGAAATAATGATTGTTACATATGTACTGTTCGGGTCAATATTGCCCGATAGTGTTTTATACATATCTCCCTCCATATTTTCAATGGCATAAACAATTTATAATATCATTATGGATTATTTATAGCATCTATTATTGTTTATAGATATCTCCAGTTCCTGCAGGTCCGTACACTCAATACTATTGCAAGTTACTGTAGATGGATGGGCTTTGAATACAGGCCTGAGCAGGTCTGTTTTGCTGTAGAATATAAGCTCTCATTTTTGCTAACCTGGTTAGTGTTTGCTATGATTTTATTATTACCATTGTTTATTCATATAGTGCTATTTTATTCCACAATGCTGATTTTACCCCACGAAAGTCATGAGAGTCCATTATTTTGAAAATTGGATAAAAACGTGGCAAGGACATCCATTGAGTGAAGCTTAATTGGAAAAGCTTGACAATGGCTCAGATTCTGAAGAAAATATACAACTGGAGAAAATGTCTGAAGATGGGGACCACAAGTGGTGGGGAAAGTGATTAAGAGAATTCTGATTCTGAAGTTAAAACTGATGAGGCACATGATATCCAGTCAACTAGTCCAATGCAAGCAATTCAGTCTAAAAAAACAAAAATGTAGTTTGGAACTTGCAGCCTTCTGTCCAGGCTAAAATCAGATAGTTCTCTGATAACTAGCCGCTAATAGAGAAGTTTGGGATAAATGGATAGATTTTCTTCCAAAATTATACAATACTGGTTAAAATGTCACTGTGGGTGAGCAACTTGTGGCATTCCGAGGTAGGTGACTGTACAAACAATATTTACCGATTAAGCCATTAAAGTACGGCATCAAGACATGGACACTTTGTGACAGCAGCAGTTTATAGTCTCTAAACACTCTGGTATATACAGGGAAAAAGCCTGGAGAAAAACCTGAAAAGAATCAAGGTATGTGGATGAGTCGCTCGTCAGGGCAGTGGGGTACTCGGTCCCGATTCCGGTCGCATTTAAAGGGGTGGTCACAGTGGCAGAGACCCGGTCCGTTGCCCTGGGCGCCCAAGTAAAAGGGATGGTCTTTAAAGGGGTTGTGGAAATAAGGAAAGTTCATGACACCACCTGTGGTTCTCGGTCAGAGATGACTGACGTTGCTTAAAGGGGTCCTCTGGGGCGATGGTGCTGCACAAAGATGGTGTTGCTTCCCACAGGTGAAGCGGTGTCCCCAGGGCTCCAGGTGTATTTGGCAGGGATGGTGAATGCAGGCAAATAAATGGAGGACACAGGGTTGCACCTGGTTTTCTGGTGTTTAGCCGACTCAGTCAAGGGTACCGGCAACAGGTAAAGATGGAGTCCAGGCAGCCCAAAGACAGGTGGAAATCCCCTTGACAGGTCAGTTTGGGAGCCTTTCACTATGCGATGGTCTGTGGTCCCTTGCTGCCAGTAGCTCTCTAACAACTCTCCTCAACCAGGCAACCCCTACATCCTAGCAACCAGGCAACCCCCACATGTACTTATGCTGGCTAACAGATGTAAATCATTCAGCTGCAGCAAGAAAAATTAAATCTCCGAGCACTAAAAAATACTCGGAGGACACCTGGGCGTGCTCGAGAAATCTCGAGTAACGAGTATATTCGCTCATCACTAATTAAAAACACTATATTTGCTGCTTTCACCTGATGGTGTGGAAAAGTCGGGGCTAATCCAAACTTGGTTCATTTTTATCACAGTGGCTGTTAGGAGTCGAGCTCCCGCTTCTGCACAGGGCAAATCTCAGGCCGTTTCTGCTGCGGTCTCCCATTATTCTCCTGCCGCAGTGGAACCTGCTCAGCGCAGATGTCGGTCCTTGCATCTGGCTCAGTCTCACTCTGTGCTTAGGCTTGTTGTTGCTATTCCACCTTCTGCCTTTAAAGCCAGTGTTGGGCAGCAGCGAGCGGACGCTTTTGGGACTAAGTCCTGCTTTTTCCCTTCTGAGCATGCCCAGGGTGAGATCTCCTGTTGGAGATTGAGGGTCACATGCTCAGATGCTTCAGCGGTTCCCATTGGTCCTCCTGGAAGGTCCTGAAGGTGCTAACTTCTGTGGCAGCTTCCCATTGGTCCTTTATTGGAAGGTCCTGAACGTGCTGCAGCTATATAAGCTTCGCATGACCGCACGGCCATGCGCTAGTGTACATTTGTATACGTGTGTTTGTTGTGAGTGCAAGTCGTTCATTAAATACCCCTACCCTATTGTATGACTGTTCGCGTAAGGAGTATGGCTGCTACCTAGCGCCCGACTAACCACTCACAGTTCGCACTTTGGTGCTCTAAAAATATTCCTATTGTTACTTAATACACGCAGTTGCGGTGTTGAGCTCTATTAGTCTAAACGGACTTCTACCCCGAGTCTTGGGACTGAGTTCGGTGACTCTTAGCTCGCCCTCTTTAGTGCGGTATTGCGGTCCTGTGACTTAACAGGGTTCGCTTCCACCGCCATATAGCGCTGCCATTTACTAGCAGCAGGTTTTCACCTGCACGGTGGACCCCGGACTGCAAACGCACCTATTAATATTTCATCTTATACTTGGTGCGTTCCGCCAGTCCTAACAGTGGCTCACTCTTATAAACAACAAGCTTGTCAGCATTTTATCTTGATAGGTAAATGCGACTATCTGTAATGGCACCTAAAATCAGCTAAAACAAGACACTAGCATAACACATTCAGGGTACTGAGGGACAGCTCATGCCAGGTGTCCAGCTTTGAGACTCAATAGTTGATGGTCACAGAGAAATAATGGAGTACAATGGTTTGGTTGGCTAAGTACTGCTTGACCATCTTTAAAAACTTTTCTCTCCTTGTCATAAATACAAAGACATACTGATAGGGAATTTAGATTGTTAAATGCTCAGTTCATTGTTCACTAAGGAGATTGGCTGCTGCTAAACATCAACTTGTTCTTCCTTCTGTGCAAATTGAAATATGAATGCACACTTGGGTGAACTGAGGATTCACAGTCAATGTCAGGGTAATTCCTTAGAGTTTGCATTTTTAGGTAATTGGGAACAAAACAAGCAAGGTCTGGATGGTACACATCCCTAAATTGTTAAAATACTATAAAATCATAAAGAAGATGTCCACAAGTCAATATGTTACATTGGGAAGTAGCACCAGTACTTTTTTCTTAATTTATATCTGCCTACCTCTTCTATTTTATCAAAGTACTATATTTTTGCACACTTCAAATACAGTGTAAGCATAATACTCAAGCCCATATTCCCCACAAGGGGAATAGGAGGTACAGCGTGCCACTCGGCAGAGCACTTTTGAGAGCGACACAGAATCAGGTAACATGCACATGGCGGACGGTGGTTGGAACTTACCGTAAATGTCTCTATGGCTACAATGGTATGAAACACTGAGGGCGTTTATACTACGATAGATCTATGGTCCAGATCTCGTGTTAGCCGCATTATGTTACTGGCAAGATTGCATTGAATCATATGCATCTACTTTTGATAGGTCTGGCCCAATCTATATGTTTTGCCCTGCTACTACACAACAGGAATATTGACAGTCTATTGACTCTATCTGTCTTTATGGCCTATTGGCAGAAGCCGCACTGTCATTTTTCCAACCCCACAGCATGTGCAATATTAATATAAATTATTCCCTGTGTATTGATAAATTGTCTTGCTCCAGTTGATCTAATTTTCTTTTGGTTTGTTTGGGGCACCTTGCCTACTGTGTATTTATGTATTTGTATGTATTTTAATATTTGTAATAAAGATATGTAGTATTTTAATATTTTTATGTAGCACTTCTTTGACCACAGTCTGATTAACTGTGGGACTAGTATGTTGTAACACTTCATATACAGCATACTTAGTCTAAAAAATAATATATTATACCATGTCTAGGGACTTAATCTAGTTAAGCGATATATACAGTGGGGCAAAAAAGTATTTAGTCAGTCAACAATAGTGCAAGTTCCACCACTTAAAAAGATGAGAGGCGTCTGTAATTTACATCATAGGTAGACCTCAACTATGGGAGACAAACTGAGAAAAAAAAATCCAGAAAATCACATTGTCTGTTTTTTATCATTTTATTTGCATATTATGGTGGAAAATAAGTATTTGGTCAGAAACAAACAATCAAGATTTCTGGCTCTCACAGACCTGTAACTTCTTCTTTAAGAGTCTCCTCTTTCCTCCACTCATTACCTGTAGTAATGGCACCTGTTTAAACTTGTTATCAGTATAAAAAGACACCTGTGCACACCCTCAAACAGTCTGACTCCAAACTCCACTATGGTGAAGACCAAAGAGCTGTCAAAGGACACCAGAAACAAAATTGTAGCCCTGCACCAGGTTGGGAAGACTGAATCTGCAATAGCCAACCAGCTTGGAGTGAAGAAATCAACAGTGGGAGCAATAATTAGAAAATGGAAGACATACAAGACCACTGATAATCTCCCTCGATCTGGGGCTCCACGCAAAATCCCACCCCGTGGGGTCAGAATGATCACAAGAACGGTGAGCAAAAATCCCAGAACCACGCGGTGGGACCTAGTGAATGAACTGCAGAGAGCTGGGACCAATGTAACAAGGCCTACCATAAGTAACACACTACGCCACCATGGACTCAGATCCTGCAGTGCCAGACGTGTACCACTGCTTAAGCCAGTACATGTCTGGGCCCATCTGATGTTTGCTAGAGAGCATTTGGATGATCCAGAGGAGTTTTGGGAGAATGTCCTATGGTCTGATGAAACCAAACTGGAACTGTTTGGTAGAAACACAACTTGTCGTGTTTGGAGGAAAAAGAATACTGAGTTGCATCCATCAAACACCATACCTACTGTAAAGCATGGTGGTGGAAACATGCTTTGGGGCTGTTTCTCTGCAAAGGGGCCAGGACGACTGATCCGGGTACATGAAAGAATGAATGGGGCCATGTATCGTGAGATTTTGAGTGCAAACCTCCTTCCATCAGCAAGGGCATTGAAGATGAAACGTGGCTGGGTCTTTCAACATGACAATGATCCAAAGCACACCGCCAGGGCAACGAAGGAGTGGCTTCGTAAGAAGCATTTCAAGGTCCTGGAGTGGCCTAGCCAGTCTCCAGATCTCAACCCTATAGAAAACCTTTGGAGGGAGTTGAAAGTCCGTGTTGCCAAGCGAAAAGCCAAAAACATCACTGCTCTAGAGGAGATCTGCATGGAGGAATGGGCCAACATACCAACAACAGTGTGTGGCAACCTTGTGAAGACTTACAGAAAACGTTTGACCTCTGTCATTGCCAACAAAGGATATATTACAAAGTGTTGAGATGAAATTTTGTTTCTGACCAAATACTTATTTTCCACCATAATATGCAAATAAAATGATAAAAAAACAGACAATGTGATTTTCTGGATTTTTTTTTCTCAGTTTGTCTCCCATAGTTGAGGTCTACCTATGATGTAAATTACAGACGCCTCTCATCTTTTTAAGTGGTGGAACTTGCACTATTGCTGACTGACTAAATACTTTTTTGCCCCACTGTATCTCACAATTCTGCCTTGAGCAATGCTTCTGGGCAAAAAAAAAAAAGACATTTATGCATGTTTATGAATGTGTGTGGGTGGTAAGCATTGGGCACGGGTCATCCCAGTACTCCAGGCAGCTACCACTAGCCCCAGATAAATGATCTTGAGTTTGTTAATACATTTAAAATATTCTATTCATTAAATTCATAAAACAAAAATATTTCTCCCCATGTAAAATGTTAACAGTTTCTTCAGTCAGCTCTTAAGAAAATCTGTTCTGATTAATTTTCATGGGTGACCCTCTTTCAAGCATCTCTCCAGAAAACCATGTATAAAAAATCGCAAACATTATTAAAGTGCAGATTAAACTATGGCGTCCTCAGCATGGAATGAATGATGGCAGTTTTGATACTTTCAACATTTTAATCTGAAAATAAAGTTCTTAGACGTTGCTACATCCACATGATGGAGTTTTATGTAATGTATATGTCTGAAACGAATTTATCACTCCAGGGAGCTTGTTCTGAATAGCCACTGCTCCCTTTGCAATTTTCTAATGAGGTTTTCTATCTTGCGTATATCCATGCTCGGATGACACTGTAGATAAGTGAGTACCACATGTAGGACAGATTCACAAATGACTCATGCAGCCCCATCTAGGCTTTTTTTTGCTGCCTGATGTGCTCAAAATAGCTGCTTCAGGCGATAAAATTATACCTTCCACTAACGACAAACAAATGTCGCTATAAAAGGTAATACTTTTTCAATGTCGCAGGGAATCAAGCTATTTATAGATGTAGGCAGCATCGATCATTTTTACAAAATAACCCCTGTTTCAAAGCTTTTTATAAAGCTAAATTCTTTAATTAGAAAAGTACAGTTTGGAATGGCCTTAGATAATCAAGTAGATTCTGAGCAATAAGATATAAATGAAGAAAAAGTAAAAAAAAAAAAAAAAAAAAAAAGAGATTTACGTTTCAATAAAATCACAAGAAACTCAGCGAAATGAATAAGTGATGATGTTTGTTGCTTTTGCATGTTCCATGTGTGCCAGAATCAGCATGGTGCATGCAGTGGATTTACTAAACATAGAAGGATTATCTTTTAGTGGCAGACAGTATAAAACGAGCAAACTGATATGTTTTGTACAGAATGTGAATGTTTATTTCAGTTGGGTCCAGGGAATAAGCAGATGGCTGCATATCATTAGTATGAGCAAAGAATTGAGCATGTGGAAATCCAACACAATTCCACTATATGATGAACACTTCAAATCTCAAAGAAATTTAGGTCTTCTCATGGTCCTTGGGCTTATAACATCATAAATAATATTTTGAATTATTGATTTACTCCTTCTTTCAGGAAGACAACAAGAGAGATGGCTTATTTCTATTTCCCAAAAAGGAACTATTGAAGTCATGTTAGTGTCACCACTGAGGGGACAATGGGAATTCACAAAAATTCAACTATTCACTCCAAAGATTTAACATCTGGACCACCTATGGTTTTAGGGCAGTCCCACACGTCCAGATAATTCCGGTACCGGAAAAATCGGTGTCCGTGTGCCCGTGCGTTTCTGTGGCACATCAGTGTGCCGCCTGGGTACCACATGGAGCGTGCAGGAGACAGCGCTAGAGATAAGCGCTGTCCCCTGCATCTGGTGCTGAAGCTGCCATTCATATCTTCTCTGCAGCAGCGTTTGCTGTAGAGAAGATATGATAAATCCATTTTTTTTGTTTCTCATGTTTAAAATCAAGATCCCTGTCCCCACCCCCCATTACAGTAATGAATCTGTGGCTCCTCCCCTATGGGAGGTGGAGCCGCATATTCATGACTCTAATCAGTGGCCCCACGTGACCGCATACAGGAGAAGCTGCGGCCAGGACAGGACACTGCGAGGGAGCCGGGTGAGTATTTTAATAACAGCGGGCGGGCGCACAGGAGGATGGAGGGGGGTGGGGACAGGGATCTTGATTTTAAACACGAGAAACAAAAAAAAAAAAGGATTTATCATATCTTCTCTACAGCAAACGCTGCTGCAGAGAAGATATGAATGGTGGCTTCAGCACCATGTGGGGGGACAGCGATTACTGTAGCGCTGTCTCCTGCACGGCACACGGACTGCACACGGACAATGTCCGTGCACGGTACGTGTTTTACACGGACCCATTGACTTTAATGGGTTCGTCCGAGTAATCCGTGCGCTCCCACGAACACTGACATGTCTCCGTGTTTTGCACACGGATACACGGTCCGTGAAAACACGCTGACATGTGCAGAGACACATTGATTTCAATGTGTCTACGTGAGTCAGTGTCTCCGGTACGTGAGGAAACTGTCACCTCACGTACCGGAGCCACTGACGTGTGAAACCGGCCTTCCTGAGCATGAATTGTTCATGGAAACTTCTTAGCTCTTAATAGGTCTTCCATGGACAGATTTTGTGAAAGCTATTCCAACTAGTACATCATGGACAAAATCAGATAACAAGTGGATGTTCAAAATACAAAATGTGGTAAGAAAACAGGATATGCACAATAGCACACAGAAACAATAGATGAAAGTGACCAGGTCTTAGCTGAAAGGAATAACTGACTGTTAGAGACTGTTTGTGGGGTTGATATAATAAGG
This sequence comes from Ranitomeya imitator, assembly GCF_032444005.1. Classification (NCBI taxonomy): domain Eukaryota; kingdom Metazoa; phylum Chordata; class Amphibia; order Anura; family Dendrobatidae; genus Ranitomeya; species Ranitomeya imitator. The sequence continues at coordinate 663,422,079 of NC_091284.1, read as the reverse complement.
AGCCACAACCATGGCTCCCAGCAGAGAGCTAATTAAATACCAGCTCACTGCAGCAAAACACAGGTGGACAGGAATGGGACAACTAGTCTCAGCAATCTAAAAACTAAACTGCCACATATTGTTGACATCCAGCAGTAATTGCGATATTAGTGTGGAGTCAGATAGCAGCTAGTGCAGGGGTTGCTGCAGTATGTTCAGGCATGGATGTAACAATTTGGTTATTCTTCTCACTTTAACAGATGAAAATAAGCATTTGAGATGGGAACATTTATGGTTTTCATTTATTTGCATAATAATGCAGCACATTAATAATTGCCAAATAATTATGCACACATGGATGTTCTCCTAAGAAAGAAGAAACCTCACTTTTACTTTCTTAAAAAGAACCTGTCACCAGGTTTGTTCTTTATGATATAGGCCAGTACCTTCCAGGTCTGCTACAGTGGGGAAATAAGTATTTGATCCCTTGCTGATTTTGTAGGTTTGCCCACTGACAAAAACATGAACAGTCTATAATTTTAAGGGTAGGTCAATTTAACATTGAGAGATAGAATATCAAAAATAAAATCAAGAAAATCACATTGTATAAATTATATAAATTTGTTACATTTTGCAGTGAGAAATAAGTATTTTGATCCCCCACCAACAATTAAGAGTTCTGGCTCCTACAGACCAGTTAGGGTATGTTTCCACGGTCAGTATTTGCTGCGGATTGGACGCTGTGAACAGCCGCAGAGTCCAATCCCCAGCGGCCAGATGTTACAGCATAGTGGAGGGGATTTTATGAAATCTCATCTCCACTATGCGTTCAAAGATGAAGGTGGCAGACCTGCGTATACGCACATGCGGCGCGTCTTTATAGACCACAGCATGTCTATTTATCTCTCCGCAAGATAAATATCACAGTCTATGTATAGGATGCATTGATTCTGGAGCCATGTACCGTAAAATTTTGAGTGACAACCTCCTTCCCTCTCCCAGGACATTAAAAATGGGTTGTGGCCCTGGTTTTCCAGCAAGACAATGACCACGGAGTGGCCTAGCCAGTCTAAAGACCTTAATCCCATAGAAAACTTATGGAAGAAGTTGAAGATCCGAGTTGCCAAGTGAGAGCCTCAAAATCTTAATGATTCCGAGATGATCTGCAAAAAGGAGTGGACAAAAATTCCTCCTGACATGTGCACAAACCTCATCATCAACTACAAAAAATGTCTGACTGCTTTGCTTGCCATCAAGGGTTTTGCCACCAAGTATTAAGTCTTGTTTGCCAGAGGGATCAAATACTTATTTCTCACTGCAAAATGCAAATAAATGTATATAATTTATACAATGTGATTTTCTGGATTTTATTTCATGTCTTTGTCAGTGGGCAGACTTACAAAATCAGCAAGTGATCAAATACTTATTTCCCCCACTGTATGCCCTGAATCCAGCCTGCAAAAAAGGAAAAAAGGCTTTTATTATACTCATCTACAGGACAGTAGGGTCCGATGGGCATTGCTGGTCTTGGTCCAGTGCCTCCTCTATTCTTGCTATGCTTGTTTTTGCTATATGTGGATGATGAGTCCTACGTTATCTACACAGTGTCCCTGGCATTGCACTCCTGTGCAAGCATGCTTCAGAGTAAAGTACTGCAGTGCCCATGCGCTAGGGCTCTGTAGTACTTTGCTCTGCTCTCGACAGAGAACAGAGAAGTACGCCTGTGCAGGAGCATGATATCGATGACAAAGGATGCATCATCCACACTAAGACAGAAGGAGCACAGCATCGGACCAAGACAGTGACGCACATTGGACCAGACTGCTTTGTGGAGAATACAGATATTTGTAAAATTCAAGTGGAATTCATTTCCATCTCGAATAAATTCACTTAACACTATAGTTTATACTTATGCATGCAATAATCTTCAGTAACATGCTACTCCTTAAAGAGGTTGTCCACTATTCAGCAATTGTTCTTAAATGCTGTATTACTCAGTGTGAAAAAGAGGCTTATACTCACTTTGCATGCTGGCATCATTTCAGTGGTGTCAGCACTCACATTCCCCTAGGCTATCGTGCAGTTATTACATGTGAGCCCAGCACTCAATCAGTGCTCGCGTAACTGGGCCCACCTTTGTGCAAATCGAACATCAAAAGGAAGTCAGAGATCAGCTGCCCCCCTGACTTCTTGAAAAAGGTTCTCCAGCGTGGTCAGGAAACAAAACTTCACATAAACTTCACGTTTATTATAGAAACATTAAAAGGACATGTAGTGGATACACCTGGAAGCCTCTCGGTCAAAATGCATTGGTCGCTAGCCATCTTGGGCTTCCACGTGTATCCACTACATGTCCTTTTAATGTTTCTATAATAAAGCTTGAAGTTTTATTTCCTGACCATGCTGGAGAACCTTTTTCACATTGTTTGCTTCTGCACGCCCAGAGCCGGGCAACTCCCTGCGTGGACTTCATCTTCATCTGAAGAATTGATATACGGTGAGCTGACTCTCCTATTCCCTGTACCTCTACATATACAACCCTGACTTCCTCTTGATGTTTTATTCTTACAAAGGCAAAGAAATTGATGCCACCGCTGATTTGTCACCAGGCTTACGCGTCCTAACTACCAGATGACAGCCCCGGCAGCACAAGTGCCAACACCGCTGGAATGGCACTGGCATGGGAGGTGAGTATATGCATTTTTTTATCTGCACCAAATAATTAGCTGAAGAAAGGGTTGGCCTAGTAGAGGACAACCCCTTTAAGTTGTTGGTGCTGATTAACCCCTTCATGACCTTGGGATTTTTCATTTTTCAGTGTTCGTTTTTCACTCCTCTCCTTCCCAGAGCCATAACTTTTTTATTTTTCTGTCAATTTGGCCATATGAGGGCTTATTTTTTGCGGGACGAGTTGTACTTTTGAACAACATCATTGGTTTTAGCATGTCGTGTACTAGAAAACGGGAAAAAAATTCCAAGTGAAATTGCAAAAAAAGTGCAATCCCACACTTGTTTTTTGTTTGGCTTTTTTGCTAGGTTCACTAAATTCTAAAACTGACCTGCCATTATGATTCTCCAGGTCAGTACAAGTTCATAGACACCTAACATGACTAGGTTATTTTTTACCTAAGTGGTGAAAAAAAATTCCAAACTTTGCTAAAAAAAAAAACAAATTGCGCCATTTTCTGATACCCGAAGCGTCTCCATTTTTCATGATCTGGGGTCGGTTGAGGGCTTATTTTTTGCATGCCGAGATGACGTTTTTAATGATAGCATTTTGGTGCAGATAGGTTCTTTTGATCGCCCGTTATTGCATGTTAATGCAATGTCACGGTGACCAAAAAAGCGTAATTCTGGCGTTTCTAATTTTTTTCTCGCTACGCTGTTTAGCGATCAGGTTAATGCTTTTTTTTAGTTGATAGATCGGGCGATTCTGAGCACGGCGATACCAAATATGCGTAGATTTCATATTTTTTTATTGATTTATTTTGATTGGGGCGAAAGGGGGGTGATTTAAACTTTTATATTTTTTTTATTTTTTTTCACATTTTTTTAAACTTTTTTTTTTTAACTTTTGCCATGCTTCAATAGCCTCTATGGGAGGCTAGAAGCAGGCACAGCACGATCGCCTCTGCTACATAGCAGCGATCTGCTGATCGCTGCTATGTAGCAGAAATGGAGGTGTGCTGTGAGCGCCGACCACAGGGTGGCGCTCACAGCCACCGGCGATCAGTAACCATAGAGGTCTCAAGGACCTCTATGGTTACAATTCTGAAGCATCGACGACCCCCGATCATGTGACGGGGGTCGGCGATACCGTCATTTCCGGCCGCCCGGCCGGAAGCGGTAGTTAAATGCCGCTGTCTGCGTTTGACAGTGGCATTTAACTAGTTAATAGGCGCGGGCAGATCGCGATTCTGCTCGCGCCTATTACGGGCACATATCAGCTGTTCAAAACAGCTGACATGTCCCGGCTTTGGTGCGGGCTCACCGCCGGAGCCCGCATCAAAGCAGGGGATCTGACCTCGGACGTACTATCCCATCCGAGGTCAGAAAGGGGTTAAGAATATGACTTTGTTTTTTCTAGCTGGCTCTGAGATATTTAATAGTTAATTAATTAATTATAATTACAATTTTGGCTTTAAAAAGTTGATTTTATAGCATTGTAAGAATACAAATTTAACTACAAAAAAATTATATGGGATATTTAGCTATTAAAGACACTGGTAAAAAGTAAAAAGACAAACCAAATGACCAAATGCTATTCCATTTGTTATGACACACAAGTCGCATAGGGGAAATGTATTATTTTCATGGATGAAGCATGTGAAAAGCTAGAATCAATTCAGCAAAAGTAAAGGAATTTTTTAATTCAACATCCTCAAAATGCCCTTAGTCCATTCAAAAGCCTTGGCACATGAAACTATTTTTTTTTAGAGCTGTGTAATAATAATATTACAGTAACAGTAATATTGTAATATAAGGTTAAGTCGCGACTGACTTTTGTGACTGAGTTTTTGGCGCTGCGTATTTTCACTGCACAAAAATGATAGCATACCCCCACAGCCCACCATACAGTTTGATAGTCTACTCCACAGCCCACCATACTGTATGATGTTTACCACAGGTACAAAAAATGAATGCTTACCATATCTAGGCTCCCCAGTAGTAACATGTGACCTACTACTACTAGGGTAAGTGACAGAGCAGAGAGTTAGTGGTTCAGTGCTCCACCACAGTCATATATGAAATCAAGCAGAAGAAAATATATGCATATCAACGGGATCAACCATCAAAGAATAATAACTTTATTAATGCAAACAGCAGGGTAAGACATACATCTAAAACATTTAAAAACCAAAAGGCAAACACATAGCTAATAAGCTAAGTGTACCCCCCCAGACAGATGGAAACAAATACCCTCAGGCACCTGACAAATTGGAAAATGCACATATATAAATAAATAAAGCAATACCCATTCATCTGCTACCAGCTATACTATACAGGCATCAGAGATCAGTAGCCCCAAACAAATAAATAAGGGTTTGACATAGGTTATGCCCCCAATCCATGAGCGTACATGCAATAATAAATGTTCATCTAACATATACTTATATACCATAGACATCACATAAATTATGTCAAAAAATAGTGGTTGAACATGAGTCCCATACCCCAGACATATCTACCAGATATTACCACACAAGAATAGAAGTTGTAAAATGGTAGAGGTTATCACCGAAACTTGGGAACGAGGTAAACACCACAGTCCAAAATCCCAAGGGTTCAGGGAAAGGCCAAGCATAGAGGCAACAGCCAGAAGTAAGGAGCTAGTGCTGGAGGGGCAAAGAAACCCCACGCGTATCGACGCTATAGAAGCGTCTTCATCAGGGTAATGTGAGGTAAGAAGCCTCCCCTGCTTTTTTTTTATAGCCAGATAATCAAGAAAATATACTCACCATTCGTGAGGATACGTCGGCGTGTAACTCCTTCAAGGCATGCATTGACCGGCATGCACTTCCGGTTCAATGATTACACCCCATCGCGCCTGCACAGTCAATCCAAGGCTGGTCATTACAACCAGACCGCTGGGACGTGCAGCCACAGCACAGGGGCTGCCATAGCAACAGAGACGCCGGAATAATAAAAAGCTGCTTCTGCGCAAATGCACCAAAGGAAGACTTCACAAACAGGGAGCTTGGTAGTTTGCGCCTGTGCACTATAGAAGGTTAACCAGAGAGCTAGACCTATAAGGGTTACCATGGTTACAGGAACGCCGCATTGATGAGGGGTTGTGCCTGCATGAACGCACCCCAGGAGACCCTTCCCAGTCAGGGAGCTTAAGTAGTATACGCTGCGCACTGTATCAATTTTTCAAAGGAGCTAAATCAGTGTGGTTGTAATATGCATACAGAGATCGCCCGAAGCGCTTAAATACATGGTGGTCGAGTGATCACCCCTTAGAAAAGGGGATTATGCTGATAGACTCCAAAGCGGCCACACAGTTGGCAACTCAGATCAAAACACCCAGGCTGCACGGTACCAAGTGCAACCACTTGTATAAATCGAGGGGGAGGGGGAAGATTGGTAAGGACCTCGGATCACAAAAAAGGGTGTGATTACACATCTTCACTAGAACAGATCCCTGTTTATACTAGCACAAAGTTATACCCTAACCAAAGCACAACAAATAGTGCTGATTACGCATTTGTAAATAAGCAGGCAAGGTACAGGGGCGCGTGAACAAAAAGGAGAAGATGGTCCCCCGCACCCCAGGGACAACCACATTCTTCTGCTTGATTTCAAATTGTCCTTTATATATGCACTAGATGGCAGCCCGATTCTAAAGAATCGGGAGTCTAGAATCCATATATACTTTATTTATTCAAATGTAAGAATAATACAATTAATAAATAATAGTAAGAAAGAACAAAAAATGGCTGCACTCACCAGCTCTTGACAATTCTTGTTATTTAAGGTACAGTTACACAGGATCCATGAACATGCTTATGAGGGGAGGGATGAAAGACATCAGACGACAACTTTGCGTGTTGTGGCAAATGCCACAACAACGGTTCTTTGCTTAAGAACAATAATGTAAATCAGTGGTCCCCAACTCCAGGCCTTGAGGGCCGCCAACAGTGCAGGTTTTCAGGATTTCTTTAGTATTGCATCGGTGGTAATGTGATCATCTGCACAGGTGATGATTCCAACCCCTGTGGAATACTAAAGAAATCCTGAAAACCTGCACTGTTGGCGGCCCTCGAGGCCTGGAGTTGGGGACCACTGATGTAAATAATAAATAATATGTATCAATAACTATGTATATTGGTATGTTCTATGACATTTTAAAATATTTCATTATTATGTGGAAAGGCTCTTAGTACCCATACTGGCGCATACTTGTGTGCCCATCAGGTATTTTCACAGTAATTTTACATCTGATGGGTTGGTATGAAACGTTTTTAATCATCTCTTGGGCTTAGCTAAGCCTTCATTTTAAATAATTCTAATAGGTACAACAGAAATAAAAGCCTTTTTGTGTACCCAAATTTTTTGTGTTTATTTTTACAGAAGTGTAAAATTTAAGAAATCAACGTTCATAGTACACCGATGGGCTAATATAAGCATGCCCATCAACCACATCACGGTAGCCTTTGAACTGATGGGTCCTAACTAACTGATTCCTATTTCTTAATACTCAGACCTCTTTCACATCTGCATGTTTCTGATATTTGCAGAAGTAATGTTAAAAACAATACAACTTCCACACTTGGCACCAAAGAACTGACCTACAACACACTTTCAGCAAGTGCCATGCAATGTAGATGAAGCTTGGAGTTAACTTGCAGTAAATGCAGCAAACGCGGCTTCGGCAATTGCATTAAATGCAGCCACAACAAAAACACTGGTAAGTGGAGATTTTGTGGCGAAAACAGCAGAAACCACATGTGCCGCACCTGCCGCAAGTGAAGTACAAATTCCGTATACATTGCATGCAACTTACAGCAAGAGTGGCGTGGGTCAGCCCTTAGGCAGGAAGTGCAGAAATAGCCTTTTTTCCACCATAAATTCTCCAAATAGCAGAAAAATGTTGATGTGAAAGCAAAATCTCTATTCTTTCCTTATCTATCTAAAAATGTACCTATCTATATATCTATTTCTATGTACAGAACACACCTGAAGATAGAGATGTGTGTGAACAGCCATCCCACCCGTCTCTTACCTGTTCACAAAAACCTCACCCTTTTTAAAAACAAAATGAAATCTCTCAGCAGCTATACTGCTGGAGCTTCAAATACAGGTTCCTATCACCAAATACAGGCATTTGAATGATACACATCTTACATCTTGTACTTAATGTGTGTTCTACTTACCTATAAAAATATGTATTGATATATCATATTTCTAAATTTATGTAGATATGATATAGAGTTATTAACCCTATATGCTAATGAGTACGTATGTTATATACGTATTTCCTACATAAGTACTTAAAATCTATATGTCTATGGCTACACTAATTTTTTTTTTTTTTTTCCTTATCTCTACACATAGAATTTGCCTATTGCTGTCTATGTTATTAGAAAAACTGAATAATGAAAAAAAAGAAAATTAACTTTAAACTAAAATATTTTTGTACACAATATTACGTGTGAAGACTTTAGTACTATCAGCCAATAATTGTCCTTGAAGTGGTGTATTAACCACTTTAACCCTCACATTGCAACATTGCTTCACCCTGGAAAAAGCAACATACAATTGACCATGGGCAAAAGCAGGTTCTGGTAGATAAATGCCAACTCGATGGAGGGTCTGGCCTTGAGATTTATTTATGGTCATTGCAAATGCGGGCTTGATGGGAAATTGTCTCCGTCTTAATTTAAAAGGTAATCCAGTCTCTGATGGACACAAATCAATTCGTGGAATGAATACCATATTTCCTGCTGCTGACCCACTAATTACTTTAGCCAGTATGATATTGGCATGTAAGGCAGTGACAATGAGCCGCGTACCATTGCAGAGACCTTTGTTCGTGTTCACATTACGTAATAACATGACAATGGTGCCAAGTTTAAGTTTCAGCCGATGTGAAGGCATACCAGTTGGTGTTAGTGAATTCAAAAACTCAAGTGGGTATTGATCGAGGTCATCAGCTTCATCAGGATCGATGGAATCATCACTGATATATTCAGTATAGTCACCTATCAATAAATCCATGACTTGGGAATTGACTTTCTCAACGTCCTCATTTTTTGGACATAAAATTGCATGAGATGCAGCTGTATTTATACTTTCGGTGTCATTCACATCAATACAAAGATTATCTCCAATAATTTCAATTATTAAAGAGCCAGTACATACCATGTCTGGAGGAATTTCAATTACATCATCTCCAAGGTTATGTTCATTAGATAGTTCACCATTTCCCAGTTGAAGCAACCAACTGCTGTAGTGAGGATCAATGGAGCGCATGTTGTTAATAAGTGGCAGGCAAGTAAAATGTTGCCAGTGTTGTGAATATTTTATACCGCTCTCTACAACATCAGTTCTTGTCTCATGAGGGATGACAGGAAGACATTGTCTAAAGTCGCCTCCAAAAACAATCACTTTACCTCCAAACGGTGTTTTTTCTTTGTGAGCTACATTTGTTGTCATGACATCACGTAAAACTCTATCAATGACATGCAATGCATATTTGGATAGCATTGTGCACTCATCTAATATATAATTGCCTAGAATACTACTTCCTGCAATTTGTGCCAACTTCCGTGGCTTTGTCCGGAGCTAATGTCCGGAGCTAATGTCCGGAGCTAATGTCCGGAGATTAATTGCCTAGAATACTACTTCCTGCAATTTGTGCCAACTTCCGTGGCTTTGTCCGGAGCTAATGTCCGGAGCTAATGTCCGGAGCTAATGTCCGGAGCTAATGTGCGGAGATAATGTCCGGAGCTAATGTCCGGAGCTAATGTCTGGAGCTAATGTCCGGAGATAAGTGACGTCAACAGTGTCCAGTGTCTGATTGGTTGCCGCCTGCTGCGAGCGACCAATCAGAAACGTGCCGTACTGTGACACACTCCGCCCGCCATTTTGGTGTGATTTTTGAATTTTTACACAGCAAGTTTCTACTGCGTGGAGGCGGGCCCAGTGACGTTGCTCTTCAAGCTCCTGCCGAATTTCGTCAAAAAAATGATAATACCATTTACCAAAACTATATATATTTAGTTGTGAAGTGGTTCAGTGACATTTTCACACCAATTTTGAACTTTTGTTTGGTGTTTTCTCCATATACTGCCTATTATTTTTGTTCTTTCTTACTATTATTTATTAATTGTATTATTCTTACATTTGAATAAATAAAGTATATATGGATTCTAGACTCCCGATTCTTTAGAATCGGGCTGCCATCTAGTCAATAATAAAAAGTTTAGTGCTGTGCAAATCTTTTGCTGCATCGGTATCATTCTTAATCCTGGAAACAGATGTTTCATTCACAGGAATTGGAATCCCATAAAGAGAATGAATGGTTCGTCCACCTTGTAGCAAGTTGGCAGCAATTCCAGTAGTGGCAGCAGGTGACACAATGTCTCCTTGTCCTCTTAGCTGATGTAGGAGTAGATGATATAGGTACGTTTTTCCGCTGCCACCAGGACCATCAAGGAAAAAACACTTTGCTGTAGAATTAGTGTCTTCTAAAGCTTGAGTGATAGCATCAAAAGCAAAAAGTTGGTCCTCATTTAGAGTAGCTTTCATTTCAGCAGCTGCTGATAACTCATAATCTTTATCATACTGTGGGAGGAGGTGTTGTTTCTTGACTGGACGTGGCAAATTAAAATCAATATAAGTTTTGCCATGAGCTTTAAAACATGTTGGACATCTGTCATAGCATAGCCTTCACAATTGACACACTCCAGAGTGTCGGAGTGGTATGCATGGCAGTAGTCTTCTACAAAGTGTTCCTTAAATTCATCCCATAAGTCCCGAGGTTTAGCTGGAGGACCAAAAATACAAATGTAGGCAAACATGTCACGTAGCTCTGCTGGCATGTTGAGAATACTGGCATCAAGTAATGTATTTCTCCACAGACTATCATCAAATAGTAAGCCAAGAGCTAATGCCGCATCTTTGAAGGTTTCATGTGTGACTCCGTGTACAGTTTTTATGCTGTCAAAACTGGTTGCACCTTTGACATGTAACAATAACAATCTTAAATAGTAGCGTTCTTGGTCTTTCACACTGACAGTATACATTCGTCCAATCACAGAACCACCTGCTCGCTTTCTAACTTCCCAAGAACCTTCTTTCCAAACATAGTTTTCGGGAATTTCACGGTATAAATAAATATGAGCATGATGGTCGTTCTGATTAAGCTTGAAGTAGGCCATAAGTGTAGAATTTTGATGGAGCTTTTGTTTGATGTTTCCAATAGAGTCATCCTCATGAAAATAGAGTGGCTGAGAATGCGGTAGATGTACAGCAAGGCGAATGATGCTATGAGATTGTTTATGCATTGGATATGAGAATATTCGCCAAGCTGCCTCTGGTGCACTGACATATCTTGAATCCATGAATTGGTGTGTTTCATCATGTTGGATGTTAGTCTGGCAGATTTCAAGATTGGCTTTATCATGTCCTTTGTAGACGTATTTAAATAAATATTTCACAGCCTGAATGGAACCACAAACTTCGACATTTATATGGCACTTGTATTTTAATAGCAGGAACGGATTATATGGAACCACCCACGAATTATCAATCATGTTAGAATGGTGTTGAAAAGATGGGCCAAAGTGTCTGCGGTAAGTAGGATAGGCGTCCTTAGCTATGATGGTTCTTGGTTGCAAATCTTTAGGGAAACCTTTTGTACACTTCCCCAGATCCATACAGGGAATATTTGGGTTGTGTTCTCCACACGGACCATGAATCATATGTTGGAGAACAATTTTATGGAGCTGAGGGTAGTGGGTAGGATTGGGAATTTCAGCCCACACTGTATTGTCTATGTCCTCCTCAGTCCTTAATTTGGAGTTGCTGTCCAGAATAATCAAAATGTGAACGTGTGGAAGGCCACGTTTTTGAAATTCAATTACATGAACCATAGCGCAAACTTTCCCAAATAATCCATTGTTAATGTCTTTTAAGAGTGCTTCCAGTTTTATTTTGAAAACACGTGCCACCAAATCAGGTCTATGTTCCACACGCTGCCAAGGTTCCAAATTCTCAGTAATCTCATTCCATTTCGGATTACAGGTCATGGTGATGAATAGATCAGGACGACCATATTTAGTCACAATAGCCATGGCATCCTGGTACCGCTGCTGCATATTCCTGGGACTGCCTTCAAACGAAGATGGTAAAATGACCGTTTTTCCAATGGGGATGCCCTTCTCAATGGATTTTTTCTGGAGATGTTCCTGGAGTACACAATAATCCTCTACTTTCAAAGCCTTTTGGTGTTGACGGATATAATTTAGGCGATTTGCCTCGATTTTCACATAAGCATCCACTAAGTACTGCTGAGTGAGTTTGCCACCATTCAGGAGTGGATTAAACTGATTACGGACAGACAGCACATAGCAGTAATATTGCAGTTGTGTAACTCTGCGTGGACTTTGCCCTTGTTGCTTGAGGCCATCATGCCAGCCCTGGTCTCCGTAAGGGAAAAATAAAGGATAGAGTAAAGCATCTAAATTACTGTGTAGAATGCTGACCTGTTGTGTTCTTGGCGCCAAAGGATTTTTGGGGTCCGGTTGTAAATGTATTAAAATATCACGATTAAATGGTGGCTCTCCATTGTCATTTTCAAATACGACAGCAACTTCATTGACAGTTGGATTATTATATCGGCGAGGGTCTTGATTCCGATCTTGTTTAAGGGCCATGATGATATTTGGCATGAGAGTGCCATTAGCTTCAGCTTTAAGATGTTCTTCATGTTCCACATCTCGTAACATTTTGTAGGCAGCAACAAAGGGATTCACATTGTCTAACTGAAGAGCAATTATACTCATCAAAGGGGGATGACATTTTTGATTTTGTTCACAGTTTAAACGTTGTTCATTCGCGGTAGCGGTATCCAAAATATACAGTTGGGCATAAGCTGGAACTTGATCATCACTGGGATGTAGAGTTCCAGTACGATGATATATCTGTCCATGTATACGGAAACAGTAAGGGCCATGTCCAAGTGGAGGGGATATATTGGCACCCATGGAGGCGAAAGCAAATGAGCTGTTAATACTACAAATATTTTCCATGAGATTCTTACTGAACTCACTCTCCCCTGTCAGCAATCGTTTAAAGACCTCGGGATATTGGGGTATAGGTATATGCACTTTACTCTTGTGACAACACAGAGTAAAATTTTTATCTGCTGGTATCTCAGCATTAAAATGTAATGCTTGACAATGTTCACATAAATAGTTCATAGGACCACAGGAGTGTTCTACTATGGTACTGTCATCATTAGTAAAACCTGTAGGATGTTGAGGTACAGGTTGTGATAACGGAGCATTGGAATGTTTCTGTAAGCCAACATATATAAAGCGTGGACCTGGTAGAGGATCTTCACTGTCCACAGATTCAATCACTGAGGAGTTGGAAGGTGTATCGTGGTCAGAGTTTATTAATATGGAGGTGCAAGCGGTTTTTTTGCGCCATTCACGGCGTGCACCAGCTGCATTTGGTAATGGTTTGTTTGTTGCCTTAGAAGAGTCAGGTGTGAAGCATGTCTTATAAGCAGACTTAACAGTGTGCAGGCGACGGCGTTTATCATTTGGAGTGTAAGTAGGACAGTGTTTGCGCTTACGTGCAGATTTACCAACGGTTAAAGGAGCTTCAAGCTGCACACATTCTATGAATGGAGACAAAGAAGCTGTATTGTGGGCAGAATCTATGACTGAGGACGTGGAAATATTATGTTTGCAACGTTGAGAGCGTGCAGCAGCAGCTTTATTACTTAATCGATTAGTTTTGTCCTCAAAAGACTCATTAGTAATGCGTTTATTGCAAGCAGCATTAACAGTGTCCAGGCGCTTATGTCTGTCCTCTGTAGTCTCGTTAGCACGCTGTTTGTGCTTACGTGCGGCATCGGCGGCTTTTCGCTCAGCGTCATTGGTATACTTATTATCAGACCTGATATTACGTGCGCCATCAGCAGCTTTGGGCTCTGTGTCATTAGTATACTTAACAGTATCCAGGCACTTGCATCTATCCTCTGTACTCTTGTTAACATGCTGTTTGCGCTTACGTCCGGCATCGGCGGCTTTTCGCTCTGCATCATTACCATACTTTATATCAGACCTGATCTTACGTGCGCCATCATAAGCTTTGGACTCTGTATCATTAGTATACTTAACAGTGTCCATGCGCTTGCATCTATCCTCTGTACTCTTGTTAGCACGCTGTTTGCGCTTACGTGCGGCATCGGAGTCTTTTTGCTCTGCATTATTAGTATACTTTCTATCAGACCTAATCTTACGTGCGCCATCAGCAGCTTTGGGCTCTGTGTCATTAGTATCCTTACTATTAGAGCTCCTGTTGGCTAAGCTAAACAGCTTTAAGCGTGGTGGTGGCAAACAACAGGTTAATAAGAGGCAGTGTCAGGTAGTAGGAAAATAGCCAGTTAATAATAGGCAATAGTTCTTTGCAGGAATGCAGATATTAATATATAGGCAGTTTATATTGCAGAGAAATTGCTGGGCAATAATGGACAATGTCCTTATGTGGCAAATAATAGAGCAATATAACCAATGTGGCAAAGAAGAGGTTAATAAACGGCAGTCTCTCAGTATAACAGTCAGTGAATAATAGGCAGTATATGGAGAAAACACCAAACAAAAGTTCAAAATTGGTGTGAAAATGTCACTGAACCACTTCACAACTAAATATATATAGTTTTGGTAAATGGTATTATCATTTTTTTGACGAAATTCGGCAGGAGCTTGAAGAGCAACGTCACTGGGCCCGCCTCCACGCAGTAGAAACTTGCTGTGAGGTAAAAATTTAAAAATCACACCAAAATGGCGGGCGGAGTGTGTCACAGTACGGCACGTTTCTGATTGGTCGCTCGCAGCAGGCGGCAACCAATCAGACACTGGACACTGTTGACGTCACTTATCTCCGGACATTAGCTCCGGACATTAGCTCCGCACATTAGCTCCGGACATTAGCTCCGGACATTAGCTCCGGACAAAGCCACGGAAGTTGGCACAAATTGCAGGAAGTAGTATTCTAGGCAATTAATCTCCAGACATTAGCTCCGGACATTAGCTCCGGACATTAGCTCCGGACATTAGCTCCGGACAAAGCCACGGAAGTTGGCACAAATTGCAGGAAGTAGTATTCTAGGCAATTATATATTAGACTAGATGGCAGCCCGATTCTAAAGAATCGGGAGTCTAGAATCCATATATACTTTATTTATTCAAATGTAAGAATAATACAATTAATAAATAATAGTAAGAAAGAACAAAAAATGGCTGCACTCACCAGCTCTTGACAATTCTTGTTATTTAAGTAAAAATTCAAAAATCACACCAAAATGGCGGGCGGAGTGTGTCACAGTACGGCACGTTTCTGATTGGTCGCTCGCAGCAGGCGGCAACCAATCAGACACTGGACACTGTTGACGTCACTTATCTCCGGACATTAGCTCCGGACATTAGCTCCGGACATTAGCTCCGGACATTAGCTCCGGACAAAGCCACGGAAGTTGGCACAAATTGCAGGAAGTAGTATTCTAGGCAATTATATATTAGATATGGTTGATCCCTGAATAATATTGATTTTGTGGTGCCCGCTATTTCTTGCATATATCCACAGTCATATATGATCTGCACAATGCCTATGATATGCATACGTACAACATACAAATATTCAGAGCAAACTCACACCCAAACTCTACATACAAATAGTTACTAAATACAAATGCCATGCACTTATACATGTAAAATATGTTTTTAGAAAAACATACAAATGTTTCCCAGCTCATAGTCTCTGGACTCCCACTATTACTGTATATACTGGTGCTGCTCATTAATATAATGCAAGCCAAATAGTACTTGAACCTCACTCTATTACATTGCACTTTTCCTTTTTATTCCTTTTTTTAATAATTTTAAATATTCAACATTTTTCTAAATACCTTTATTTAATAAAAAGAAATGCTTTATTTGTGGCACTCTTATCAGGATTTGACAGATGGCAGCTTCCATCTAGCAGACATCTTGGGACGGACTGGAAGAAGAGTGAGACCAGCTTTCTGGTGGTTTTGCCATTGTTGGAATCTGCCTGAAAAAGACATCATGTACACATACCCTTATGTAAAAAAAAAAACTATAGTCCCATTGTCTTTCTAGTATAAATCTGAGCATAGAGTTGAGCGACCTTGACCTTTTTAGAGTCGAGCCGGGTTTTGCGAAACCCGACTATGTCCAAAGTCGGGTCGAGTGAAATCGGCCGATTATGACGTAAAGTCGGGATCGACCGAAACACGAAACCCAATGCAAGTCAATGGGGCAGCATAGTCGGCAGTGAGTGGGGGCCAGGAAAACACCTAGAGTGCCCATTTTAATGTCAAAACCATCCATTCTTCTTAATGAAGCTTGTCAAGCGTAATTTACCTTAAAATAATTGGAAGGCATTTGAAATTGGGGGTCATTTGGCTAAAGTTGTGGGGGGTAGGGCTGGTTCAAGTAATTAGTGGGCCCAGTAAATCTGGACCACGTCACGGCAGTGGAGCAGGGAGAGGTAAGTATTTCAACTTTGCAAGTGCTGTGATCCTGAGCAAGCAGGGGGGCCCACTCGTTGGCATTGGCACTGGCACAGGGCCCCTCAAAGTACAGCGGTGTGTTTGCACGGCGGGGGCGCCTCCCACCGGCAGCAACACTTTTGCGTACTATGAGAGGCCCTGTGCCAGTGACGTCGCCAACTAGTATTCCTCCCCCCACCTGATGAAGGAACCTGCACTTTCATCTGCACCTTCCTCTTTGTCCCCGTGTAAGGTGGTATGGTATGCGGGAAGAGCAACCTGACTTTCAGCAGGGTCACAATGTTGTTGTGTAGCGTGCACGGGGAATGTTGCGTTATGGGTCAATGTACCAGCAGACTCATCTATCACTGGCTGGGCAATGGGCACGATGAAGTGGAAACACAGATATAGGCCCAAAGAATAAAGTGGGCTAAATGCAGTTCAAAATTGGTAACACAGGAATAACCAGGGGGCATTGCAGTGGAGGACAACTGGAATGAGAGGCTGACACAGAGAGTAGGGCCAAATCAGTAAGTAGTCGAAATGCAGTTCAAAATTGGCAACCGTAGTAAACAGGCGGCACAGCTTTGTTCAGTGGAGGAGAACAGCAAGGAGTGGCAGACACCGATAGTAGGCCCCAACCCAACTAGTAGGCCAAATGCAGTCTAACATTAACAACTACTTAACGAGAGGCTGAAAATGGAATTTCAGGACAGGAAACCAGGAGAACAGCAAGGAGTGGCAGACACCGATAGTAGGCCCCAAACCAACTAGTACGCCAAATGCAGTTGTTCCATTTAACCACAATTTAATGAGAGCCTGAAGATAGAAGCTCAGGAAAGGCAACCTGGGGAACACCTTGGAGTGTAACACACCATCTCTCTCCACCCGATACCCATTTTGTAGGCCTAATGCAGTGTAGTTTTCTACAACTACTAAACGAGAGTCGGAAGATCGAAGCAATGGCGAGGAAACCTGGAGAACACCTTGGAGTGTAACACACCATCTCTCTCCACCCCATTCCCCATTTTTTAGGCCTAATGCAGCCTACTTTCCGACACCTACTAAACGAGAGCATGAAGATCGAAGCTCAGGAAAGGCAACCTGGGGAACACCTTGGAGTGTAACAACAACCTCTCTCTACACCACGGAAGGGCTGATTCTTAGGAAGGAAGGCTGTTGTAAATAAGCATTGCGCGTCCGAGGGTGATTATATTCTTATTCGGTATCTACTCACCCTCGGACGCGCCATGCTTCTTGATTTGTAATTAATGTTTATTTGCAATGTGCTTTTGACTTACTCAATTATTTTTTTAATTATTGATTTTATTAAATTAATAGTTTAACATCTTATTGGAAATAATTTAAAGGAGACGCGACAGGACAACACTCGGTGGATGCCATATCTGTGTTAACAACTCCAAAAAACTTTCAGTTAACTTCTTGCAGGAGAAAGAAATTGTAGCTGTTGGACCTTTGTAGTACAGTTCCAGATATTTGTTGTGTGTTTGTTTTGATTGTTAAAATGTCTGCATTTGAGATCTCAACACGATCTTATTTTTTATAATCAAATTAATTTTTTAAATATTTTATTAGGTTGGTTCAAGGGGTACACGGGCCGCAGTAGACAGGTCAGTGGAGGCCTAGTGGAAGGAGGGACCGCAGATGCGCCACTGTTTCACCCATACACAATTAGTAGGCCTAATGCAGCGTAGTTTCCAACAGCTACTAAACGAGAGCCGGAAGATCGAAGCTCAGGAAAGGCAACCTGGGGAACACCTTGGAGTGTAACAACAACCTCTCTCTACACCACGGAAGGGCTGATTCTTAGGAAGGAAGGCTGTTGTAAATAAGCATTGCGCGTCCGAGGGTGATTATATTCTTATTCGGTATCTACTCACCCTCGGACGCGCCATGCTTCTTGATTTGTAATTAATGTTTATTTGCAATGTGCTTTTGACTTACTCAATTATTTTTTTAATTATTGATTTTATTAAATTAATAGTTTAACATCTTATTGGAAATAATTTAAAGGAGACGCGACAGGACAACACTCGGTGGATGCCATATCTGTGTTAACAACTCCAAAAAACTTTCAGTTAACTTCTTGCAGGAGAAAGAAATTGTAGCTGTTGGACCTTTGTAGTACAGTTCCAGATATTTGTTGTGTGTTTGTTTTGATTGTTAAAATGTCTGCATTTGAGATCTCAACACGATCTTATTTTTTATAATCAAATTAATTTTTTAAATATTTTATTAGGTTGGTTCAAGGGGTACACGGGCCGCAGTAGACAGGTCAGTGGAGGCCTAGTGGAAGGAGGGACCGCAGACAGGCATCGAAGGCCTAAAATAATCACACATGGCTGTAGGCAATTTTAAATTGGTTCCAGGGGTACACGGGCAGCAGTGGTGTGGTCAGTGGAGGCCTAGTGGAAGGAGTGACCACAGACAGGCATCGAAGGCCTAAAATATTAACACATGGCTGTAGGCAATTTTAAATTGGTTCCAGGGGTACTTGGGCAGCAGTGCCCTGGTCAGTGTAGTAGTAGTTGAAAGAATGGACCGCAGACAGGCATCGAAGGCCTAAAATAAAAAAATTGGGCTGGCTGTAGGCAATTTTAAATTGGTTCCAGGGGTACACGGGCAGCAGTGGTGTGGTCAGTGGAGGCCTAGTGGAAGGAGTGACCACAGACAGGCATCGAAGGCCTAAAATATTAACACATGGCTGTAGGCAATTTTAAATTGGTTCCAGGGGTACTTGGGCAGCAGTGCCCTGGTCAGTGTAGTAGTAGTTGAAAGAATGGACCGCAGACAGGCATCGAAGGCCTAAAATAAAAAAATTGGGCTGGCTGTAGGCAATTTTAAATTGGTTCCAGGGGTACACGGGCAGCAGTGGTGTGGTCAGTGGAGGCCTAGTGGAAGGAGTGACCGCAGACAGGCATCGAAGGCCTAAAATAATAACACATGGCTGTAGGCAATTTTAAATTGGTTCCAGGGTTACACGGGCAGCAGTGGTGTGGTCAGTGGAGGCCTAGTGGAAGGAGTGACCGCAGACAGGCATCGAAGGCCTAAAATAATCACACATGGCTGTAGGCAATTTTAAATTGGTTCCAGGGGTACACGGGCAGCAGTGGTGTGGTCAGTGGAGGCCTAGTGGAAGGAGTGACCACAGACAGGCATCGAAGGCCTAAAATATTAACACATGGCTGTAGGCAATTTTAAATTGGTTCCAGGGGTACTTGGGCAGCAGTGCCCTGGTCAGTGTAGTAGTAGTTGAAAGAATGGACCGCAGACAGGCATCGAAGGCCTAAAATAAAAAAATTGGGCTGGCTGTAGGCAATTTTAAATTGGTTCCAGGGGTACACGGGCAGCAGTGGTGTGGTCAGTGGAGGCCTAGTGGAAGGAGTGACCGCAGACAGGCATCGAAGGCCTAAAATAATAACACATGGCTGTAGGCAATTTTAAATTGGTTCCAGGGTTACACGGGCAGCAGTGGTGTGGTCAGTGGAGGCCTAGTGGAAGGAGTGACCGCAGACAGGCATCGAAGGCCTAAAATAATCACACATGGCTGTAGGCAATTTTAAATTGGTTCCAGGGGTACACGGGCAGCAGTGGTGTGGTCAGTGGAGGCCTAGTGGAAGGAGTGACCACAGACAGGCATCGAAGGCCTAAAATATTAACACATGGCTGTAGGCAATTTTAAATTGGTTCCAGGGGTACACGGGCAGCAGTGGTCTGGTCAGTGGAAGTCTAGTGGAAGGAGTGACCGCAGACAGGCTTCCAAGGCCTAACATAACAAAATTGGGCTGGCTGTAGGCACTTTAAATTGGTTCCAGGGGTACATGGGCAGCAGTGGTCTGGTCAGTGGAAGTCTAGTGGAAGGAGTGACCGCAGACAGGCTTCCAAGGCCTAACATAACAAAATTGGGCTGGCTGTAGGCACTTTAAATTGGTTCCAGGGGTACATGGGCAGCAGTGTATGGTCAGTGGAAGTCTAGTGGAAGGAGTGACGGCAGACAGTCTTCGAAGGCCTAACATAACAAAATTGGGCTGGCTGTAGGCACTTTAAATTGGTTCCAGGGGTACATGGGCAGCAGTGTATGGTCAGTGGAAGTCTAGTGGAAGGAGTGACCGCAGACAGGCTTCGAAGGCCTAACATAACAAAAATGTCAAAACAATGGTATTGTCAGTGCCAGGCATTGAAGGATGTCAGCGCCTAGACTACACATTGGTGAAGCTGTGAGAGATAATTTTGCTAGTGGTAGAGCACTGTTTGAGCTGGGGGGGGGGGAACTGGCTTGTGGCCGGCGGTACAGGCACAGGGCCCCTCATATTACAACGGTGAGTCTGACGTTGGGTGCGCACCACCACCGCCAGAGACACTTTATTGTACTATGAGGGACCCAGTGGCAGTGCCGTCGACCAAAAGCGGCCACACCCACCTCTTCAGACAAACAGCACTCTCAAGGGTCCAAGCGCAAAGTGGCGATAGCACGACCCCGTGTGGGGAGTTTGGCCATTTCGTGAGGTGGAAACATGTCGTATGCTGGACAATCAGGTGAAGAAAATTACGAGATTGGAAAAGTCATTCAGAATAGTCCACAGGCAAGACCTTTTCATAGGAAAGCTAGGTGTCAGCCGGGCAGGGTGGGGCAAAAGATTTTGAAATCCAGTTGTGGTTCATTTTAATGAAGGTTAGATCATCTACATTTTGGGTAGCCAGACGAGTCCTTTTTTCTGTTAGTATTGAACCTGCAGCACTGAATACTCTTTCTGATAGGACACTAGCTGCCGGGCAAGCAAGCTCCTGCAATGCATATTCTGCCAATTCTGGCCAGGTGTCTAATTTGGATGCCCAGTAATCAAATGGGAATGACGGTTGAGGGAGAACGTCGATAAGGGATGAAAAATAGTTTGTAACCATACTGGACAAATGTTGTCTCCTGTCACTTTGAATTGATGCTGCAGTACCTGTCCTGTCTGCGGTCATAGAAAAATCACTCCACAACCTGGTCAGAAAACCCCTCTGGCCAACGCCACTTCTGATTTCTGCCCCTCTAACACCTCTGGTCTGCTGGCCCCTGGAGCTCGTGTGAGAACGATCACGGGCGCTGTGTGCAGGGAATGCCAGAAGCAAACGGTCAACAAGAGTTGATTGTTTTGTTGCTAATATTAGTTCCAAGTTCTCATGTGGCATAATATTTTGCAATTTGCCTTTATAGCGAGGATCAAGGAGGCAGGCCAACCAGTAA
Source organism: Ranitomeya imitator (assembly GCF_032444005.1). Classification (NCBI taxonomy): domain Eukaryota; kingdom Metazoa; phylum Chordata; class Amphibia; order Anura; family Dendrobatidae; genus Ranitomeya; species Ranitomeya imitator. Next base: position 663,400,597 of record NC_091284.1, on the reverse strand, counting down.
TCGTCATCGTTCATCATTTTTGTAATGCGTGTGTCCCTTTTGAGGATACGCAAGGCATAATCCGCCATGTGGGCCAAAGTTCCCATTGTCAAATCTGCGGTTGTGCTTGGTTGAGGGGCAGTTGCAGGCAAATCTACGTCACTTGTGTCCCTCAAAAAACCAGAACCCGGCCTTGCCACGCCACCAATTTCCCGTGCCCCCGGGAAAGCTTCCTCATTAAAAATATACTCATCCCCATCATCCTCCTCATCCTCCACCTCCTCTTCGCCCGGTACCTCGTCATGTACACTGCCCTGACCAGACAATCGCTGACTGTCATCAAGGCTTTCCTCTTCCTCTGGTGCAGACGCCTGATCCTTTATGTGCGTCAAACTTTGCATCAGCAGACGCATTAGGGGGATGCTCATGCTTATTATGGCGTTGTCTGCACTAACCAGCCGTGTGCATTCCTCAAAACACTGAAGGACTTGACACATGTCTTGAATCTTCGACCACTGCACACCTGACAACTCCATGTCTGCCATCCTACTGCCTGCCCGTGTATGTGTATCCTCCCACAAAAACATAACAGCCCGCCTCTGTTCGCACAGTCTCTGAAGCATGTGCAGTGTTGAGTTCCACCTTGTTGCAACGTCTATGATTAGGCGATGCTGGGGAAGGTTCAAAGAACGCTGATAGGTCTGCATACGGCTGGAGTGTACAGGCGAACGGCGGATATGTGCGCAAAGTCCACGCACTTTGAGGAGCAGGTCGGATAACCCCGGATAACTTTTCAGGAAGCACTGCACCACCAGGTTTAAGGTGTGAGCCAGGCAAGGAATGTGTTTCAGTTGGGAAAGGGAGATGGCAGCCATGAAATTCCTTCCGTTATCACTCACTACCTTGCCTGCCTCAAGATCTACAGTGCCCAGCCACGACTGCGTTTCTTGCTGCAAGAACTCGGACAGAACTTCCGCGGTGTGTCTATTGTCGCCCAAACACTTCATAGCCAATACAGCCTGCTGACGTATGCCAGTAGCTGCCCCATAATGGGAGACCTGGTGTGCAACAGTGGCAGGTGCGGATGGAGTGTTTGTGCGACTGCGGTCTGTGGACGAGCTCTTGCTTCTGCAGGAGGACGAGGAGGAGGAGGAGGAGGAGGAGGGGGTGCGAACGGCTACAGACAACTGTTTACTAGACCGTGGGCTAGGCAGAACTGTCCCAAACTTGCTGTCCCCTGTGGACCCTGAATCCACCACATTTACCCAGTGTGCCGTGATGGACACGTAACGTCCCTGGCCATGCCTACTGGTCCATGCATCTGTTGTCAGGTGCACCTTTGTGCTCACAGATTGCCTGAGTGCATGGACGATGCGCTCTTTAACATGCTGGTGGAGGGCTGGGATGGCTTTTCTGGAAAAAAAGTGTCGACTGGGTAGCTCGTAGCGTGGTACAGCGTAGTCCATCAGGTCTTTGAAAGCTTCGCTTTCAACTAACCGGTAGGGCATCATCTCTAACGAGATTAGTCTAGCTATGTGGGCGTTCAAACCCTGTGTACGCGGATGCGAGGCTAAGTACTTCCTTTTTCTAACCATAGTCTCATGTAGGGTGAGCTGGACTGGAGAGATGGAGATCGTGGAACTAGCGGGGGTGCCGGTGGACATGGCAGACTGAGAGACGGTGGGAGATGGTATTGTTGCCGCCGGTGCCCTAGATGCAGTGTTTCCTACTACGAAACTGGTGATTCCCTGACCCTGACTGCTTTGGCCTGGCAAAGATACCTGCACAGATACAGCAGGTGGTGCGCTAAATGGTGGTCCTACACTGCCGGAAGGGATGTTGCGTTGATGACTAGCTTCATTGGCCGAGGGTGCAACAACCTTAAGGGACGTTTGGTAGTTAGTCCAAGCTTTCAAATGCATGGTGGTTAAATGTCTATGCATGCAACTAGTATTGAGACTTTTCAGATTCTGACCTCTGCTTAAGGAAGTAGAACATTTTTGACAGATGACTTTGCGCTGATCAATTGGATGTTGTTTAAAAAAATGCCAGACTGCACTCTTTCTAGCATCGGATACCTTTTCAGGCATTGCAGACTGAGCTTTAACCGGATGGCCACGCTGTCCTCCACCAGGTTTTGGCTTTGCCACGCGTTTTGGGCAAGATACGGGCCCGGCAGATGGAACCTGTGGCGATGTTGATGCCTGCTGCGGCCCCTCCTCCTCCTCTGCTTCAGAACTGCTGCCGCCTGCACCCTGTTCCCCCAATGGCTGCCAATCGGGGTCAAGAACTGGGTCATCTAATAACTCTTCTTGTACCTCCTGCGCAACTTCGTCTGTGTCACCGTGTCGTTCGGTGGTATAGCGTTCGTGATGGGGCAACATAGTCTCATCAGGGTCTGATTCTTGATCAGCACCCTGCGAGGGCAATGTTGTGGTCTGAGTCAAAGGACCAGCATAGTAGTCTGGCTGTGGCTGTGCGTCAGTGCACTCCATGTCAGATTCAATTTGTAATGGGCATGGACTGTTAACTGCTTCACTTTCTAAGCCAGGGACGGTATGTGTAAAGAGCTCCATGGAGTAACCCGTTGTGTCGCCTGCTGCATTCTTCTCTGTTGTTGTTTTTGCTGAAGAGGACAAGGAAGTGACTTGTCCCTGACCGTGAACATCCACTAACGACGCGCTGCTTTTACTTTTACCAGTTTCACGAGAGGAGGCAAAAGAGCTAGAGGCTGAGTCAGCAAGATAAGCCAAAACTTGCTCTTGCTGCTCCGGCTTTAAAAGCGGTTTTCCTAATCCCAGAAAAGGGAGCGTTCGAGGCCTTGTGTAGCCGGACGACGAACCTGGCTCCACAGCTCCAGACTTAGGTGCAATATTTTTTTCCCCACGACCACCTGATGCTCCACCACTACCACTACCCTCATTACCAGCTGACAATGAACGCCCCCGGCCACGACCTCTTCCACTAGACTTCCTCATTGTTTTAAAAACGTAACCAAACTAACGTTATTTGTTGCAGTCACACAACTTACACGGTGAGCTATAACTTCAGTATGATTTAGCTACCCCTTTACAGGTTGGTGAGACCACCGCGAAAATCAGGCACAATGTTACACACTCTTTTTTTGGTGGCTGCAAATTAGAGAGATGCCCCACACGCAGGACTGTCACTGAAGCACAAATGTTAATATTAATGTCACACTATTATTTGTTTTTTATTTTTATTTTTTTCAGGAACACTTTAGAAACCCCCCCCCAAAAAAAAAATTGATTTTTGCAGGGAGAATTTAGAAACCAAATAAAATAAAATTATTTTTTCAGGGAGAATTTAGAAAACAAATAAAACCAAAAATAGGCGTTCTATGGCCCACTGACTGAGAGATGACGCACACAGGAATCAGGAGTGGCACACAAGCCCAGAGGCCAATATTTTTCTACCAATGATTGATGGAGTTATTTTCTCTGGTAGATTTTGGAACCCAAATCAAGGAAAAAAAATATAGGCTTTCTATGGACCACAATTGGAGAGAGAGAGAGAGAGAGAGAGAGAGAGAGAGAGAGAGAGAGATGGCACACCCAGGAGTCAAGACTGGCACACAAGCAGAAAGGCCAATATTAATCTCCCACTGTTTTTTTTTTTTTTTTTTTTTTTTCAGGGAGACTTTAGAAAAAAAAATAATAAAAAAAATATGATTTTATCAGGAAGAATTTAGAAACCAAATAAAATAAAATGATTTTTTCAGGGAGAATTTAGAAAACAAATAAAACCAAAAATAGGCGTTCTATGGCCCACTGACTAAGAGAGAGAGAGAGAGATGGAACGCTTAGTACTGGCACACAAGCCCAAAGGGCAATATTAATCTCCCTTTTTTTTTCCAGGGAGAATTTCTAAAACCCCCCCCCCAAAAAAAAATAGGCTTTCTATGGCCCACTATTTGTGAGAGAGATGGGACGCTCAGGACTGGCACAGATGGCACACTCAGGACTGGCACAGAAGCCCAGAGGCCAATATTAATCTCCCTTTTTTTCTGGGAGAATTTATAAAACCAAAAAAATATTTAAATAGGCTTTCTATGGCCCACTATTTGTGAGAGAGATGGCACGCTCAGGACTGGCACAGATGGCACGCTCACAACTGGCACACAAGCCCAGAGGCCAATATTAATCTCCCTTTTTTCAGGGAAAATTTATAAAACCAAAAAAAAAATTAAATAGGCTTTCTATGGCCCACTATTTGTGAGAGAGATGGCACGCTCAGGACTGGCACAGATGGCACGCTCACAACTGGCACACAAGCCCAGAGGCCAATATTAATCTCCCTTTTTTCAGGGAAAATTTATAAAACCAAAAAAAAAATTAAATAGGCTTTCTATGGCCCACTATTTGTGAGAGAGATGGGACGCTCAGGACTGGCACAGATGGCACGCTCAGGACTGGCACAGAAGCCCAGAGGCCAATATTAATCTCCCTTTTTTTCTGGGAGAATTTATAAAACCAAAAAAATATTTAAATAGGCTTTCTATGGCCCACTATTTGTGAGAGAGATGGCACGCTCAGGACTGGCACAGATGGCACGCTCACAACTGGCACACAAGCCCAGAGGCCAATATTAATCTCCCTTTTTTCAGGGAAAATTTATAAAACCAAAAAAAAAATTAAATAGGCTTTCTATGGCCCACTATTTGTGAGAGAGATGGCACGCTCAGGACTGGCACAGATGGCACGCTCACAACTGGCACACAAGCCCAGAGGCCAATATTAATCTCCCTTTTTTCAGGGAAAATTTATAAAACCAAAAAAAAAATTAAATAGGCTTTCTATGGCCCACTATTTGTGAGAGAGATGGGACGCACAGGACTGGCACAGATGGCACGCTCAGGACTGGCACAGAAGCCCAGAGGCCAATATTAATCTCCCTTTTTTTCTGGGAGAATTTATAAAACCAAAAAAATATTTAAATAGGCTTTCTATGGCCCACTATTTGTGAGAGAGATGGCACGCTCAGGACTGGCACAGATGGCACGCTCACAACTGGCACACAAGCCCAGAGGCCAATATTAATCTCCCTTTTTTCAGGGAAAATTTATAAAACCAAAAAAAAAATTAAATAGGCTTTCTATGGCCCACTATTTGTGAGAGAGATGGCACGCTCAGGACTGGCACAGATGGCACGCTCACAACTGGCACACAAGCCCAGAGGCCAATATTAATCTCCCTTTTTTCAGGGAAAATTTATAAAACCAAAAAAAAAATTAAATAGGCTTTCTATGGCCCACTATTTGTGAGAGAGATGGGACGCTCAGGACTGGCACAGATGGCACGCTCAGGACTGGCACAGAAGCCCAGAGGCCAATATTAATCTCCCTTTTTTTCTGGGAGAATTTATAAAACCAAAAAAATATTTAAATAGGCTTTCTATGGCCCACTATTTGTGAGAGAGATGGCACGCTCAGGACTGGCACAGATGGCACGCTCACAACTGGCACACAAGCCCAGAGGCCAATATTAATCTCCCTTTTTTCAGGGAAAATTTATAAAACCAAAAAAAAAATTAAATAGGCTTTCTATGGCCCACTATTTGTGAGAGAGATGGCACGCTCAGGACTGGCACAGATGGCACGCTCACAACTGGCACACAAGCCCAGAGGCCAATATTAATCTCCCTTTTTTCAGGGAAAATTTATAAAACCAAAAAAAAAATTAAATAGGCTTTCTATGGCCCACTATTTGTGAGAGAGATGGGACGCTCAGGACTGGCACAGATGGCACGCTCAGGACTGGCACAGAAGCCCAGAGGCCAATATTAATCTCCCTTTTTTTCAGGGAGAATTTATAAAACCCAAAAAAAAATAAAATAGGCTTTCTATGGCCCACTATTTGTGAGAGAGATGGCACACTCAGGACTGGCACACAAGCCCAAAGGCCAATATTAATCTCCCACTGTATTTTTATCAGGGAGAATTTATACACCCCACAAAAAAAAATACAGAAAAATGAAAAGGCTTTCTATGGCCCACTATGTGAGAGAGATGGCACACACAGGGATGGCACTCTAGCAGAAATGCCAAATTGCCAATCTTAATCTCCCACCAAAAAAAAAAAAAAAAAAAAAACAGGGAATGTCCTACAATTACTATCTCCCTGCCTGCAGTAATCTCAGCCAGGTATGGCAGGCAGCTACTATCTCCCTGCCTGCAGTAATCTCAGCCAGGTATGGCAGGCAGCAATAAGGAGTGGACTGATGCACAAATGAAATAAAAAAGTGTGGACAAACAAAAAAGATAGCTGTGCAGAAAGGAAGGAACAAGAGGATTTGTGCTTTGAAAAAAGCAGTTGGTTTGCACAGCGGCGTACACACAGCAATGCAGCTATCAGGGAGCCTTCTAGGGCAGCCCAATGAGCTACAGCGCTGAGGGGAAAAAAAAAAAAAAAAAACTTCCACTGTCCCTGCACACCGAGGGTGGTGTTGGACAGTGCAAATCGCTGCAGCACAAGCGGTTTTGTGGTTAATGGACCCTGCCTAACGCTATCCCTGCTTCTGACAAAGCGGCAGCAACCTCTCCCTAAGCTCAGATCAGCAGCAGTAAGATGGCGGTCGGCGGGAACGCCTCTTTATAGCCCCTGTGACGTTGCAGACAGCAAGCCAATCACTGCAATGCCCTTCTCTAAGATGGTGGGGACCAGGACCTATGTCATCACGCTGCCCACACTCTGCGTTTACCTTCATTGGCTGAGAAATGGCGCTTTTCGCGTCATTGAAACGCGACTTTGGCGCGAAAGTCGCGTACCGCATGGCCGACCCCGCACAGGGGTCGGATCGGGTTTCATGAAACCCCGACTTAGCCAAAAGTCGGCGACTTTTGAAAATGTTCGACCTGTTTCGCTCAACCCTATCTGAGCAACAGTTAAAGAGAAGGATCTACTTTATTTTTATTTTAACAAATGTGTTGAGGACAGGATTTTGCAGCACTAATTAATATATAAATATAACAGGTTCTCCTTTTTTGGCAGTTGGTGGAAGGGTATGTGACAAGACCTGACATCGGCATCCTCCACCTCAAAAACAACTTTCCCATATGCTTAACACTTTATATTTCTAGTAGGCTGATGGACAGGTTTGGTCACATTTAGCACAGGAGTCGTGGTACAATGTTCTACTGTTCAGAGACACCTGCACAAATATGCCTTCATGAAAGAGTCTACAGAAGAAAACCTCTCCTGCGTCCTCACCAAACAATTCAGCATCAGAAGTATACAAAATAACATGTAAACAAGCCTGATACAATTCTTAATGCAAACACCTTCTGTAAAAAAAGCTGAAGTTGAAAAGAAGATGGCTTTTACAAATGGATGATTCTAAACACAACAAAATCCACAACAGACCTCCAAAGGAGCGAGATGATGGTTTTACAATGGCCCTTACAGTCCCCTGATCTGAACATCATTGAAAATCTGTGGCTAGACCTCAAAATAGCAGTGCATGCAAGAGGACCTAGGAATCTCACAGAATTGGAAGAATTTTCCAAGGAAGAATGGATGAAAATCCCTCAAACAAGAATTGAAAGACTCTTGGCTGGCTACAAAAAGCTGTGATACTTTTAAAAGGGGGTGCTACTAGGTACTAACCATTCAGGGTGCCCAAACTTTGGCATAGGCCCATTTTCCTTTTTGTAATTTTTAAAAAGTAAAATAAGAAAATATATATATATATTTCGCTTAAATACATGAATATGTGTCATCTTTAACTTTAAGCCTTTAAGACAGGGGTCCCCAACTCCAGGCCTCGAGGGCCGCCAACAGTGCAGGTTTTCAGGATTTCTTTAGTATTGCATCGGTGGTAATGTGATCATCTGCACAGGCGATGATTCCAACCCCTGTGCAATACTAAGGATATCCTGAAAACCTGCACTGTTGGCGGCCCTCGAGGCCTGGAGTTGGGGACCACTGCTTTAAGAGATCATTGCATCTTCAACTTGCTTAGCTGTTCGCAATAACAGCAATTTTGAGCAGGGGTGTCCAAACTTTGCCACTTTATCGTGCTCATCATAAATGAGTAAACTCACTTTGAAAAGTAAATAAGGTTCATCTGAATCGTGTAATTCGGAAAACATGATGTAAGTGTTCAGCATGGAGCACAGGATAAACGCTCTTCAAAATGTTATGGAAAATGTTCTTAATAAAAGCGTCAACTCAATCAACAGCAAAAAGCAAGTCTCCACTAAGGTCCATCATTTGTCAACAGAAAGATAGTAGCCTTCTACATTACTGGTGACACAAAGGTTCTAGAAAAGCGAAATGGCTCATCTCCTTCAAAAGAAATCCAGCGAATTCTCCGCTCCCAAAATGCCTCTCTTCCTTCTGAGCCCCAGTGTCCCTAAACCACATTTAGAGTCCACATTTTTGTCATTTCTATAGCAATGAGAGCCCCCTTAATTTACTGTGTGCATGTCTCCAGAAACACGAGCTGGGTACAATGTATGGGCACAACAATGATCTGAGCACTACAATGTACAGGCACTTCAGCATACTGAGCACTGCAGTTTACTGGGCACTACAATGTGTGGGCGCTGCATTGTATGGCCACTAGAACGCAGATTTGCAATTTTCACTAACCATCCACCATTGCTGTTTGTTTCTGGAAAACATTCATGCAGTCAAAATCCTCACTGAACCTGTAGATAAATTTCCAGAGGGATATAACTCCCACTATGTGGATTCTCTTGTTCTGGTACTTAGAAACCCTGTATATCAGGGGTTTCAAGCTGCATTCCTCGAGGGCTGCAAACAGGTCATGTTTTCAGGATTTCCTTGTACTGCACAGGTGAAAATTTAATCACCTACACACATAATGATTGCAGCACCTTGTGCAATGCTAAGGAAATCTTGAAAACACGCATGGTTTGCGGCCCTCGAGGAACGCAGTTTGACACCCCTGCTGTATATGGAGTCTGGAAACTATTATAGGAAAATCTGTGCTCCAAGAGTCATATAGCGGTCCTTCCTACTCGAGTCTCGCCGTGTGACTAAGCAGTACTGTATGGACATATATAAGGTGTTATTACATTCAGGAGAAATTGTATGACACATTTTGGTGCCATTTTTATCCATTTTCCTATGTGAAAATTTTAAATTTTGCAGTAAATTATTATTATTTTTTCTTCTTTTCCCAATGGTATAAAGCTCTATTACACACCTGTGGTGTCAATATGAGCACTCTTAGATTAATTAATTGAGGGGTGTTGTTTGTGGGAAGGTTCTGATATTCTGGCTTTATTAGTAGCTCTGCCAATGTGACATTGCACTCACAAACCATAACAGCAAAATCTACACTACAATATGGAAATTGTCCCCTTCTAAGCTTTGTATTTTGTCTCAAAAGTAGTTTTCGACCACAAATGGGGCATTGACTTACTCAGGAGCAAGTTGTGTAACAAATTAAAGCATTCGTTTTCTTCTAAGTCTTTTGAAAATTAAAAACTTGGTTCTAAAGCAACATTTCAGTGGAAAAAAATTATAATTTATCATTTACTCAGCTCAATGTTATACATATTTGTGAATCGCATGAGGGTTAAAAATTCCCACTACACCTCTAGATAAATTCCTTGAGGGGTGTAGTTTCCAAAATGGGTTAGTTTGTGTTGGGTTTCCACTGTTTAGGCACATCAGGGACTCTGCAAACTCAACATGGCAACCACTATTTATTCCAGCCAGTTGTGCGCTCCAAATGGGAAATGATGCTCCTTCCCTTCCGTGCACCCAAGCAGTTGTTTTACATCACATATGGAGTATTGAACAACAAATTTTATGGTCAATTTTCTCATAATACCCTTGTTAAAATGAAAAATTTGAGGCTAAAGGAAGATTTTTGCAACAAAAATGTTATATCTTATTTTCACAGCTCAATGTAAAAAAAAATTATGAAGCACCTCTGGGTTGAAGGTCCTCACAACATCTCTAGATAATTTTCTCTATGTAATTGTCAAAATGGGGTCACTTGTGGGGGGATTTCCAGTGTTGAGGCACATTAGGGACTCTGCAGAGAAAAAGACCAGCACATCCAAGCTAGTATGAGCAGGTGCTAACCAAAAAACATATACGGTTACTTGAAAACTATAAAGGTTGCCCCATGAATTACCAAGAATTTTTTACTCTAGAACATTGAAACTATATTACTGCCATAGAAAATGGGAAAAAAGGAAAAAAAAACACTTTATAGTGTATATTTGAAATATTCATCTGCAAAATTGCTATGAAAAATACAGTAAAAAAGAAAGCACTTAGCACAAAGATTGGCCAATATATGTGAGCCCAACTGCCATGTCAAGGCATCCTTCAAAGTCTGGTCCCTGTCCTGATATATCAACTTTCCTGGGCAAAACCGCCTGCAATTTATGGGGTAAGAATGGACCAGCTAACTACTTAAAATCACCTGTGGCTGATGGGATGATGGGAGTGGGGGTGCACATGTTCAAAAAGGGTTTGATACAAAGAGAAAAAGATCAGCACATTCAAGCTAGTGTGAACAGGTGCCAACCAAAAAATGTATATTTTTTTGTTCCACTGTAGTTCCACAATCTCATCCACTTTGCTAGAACTGTGAGATGCTGCATTTTCGACACAGTAAAAGTTTGCAGCTGCTAAAACTTATTGTGGGCACAAAGCCTTATTGTCATATTACAAAAAGTAGAGAACCTGTCTAAAATGTCTTGTTTCAGTTATTCATGTTTAAAGGGAATCTGTTACCTGATTAATGTTGTCCAAACCATGGGCAGCAGGAATCAGGGTATGGCTGCATGAATGCAGCCATTTTTTTTCTCTGAAACACTGTCATGTCAGAGAAGATATCGTTTGAAGATCTAGTTAGGGACCATTGATGGAGTGTTGGCTAGTCCAGTATGGCCACTATCTGGCACTTCCCAGAGATGCTAGAGGTGATTCACAAGTCTCTCCCATAGTGAGAGACCTGTCAATGTGCTTGCAGTGCCACTGGGAAGAGATGAACCAAGTAGTAACTCAAGAAAAATGAACGTGTAGCCTCTATCTAGTCTGGTAGTAAGTATCTAGTCAATAACGATGGTTGGCTGCAATGTGCTAGCGGCTATCACTACCCTGCTCAAAACCCTCCACTGTTCCCTACCTAACAACGGAGGTTGGCACCCTAGGTAGAGCGATGTTGGGGCCCCCGCTCCTCGGCGGATGCCCCTATTTTTTCCTCCAATGCCCTTGGGTAAACCATCATGAAACCACATGATACATAGCCATAAGTATAACATAAAAATTAACCACACTCCCTCCCCTCTCCCTCCCTCTCCTCCTTTCTCCCTCCCTCACCCTTCCCCCTCTCCCCTCCCCACCCCCCACCCCCATCTTTTTCCTCCCCCCCCTCTCACAGTCCCTCTCGTCCCTATAATAATAACAATAAATCTTTGGAAAAAGAAAATTAACCACACTGATAGATTGGTATAACAGTTGGGAAACCATATGACAGTAGCCTGTTAAAATATTCTTCAGGGTGAAAAGAGGAGGGAGTAGCAGAAAAAAAAAATAAAGTCCCTAAAGGTAAACACCAAAACCTCTTCCAAAATATCCATAAATACACCAGTGGCAGGGAATATTACACTTGAAAAGTAGTTTTTCATCCCTGCTCGTTAGTCGCCTGTCTATGCAGATTAAACAGAAGTCTCACATCTTAATCACTCTAGAATTCATCACATATACAATGTAGCCATTATGATAGAAACCTGCAGTGTGGCAGGTTTCAGTGAGACACTTGATAGAATAAAGGGGTGTGATGATGTGGTGATGGCATGTCACAGGGCTCACCGGCCATGTTTATATATCCAGGGTGAAATAATTCCAACCTCCCTGTGTGCAGTGTTGATTCTTAGAGTAAGCACTACGATAATATGGCCACACAGAACTGTCCACACGGCTGGACAGTGCATGCGCAGTCCCATCTAACCAATAGAGGTCATGATGAACTATTTGCGCATGTCTGCGATGCGTGTCGCTTCACAATGGTGATGTGCATCCTGCGCATGCCCAGTCGGACCTCATCTGTAGTCATGATGACTGTCTACACCGCCCGATCATTGGATGTGGGGGCTCCCTTTCCCCGGATGGCAGTGGAAGGATAATGATCTTTGAGTCCACACCACAGGTATCAAGGTACGATCAAGTGGGAGACAGGGATGAGGTCATGCTTATGGCATCAACCGTCCATACAATGATCTGATTCCAAACATCATCTCTATAACGTAATTACCAGGGAGAGGAATTAGTGGAATCTATATAACCCCAAAAATAGGAGGCATGTTTCAAACTCTGAGATGTTGGTATAAGCTAAACAAATAAGAAAAAATGTGATATTACACAATAATATGTGAGCTTAAAACAGCAAAAAAGCAATGGTCAAGTCAGAAATAATTGTCTGGGGTACCCATGTTCAGCATACAGACTCACAAAAAACAGGCATAGGACACTATCTCATTAAGCCCCTTGGGAGAGACCAAATCCATTCTAAAAATCCATTTACTTTACCTTTGTAATATTTTCCTGTCAAAGTCCCCCCACGTATCCCTGGTTTTACCACCTCAATGACGCAGGAGGACACATGTTTGAGGTCACCTCCATGTACTTCATTTAAGTGTCGGGCTAGGGGGTTTCACGATTGTGGCAGATATCCTCAATGTGCTCTCCCACCCTCCTCCTAAATTCCCTGTGTGTTTTCCCTATATGATCAAGGGTACACATGCAGGTAGCCTGGTATACCAGTCTCGCGGTTTTGCAGTTTGAGAAGTCCCTTTGGTGGAATACCCTACCTGTGGAGGAACTGGTGAACTGTTTGCAAGGTTTCATCCATCTGCAGTTAATGCTTTTGCCACATTTGAAGAAACTACATGGTCTTCTGTCCAGTCACGTACCCTCAGGCATGGGTCTCCTGAGGTGACTATGCACCGGGCGGTCCCTGAGTGATCGCCCCTTTCTATATGTGTCTGCTGGGTTTGTTCCCAGAGAATCCATCAGGTCTGGATCCACCAGTAGTACATACCAGTGTCTTCTAAATATATTGAAGACCTGGTCATGATGATTGCCATATGTGCCGATTACGTGTATCTTGTTATTATTTACTTTTTCCTCCAAAACACGATTTGAAATGAGGAAGGCGGGTCTCTAATCTTTGCAAAACCGTGGGCTGACCAGAGGACATGCTTAGGATATTCCTTATCCATGAATCCATTAACCCCTTCATGACCTTGGGATTTTTCGTTTTGCCGTGTTCGTTTTTCACTCCCCTCCTTCCCAGAGCCATAACTTTTTTATTTTTCCATCAATTTGGCCATGTGAGGGCTTATTTTTTGCGGGACGAGTTGTACTTTTGAACGACATTATTGGTTTTAGCATGTCGTGTACTAGAAAACGGGAAAAAAATTCCAAGTGCCGTGAAATTGCAAAAAAAGTGCAATCCCACACTTGTTTTTTGTTTGGCTTTTTTGCTAGGTTCACTAAATGCTAAAACTGACCTGTGATTATGATTCTCCAGGTCAGTACGAGTTCATAGACACCTAACATGACTAGGTTATTGTTTATCTAAGTGGTGAAAAAAAATTCCAAACTTTGCTAATAAAAAAAAAAAATTGCGCCATTTTCCAATACTTGTAGCGTCTCCATTTTTCGTGATCTGGGGTCAGGTGACAGCTTATTTTTTGCGTGCCGAGATGCCGTTTTTAATGATAGCATTTTGGTGCAGATACATTTTTTTGATCGCCCGTTATTGCATTTTAATGCAATGTCGCGGCGACCTAAAAAACATAATTCTGGCATTTCGAATTTTTTTCTCGCTAAGCAGTTTAGCGATCAGGTTAATGCTTTTTTTTAATTGATAGATCGGGCGATTCTGAGCGCAGTGATACCAAATATGTGTACATTTGATTTTTTTTATAATGATTTATTTTGATTGGGGCGAAAGGGGGGGTGATTTAAACTTTTATATTTTTTTTATTTTTTTCACATTTTTTTTTACTTTTTTTTTTTACTTTTGCCATGCTTCAATAGCCTCCATGGGAGGCTAGAAGCAGGCACAACTCGATCGCCTCTGCTATATAGCAGCGATCTGCTGATCGCTGCTATGTAGCAGAAATGGAGGTAACATAGTAACATAGTAACATAGTTAGTAAGGCCGAAAAAAGACATTTGTCCATCCAGTTCAGCCTATATTCCATCATAATAAATCCCCAGATCTACTTCCTTCTACAGAACCTAATAATTGTATGATACAATATTGTTCTGCTCCAGGAAGACATCCAGGCCTCTCTTGAACCCCTCGACTGAGTTCGCCATCACCACCTCCTCAGGCAAGCAAGTCCAGATTCTCACTGCCCTAACAGTAAAGAATCCTCTTCTATGTTGGTGGAAAAACCTTCTCTCCTCCAGACGCAAAGAATGCCCCCTTGTGCCCGTCACCTTCCTTGGTATAAACAGATCCTCAGCGAGATATTTGTATTGTCCCCTTATATACTTATGCATGGTTATTAGATCGCCCCTCAGTCGTCTTTTTTCTAGACTAAATAATCCTAATTTCGCTAATCTGTCTGGGTATTGTAGTTCTCCCATCCCCTTTATTAATTTTGTTGCCCTCCTTTGTACTCTCTCTAGTTCCATTATATCCTTCATGAGCCCCGGTGCCCAAAACTGGACACAGTACTCCATGTGCGGTCTAACTAGGGATTTGTACAGAGGCAGTATAATGCTCTCATCATGTGTATCCAGACCTCTTTTAATGCACCCCATGATCCTGTTTGCCTTGGCAGCTGCTGCCTGGCACTGGCTGCTCCAGGTAAGTTTATCATTAACTAGGATCCCCAAGTCCTTCTCCCTGTCAGATTTACCCAGTGGTTTCCCATTCAGTGTGTAATGGTGATATTGATTCCTTCTTCCCATGTGTATAACCTTACATTTATCATTGTTAAACCTCATCTGCCACCTTTCAGCCCAAGTTTCCAACTTATCCAGATCCATCTGTAGCAGAATACTATCTTCTCTTGTATTAACTGCTTTACATAGTTTTGTATCATCTGCAAATATCGATATTTTACTGTGTAAACCTTCTACCAGATCATTAATGAATATGTTGAAGAGAACAGGTCCCAATACTGACCCCTGCGGTACCCTACTGGTCACAGCGACCCAGTTAGAGACTATACCATTTATAACCACCCTCTGCTTTCTATCACTAAGCCAGTTACTAACCCATTTACACACATTTTCCCCCAGACCAAGCATTCTCATTTTGTGTACCAACCTCTTGTGCGGCACGGTATCAAACGCTTTGGAAAAATCGAGATATACCACGTCCAATGCCACCCCACAGGGTGGCGCTCACAGCCACCGGTGATCAGTAACCATAGAGGTCTCTAGGACCTCTATGGTTACCATCCTGATGCATCGCCGACCCCCGATCATGTGACGGGGGTCGGCGATGACGTCATTTCCAGCCGCCCGGCCGGAAGCGGTAGTTAAATGCTGCTGTCTGCGTTTGACAGCGGCATTTAACTAGTTAATAGGTGCGGGCAGATCGCGATTCTGCCCGCGCCTATTACGGGCACATGGTACCAACAAAAGAAAAAGAAGCCACTAAAGAACATTCTGCACACCACCCATAATAAGTATCAAAAAGAGAACAACTTTATTGGTGACATAATAATTAAAAACATTTAAAAAAATACAAAAAACACACCATCTCCCCCATCAGACCCGTCCGAAAAGTATAAACATATATACTGTTCAAAACAGCTGACATGTCCCGGCTTTGATGCGGGCTCACCGCGGAGCCCGCATCAAAGCGGGGCTTCTGACCTCGGACGTACTATCCCGTCCGAGGTCAGAAAGGGGTTAAAAATGTCCTGGCTTGTAGATGGAAATCTGATATCTCGGAGCAGTTTCTGCTTAGTTTGAGAAACTGCCCCTTTGGTATACCTTTCTTCAGGGGGACCGGGTGGTGGCTATCCCATCAGAGCAGGCTGTTTATGCTGGTTGGTTTACAATAGACAACGGTACCTAAGGTGCCATCTGATTTTTTCTTAATCAAAACATCCAGAAATGGCAGCTGTTCCCTATCCATTTCATAGGTAAACCATAGGTTAAGGTAATTTATATTGATGTTTTTCATAAACTCCATAAACTCTGTCCTTGATCCAAGCCATATGATGAAGATATTGTCTATGTTTCTGTGTCATGCTCCTATGAGGGGATGCCACAATTTCTCCTCTTCTCCAAAAATGTGGGTATCCTCCCACCATCCCAGGAACAAGTTGGCATAGGTAGGGGGCGCAGGGACTCCGCATTGCCGTGCCCCTGAGCTGGTGGAAGAACCACTGGTGTATCTATGCATATATTTGGAGGAGGTTTTGGTGCTTACCTTTAGGGACTTTATCCTTTTTTTTCTAGTCGCTAGTTCTGGATGGTTACCATTTTTTGCACATATAGTCAGTGTATCATCACCAGTAGTGATGAGCGAGTATGCTCGTTACTCGAGTTTTTCAGAGCATGCTCAGGTGGTCTCCGAGTATTTCAGCGTGCTCGGAGATTTAGTTTATGGCGACACAGCTGCATGATTTGCGGCTGCTCGATAGCTTGAACACTTGTGGGGATTGCCTGTTTGTTAGGGAATCCCCACATGTATTCAAGCTGTCTAGCAGCCGCTCATCATGCAGGTGCGTCAACAAAAACTAAATCTCCGAGCACGTTGAAATATTCGGAGACCACTTGAGCATGCTCAGAGAAACTCGAGTAACGGGCTTACTCACTCATCACTAATCACCAGCTGGGCTATTTAGGTAAAAAATTAGTCTTTCTGTGCATTTTTCCTGGGTCTGTCTACACTTGTGTGTCCCTATTTTTTATCCAGGATCATCTAGGGTTAACAGGGACAGCCACTGAGGAGCAGAGGCACTACTATTGAAGCCCCTTAGGGTGCCAACCTTCGCTGATAGGCAGGCTACAGAACAGGCACCAGGATAGGGTGTAGGTAACAATCTTCTGTATTTACTTATATCTCAACAATATATTTATTTCTTTGTGTGTCTGTTATTAAATGTTTTGCATCCTTTTAGTTCATATATAATAAAAATCGATTTTTAGGTCTTTTTTCTATGATAACGAAGAAGAGCTGAACCAAGGCATAGCCAAACTAGTCTCATCTCTTGCTCAGGCCTTTGGATCTTCAAACTAAATTTCATCTGAAGCATTTCAGAGAAGATATGTTTGGCTGTAATTGTGCAGTTGTCAAGCAAATCAGGGGACAGGTTTCCTTTAAAGAGTACCTATCACCAGCCTATCATTACCAGTTTATTAAATAAATTCAGCCTAGACTAAATGTTTTCATTGATGGATGTATGAACAACCCCTTTAAAGGGAATATGTAATGAGTTTCATGCTGGTCGAACTACCTATACAGCCTGCTTTTCAAAGTATGCCTTCTTTGCAGTAATACAACCAGTGTCATACTCATGCTGATTCTGGTTCAGGCAGCAGGCATCTCATGTCAGGTTCCCTTTAATGAGAGACAGACAATATTTCTTAAAAGGGATTTTTAATGAATTTCCTTCTTAGCATTCCTCAATTGAGGAAAAAGATGGGATTATTGTTAAAATTTATATGCAATTTTATGCCGACGCTTTAAGACTCCAGTTCAAACTTTACATTGACCTGTTATAATTTTGTTTTCTTCTAATATCTGACATTTTACATTTCAGAGTAAAATGTGACATTTTTTTGCATCACAAGCCCCTGGCAAGCAGATGTGTAGCAATCTGGCAGGCACATAAACAGAAGAAATATTCTCCGAAAGTCTGCAGATGAAATGACTAGGATTGGATATATGACAGAATACAAGATTTAGTAGTATCAATATAATTTTTCAAAGAATGGAAAGTTAATAATAACATTTCCACGAAGTTCTGACTGATCTCTTAGCCCCTCAAATGGTTGATACCTATTGGAATGCATTATTTTATAGTCAATGGCGATTTTCAGACACCAGGGTTGTCAGTCATGTAATGAATCTGGCACTGCAATTAATTCCATTATTCTGTTTTTATGTCTATGCAGAACAATGAAATTGACAAACACAAATGCAAATAAAGCATTAACTGCTATAAGAAATTTTACTAGTCTACCATGAAAACATTATAATAGTTATCCCTCTTTTTGATATGCTGCATAACTATATATACAGTGGGGCAAAAAAGTATTTAGTCAGTCAGCAATAGTGCAAGTTCCACCACTTAAAAAGATGAGAGGCGTCTGTAATTTACATCATAGGTAGACCTCAACTATGGGAGACAAACTGAGAAAAAAAAAATCCAGAAAATCACATTGTCTGTTTTTTTAACATTTTATTTGCATATTATGGTGGAAAATAAGTATTTGGTCAGAAACAAAATTTCATCTCAATACTTTGTAATATATCCTTTGTTGGCAATGACAGAGGTCAAACGTTTTCTGTAAGTCTTCACAAGGTTGCCACACACTGTTGTTGGTATGTTGGCCCATTCCTCCATGCAGATCTCCTCTAGAGCAGTGATGTTTTTGGCTTTTCGCTTGGCAACACGGACTTTCAACTCCCTCCAAAGGTTTTCTATAGGGTTGAGATCTGGAGACTGGCTAGGCCACTCCAGGACCTTGAAATGCTTCTTACGAAGCCACTCCTTCATTGCCCTGGTGGTGTGCTTTAGATCATTGTCATGTTGAAAGACCCAGCCACGTTTCATCTTCAATGCCCTTGCTGATGGAAGGAGGTTTGAACTCAAAATCTCACGATACATGGCCCCATTCATTCTTTCATGTACCCGGATCAGTCGTCCTGGCCCCTTTGCAGAGAAACAGCCCCAAAGCATGATGTTTTCACCACCATGCTTTACAGTAGGTATGGTGTTTGATGGATGCAACTCAGTATTCTTTTTCCTCCAAACACGACAAGTTGTGTTTCTACCAAACAGTTCCAGTTTGGTTTCATCAGACCATAGGACATTCACCCAAAACTCCTCTGGATCATCCAAATGCTCTCTAGCAAACTTCAGACGGGCCCGGACATGTACTGGCTTACGCAGTGGGACACGTCTGGCACTGCAGGATCTGAGTCCATGGTGGCGCAGTGTGTTACTTATGGTAGGCCTTGTTACATTGGTCCCAGCTCTCTGCAGTTCATTCACTAGGTCCCCCCGCGTGGTTCTGGGATTTTTGCTCACCGTTCTTGTGATCATTCTGACCCCACGGGGTGGGATTTTACGTGGAGCCCCAGATCGAGGGAGATTATCAGTGGTCTTGTATGTCTTCCATTTTCTAATTATTGCTCCCACTGTTGATTTCTTCACTCCAAGCTGGTTGGCTATTGCAGATTCAGTCTTCCCAGCCTGGTGCAGGGCTACAATTTTGTTTCTGGTGTCCTTTGACAGCTCTTTGGTCTTCACCATAGTGGAGTTTGGAGTCAGACTGTTTGAGAGTGTGCACAGGTGTCTTTTTATACTGATAACAAGTTTAAACAGGTGCCATTACTACAGGTAATGAGTGGAGGAAAGAGGAGACTCTTAAAGAAGAAGTTACAGGTCTGTGAGAGCCAGAAATCTTGATTGTTTGTTTCTGACCAAATACTTATTTTCCACCATAATATGCAAAAAAATGATAAAAAAACAGACAATGTGATTTTCTGGATTTTTTTTTCTCAGTTTGTCTCCCATAGTTGAGGTCTACCTATGATGTAAATTACAGACGCCTTTCATCTTTTTAAGTGGTGGAACTTGCACTATTGCTGACTGACTAAATACTTTTTTGCCCCACTGTATATGAATACTAGATGGTGGCCTGATTCTAACGCATCGGGTATTCTACAATATGCATGTATGTACGTAGTATATAGCACAGCCACATAGTATATAACACAGCCATGTCGTATATAACACAGACAACCACGTAGTATATAGCACAGCCACGTAGTATATAACACAGACAGCCACGTAGTATATAGCACAGCCATGTCATATATATAGGACAGCCACGTAGTATATAGCAGCCACATAGTATATAGCAGCCACATATTATATAGCACAGCTCACATAAAACAGACAGCCACGTAGTATATAGCACAGCCAAGTAGTATATAGCAGCGATGTAGTATATAACACAGCCCACGCAGTATATAACACCGCCCACGTAATATGTAGCACAGCCCATGTAATATATAGCACAGCCCACACAGTATATAACACAGGCCACGTAGTATATAACAGCCCCACGCAGTATATAACACTGCCCACATAGTATATAGCAGCCAGGCAGTATATAACAGCCCACATAATATATAGCACAGCCCACATAGTATATAACACAGGCCACACAGTATATAACACAGCCCATGCAGTATATAACACTGCCCACATAGTATATAGCAGCCAGGCAGTATATAACACAGCCCAAGTAATATATAGCACAGCCCATGTAGCATATAACACAGCCCATATAGTATATAACACAGGCCATGTAGTATATAACACAGCCCACGCAGTATATAACACTGCCCACATAGTATATAGTAGACAGGAAGTATATAACACAACCCAAGTAATATATAGCACAGCTCACGTAGTATATAACACAGCCCACATAGTATATAGCACAGGCCATGCAGTATATAACACAGCCCACGCAGTATATAACACAGCCCACGCAGTATATAACACAGCCCACGCAGTATATAACACAGCCCACGCAGTATATAACACAGCCCACGCAGTATATAACACAGCCCACGCAGTATATAACACAGCCCACGCAGTATATAACACAGCCCACGCAGTATATAACACAGCCCACGCAGTATATAACACAGCCCACGCAGTATATAACACAGCCCATATAGTATATAACACAGGCCCCGCAGTATATAACACAGCCCACGCAGTATATAACACAGCCCATGCAGTATATAACACAGCCCATGTAGGATATAGCAGTGTGGGCACCATACCCCTGTTAAAAAAAATTAAAATAAAAAATAGTTATATACTCACTCTCCGGCATCCAACGAAGCTGTCCCGATGCGCGCGATGCTGTCACTGGCTTCCATTCCCAGTAATGCATTGCAAAATTACCCAGATGACTCGCGAGACCGCTAAGTCATCTGGGTAATTTCACACTGCATCACTGGGAACGGAAGCTGGCGGCAGCATCGCGCGCATCGGTGGATGTTGGAAGGTGAGAATAGCACAATTTTTTATTTTTTTTAACTATTTTTTACATTATATCTTTTTACTATTGATGCTGCGTATGCAGCATCAATAGTAAAAAGTTGGTCCGGGATGGGGTGACACACTGGCACTGACTGGAGGGGAGTAGGGAGGGGGTACTGACTTGAGGAGAGTAGGAAGGGGCCACTAATTTGCGGCCAGACTAAGCTTGTTGCTGATTGGTCGCGGCCTGCCGGCTGCGACCAATCAGCGATGCGGGATTTCCGTTACAGACAGACAGAAACACAGACAAACAGACGGAAGTACCCCTTAGATGATTATATAGATACTAGATTGTGGCCCGATTCTAACGCATCGGGTATTCTAGAATATGCATGTCCCCTTAGTATATGGACAATGATGATTCCAGAATTCGCGGCAGACTGTGCCCGTCGCTGATTAGTCGAGGCAACCTTTATGACATCATCGTCGCCATGGCAACCATTATGACATCATCGTCGCTGTGCCCGTTGCTGATTGATTGGTCGAGGCCTGGCAGCCTCGACCAATCAGAGAGCCGGGATTTCCAGGACAGACAGACAGACAGACAGACAGACAGACGGAAAAACCCTTAGGCAATTATATATATATATATATATATAGACTATGGTGGCCCGATTCTAACGCATCGGGTATTCTAGAATATGCATGTCCATGTAGTATATTGCCCAGCCATGTAGTATATTGCCCAGCCACGTAGTATACAGCACAGAGCCACGTAGTATATTGCACAGCCCATGTAGTATATTGCCCAGCGACATAGTATATTGCCCAGCGACGTAGTATACAGCACAGAGCCACGTAGTAAATTGCACAGCCCACGTACTATATTGCCCAGCTACGTAGTATATTGCTCAGTCACGTAGTATATTGTACAGGCCACGTAGTATATTGCCCAGTCACGTAGTATATTGCCCAGACACGTAGTATATTGCCCAGACACGTAGTATACAGCACAGAGCATATTGCCCAGCCACGTAGTATATTGCCCAGTTACGTAGTATATTGCCCAGTTACGTAGTATATTGCCCAGTGACATAGTATAGAGCATAGAGCCACGTAGTATATTGCCTGGCCACATAGTATATTGGCCAGTCACGTAGTATATTGCCCAGCTACGTAGTATATTGCCCAGCCACGTATGTCACAGGTTAAAAAATAAAAAATAAACATATACTCACCTTCCGATCCGAGGGCCCCTTGTAGTTCTGTCGCCAGCTTCTGGTCCCAGGATGTGATGACGTCGCGGTCACATGACCGTGAAGTCATGGCAGGTCCTTCTTGCGTGGGCGCGCAGGACCTGTGATGACGTCGCAGTCACAAGACCGTCACGTCATGAAAGGTCATTGTCGCATACCATCCTTAGCACCGGAGCGTCGCGAGGAGCGGGAAAGGTGCCGGAGGTTGAGTATATGATGATTTTTTTTTTTAAATTATTTATAACATTAGATCTTTTTACTATTGACGCTGCATAGGCAGCCTCAATAGTAAAAACTTAGTCACACAGAGTTAATAGCGGCAGTAACTGAGTGAGTTACCCGCGGCATAACGCGGTCTGTTACCGCTGGCATTAACCTTGTGTGAGCAGTGACTGCGGGGAGTATGGAGGGGGCGCTGACTGCAGGGGAGTAGGGAGAGACTAATCGGACTGTGGCCATTGCTGATTGGTCGCGGCAGCCATGACAGGCAGCTGGCGAGACCAATCAGCGACTTGGATTCCATGACAGGCAGAGGTCGCGACCAATGAATATCCGTGACAGACAGAAGGACAGACAGACAGAAAGACGGAAGTGACCCTTAAACAATTATATAGTAGATATATATATATATATATATATATATATATATATATATATATATATATATATATATCTATAATATAACGCTGGGAGCGTCACTCTGTCCGAAGCCTCTATAGACTGCGCAAGCGCCGGCGCAGTCTGGGCCTCACAGAGCGACGCTCCCGGGAGATCGCGGTGTGCGTTCACACTGAACACACACCGCGATCTCCACCGCAGAAGCAGGGACCGCCAGGAGGGTGAGTATCGGCCTATATTCACCTGTCCCCGTTCCATCGCTGAGCGGCGCCATCTTCCCGGTCTTCGGTCTGTGGCCTTCAGTTCAGAGGGCGCGATGACGCGCTTAATGCGCGCCGGCGCCGCCCTCTGACTGAATAGTCACGGCCAGGAGACCGGGAAGATGGCGGCGCTCAGCGATGGAACGCCAGACAGGTGAGTATAGTAAGTGCTGGGGGGGCCTGAGCTGGCGGCGATACCGGCACCTGACCCCCACAGCGCGCCGGTGTCCCCGCCTGCTCAGGCCCCCCAGCACTCGGCGCCGAGCGGGTCAGAGGCAGTATGGGGACGCAGGATGGAGCAGCACATAAGGATGGGGACGCAGGATGGAGCAGCACATAAGGATGGGGACGCAGGATGGAGCAGCACATAAGGATGGGGACGCAGGATGGGAGCAGCACATAAGGATGGGGACGCAGGATGGAGCAGCACATAAGGATGGGGACGCAGGATGGAGCAGCACATAAGGATGGGGACGCAGGATGGAGCAGCACATAAGGATGGGGACGCAGGATGGAGCAGCACATAAGGATGGGGACGCAGGATGCAGCAGCACATAAGGATGGGGACGCAGGATGCAGCAGCACATAAGGATGGGGACGCAGGATGCAGCAGCACATAAGGATGGGGACGCAGGATGGAGCAGCACATAAGGATGGGGACGCAGGATGGAGCAGCACATAAGGATGGGGACGCAGGATGGAGCAGCACATAAGGATGGGGACGCAGGATGGAGCAGCACATAAGGATGGGGACGCAGGATGGAGCAGCACATAAGGATGGGGACGCAGGATGCAGCAGCACATAAGGATGGGGACGCAGGATGCAGCAGCACATAAGGATGGGGACGCAGGATGGAGCAGCACATAAGGATGGGGACACAGGATGGAGCAGCACATAAGGATGGGGACGCAGGATGGAGCAGCACATAAGGATGGGGACGCAGGATGGAGCAGCACATAAGGATGGGGACGCAGGATGCAGCATGAACATAAGGATGGGGACGCAGGATGCAGCATGAACATAAGGATGGGGACGCAGGATGGAGCAGCACATAACAGGATGGGGACGCAGGATGGAGCAGCACATAAGGATGGGGACGCAGGATGGGAGCAGCACATAACAGGATGGGGACGCAGGATGGAGCAGCACATAAGGATGGGGACGCAGGATGGAGCAGCACATAAGGATGGGGACGCAGGATGCAGCATGAACATAAGGATGGGGACGCAGGATGCAGCATGAACATAAGGATGGGAACGCAGGATGCAGCATGAACATAAGGATGGGGATGCAGGATGCAGCAGCACATAAGGATGGGGACGCAAGATGCAGCATGAACATAAGGATGGGGACACAGGATGGGAGCAGCACATAAGGATGGGGACGCAGGATGCAGCAGCACATAAGGATGGGGACGCAGGATGCAGCATGAACATAAGGATGGGGACGCAGGATGGGAGCAGCACATAAGGATGGGGACGCAGGATGCAGCAGCACATAAGGATGGGGACGCAGGATGCAGCATGAACATAAGGATGGGGACGCAGGATGCAGCAGCACATAAGGATGGGGACGCAGGATGCAGCAGTACATAAGGATGGGGACGCAGGATGGAGCAGCACATAAGGATGGGGACGCAGGATGCAGCAGCACATAAGGATGGGGAAGCAGGATGCAGCAGCACATAAGGATGAGGACGCAGGATGCAGCAGCACATAAGGATGGGGACGCAGGATGCAGCAGCACATAAGGATGGGGACGCAGGATGGAGCAGCACATAAGGATGGGGACGCAGGATGGAGCAGCACATAAGGATGGGGACGCAGGATGCAGCAGCTCATAAGGATGGGGACACAGGATGCAGCAGCACATAAGGATGGGGACGCAGGATGCAGCAGCACATAAGGATGGGGACGCAGGATGGAGCAGCGCATGACAGGATGGGGACGCATGATGGAGCAGCGCATGACAGGATGGGGACGCAGGATGGAGCAGCGCATGACAGGATGGGGATGCAGGATGATAGCAGCGCATCACAGGATGGGAGCAGCGCATGACAGGATGGGGACGCAGGATGGGAGCAGCGCATGACAGGATGGGGACGCAGGATGGGAGCAGCGCATGACAGGAAAGGGAACGCAGGATGGAGCAGCACATGACAGGATGGGGACGCAGGATGGAGCAGCGCATGACAGGATGGGGACGCAGGATGGAGCAGCACATGACAGGATGGGGACGCAGGATGGAGCAGCGCATGACAGGATGGGGACGCAGGATGGAGCAGCACATACCATGATGGAGACAATATACCAATATAAATGCTCGCCACTCGGGCGTAGAACGGGTTCAATAGCTAATATATATTTATATATATATATAATATATATATATAAAACAGTATATATATATAGATATTGTAGCGTTTCCCTTACTTCGGGTCTTGGGGGACACTCACTTTGCACGGGAATACAGGCACGTTTTTTCACAAAACAGTCTATTCCGGTTTATTAAAACGTCATAAGCCATAACATAAATAGTTCATCATTTATATCAACGGAACACATTAACCACCGATAGTCTATTCCAATGGCAGATCCGTGTCTGCCTATAACCCCTTGTTACCTGGAGTTACCTTACACGAGCTTTGTTTCCACACACTGACTCCTGACAGTGCTGGTTTACAGGGAAACTGCCTCACTGGGATCACCGTCCTTGTGACCAGGGCACCTCGGATAGTCCAGACCCACAGTAGGAGCTGTAGCTTCCCCAATACAGAAACCGTCCCAGGCTCTGTAGATGCAGCCTTTCCATGCGCTTCCAGGAAGACCAGTCACAGTCACTTCCAACACACAGGCCATCAGTCCATGATCTTTACCAAGTGCTTACAGGACTCCAGTCCATCCGCGGACAATCCAACACTCTGACCATTCCAGGACTCACACTCTTACCAGGTGCTTGCAGGACTCCAGCCCATCCCAGGACAATCCAACACCCTCGAGCATTCAGTCCATAGCCTCAGCAGTGCTTCCAGGACTTCAGCCCATACCAGGACAATCCAACACTGACCGTTCATCAGGTCCACGGTCTCAGTGCTTGCAGGACTTCTCCAATGCCAGGAGATTCCAACACCGACCATCCAGGACCTTGCACATGGACCAAACAGATCCATACACAGGAACCACACAGGAACATGTGACCCACACCCTGGTCACATTACATACCTGTAACCACTCCCCTGGGTGGGAGTGTGGGTGTGTGTGGCTAGTCTGACCCTCCCATCTCTCATAACTAGCCCTGCTAATCTCCCATTAGAACTACACAATTTACTTGTGGGACTACAGGTCCCAGAACACCAACCAAACTTCTGACTGACAGCGCAGAGTGTCTTCCTCTGCAACACACCCACCGGCCATTTACACTCCTGCTGGACTTTGTCTCATCACATTTATGCATCCAAGCGCATCTTGAAGTGCACACACAGCGCCCCCTGGCTGTAACGTGGGTCACCGCACCACAATATATATCCCCGAAACAGAATATTATGGTGTCTATATCTACACCAGAAAAGGGGTTCCATATATTTGTGCCACCTAACCAAGCCTCACTGTTCGCTCCAACTACTGAGGCAGAACTGTTGTATTGCATTTAATTTAATGGGTCCTCTGTGCTGTGAATTCCTTTGCAGGTCCTTGTATACTGCACCTCCTGCTAATCAGAATTCATTTGGAACTCACATTCAATTAATAGAGTTGCTCCTTACACATGGCAATTTAAAGAAATTCTGGCACTTACCCCAATACGCTGTGACAGTTTGGTCTTTTTCTTTCTGTTTTAATATCAGCTCATGTTATGCATGTAGAATAGGCAATTTATAGACTTAAAAATATGTCATAAATGTGCTTGTATAAATCAGCTTGTGTATCAGACTGTGAAACACTAATAGCATAAAATGAAATGAATGTTGCTATAATTATTGTTTGCCTTGTATAATGGCTGCTGATTTGTACTGTTACTAGATTAATTCTATGGATTTTGCGGAACAAATACAACTAAATAATCATAATTTAATATAATAATGAACTCGCATCAACTCTTTTTTTTTCAGAAAAAATATTTACAAGATCAAAAATGTGTTAATCCTTTTGCATGGTTTTAATAGAAAGCTAGAAAGCTATCTTACGTTAAAGGGGCCGATCTCTGTTATTTGGTTGTTGTGAAATCATCATGACTGCAGCCAATAGTTAAGTTCAGCAGCTCGTGCCGTCTTCATCAGAAAAGTGGTTGAGCTCACTGATTGGCTGCAGCACTATTGACGTGATGTCACCACAGCCTTTTTAGCATTTAATATATTGAATACTTTAATTTGTTGGGTGGAAGAAGGGAAACAAACAGCTGCTTAGTTACACAGGAAAGTAACTATTCAAACACAAGCAAGAAGTGAAACTGCTCTGATCTGGGACTGAAAATAGTGATTCGAATGGGGTTATTCTCACCAACTTCTACTAAAGAGCCATTAATTTTTTATGTGATATAAACATTCTTTATAATAGATCTAAACCTACCGGTACTTGCTAATTTTGCTTTATTTGTTTTGTGGTCTCTGTGCATTTAGTTGGTGTTTACTGCTTTTTGTGCTATTTTAATATTTTAGCATTTATTGTCCTAGTAATTGCATTTGGGTCATACCTTGTCCTGTATGTTTATGCCCTTTATGTGTGGCTATTTTTAATTACTTGCACTGTGGTTTTTAAGTGTTTTTAACTATAAGTGTTATATGTCGCTATATTTGTAATAAAGGACTTTTAGTTCTTAAATCTAACCCCATCAGGTGCGTGTATCATACCTTCACACTGTTCTCTTTTTTGTATTTTGACATATGAAGTTTGGTACATGTTTTGTAAATACAGATATGTTAGTAAATGATATGTGCAACACACTCCCCTTATCGCACTCATCTCTAAAGATCTCCACAGTGATATACCTCCCTTCATCTCTTTCCTCATTTTGTTAAACATTATAAGACTAACATCCTCCATAATACACACTTTCCACTCCAATACTTTTCTCATACTGCACCACTTCACTGAAATGAACTACTCTAGGCAGTATATTTCCAGTGTTATCAGCACAACAAATGACTAGAAGAACATTTGCATTGTTTATGGAACAAATCAAGCCAGACATATAGGTGCTCTCACAAAATTAGAATATCATCAAAAAAGTTAATTTATTTCAGCTTTTCAATACAAAAAGTGAAAATCATATTATATAGAGTCATTACAGAGTGATCTATTTCAAGTGTTTATTTCTGTTAATGTTGATGATTATGGCTTACAGCCAATGAAAACCCAGAAGTCATTATCCCAGTAAATTAGAATAATTAACGAAAAAAAAAACACATGCAAAGGCTTCCTAACTGTTTAAAAAGGTCCCTTAGGCCAGTCTCACACGTCCAGATAATTCCGGTACCGGAAAAATCGGTACCGGAATTATCCGTGTCCGTGTGCCGATGCGTTTCTGTGGCACATCAGTGTGCCGCCCGTGTGCCCACTGGGTACCACACGCACCGTGCAGGAGACAGCACTAAAGTTTAGCACTGTCCCCTGCATCTGGTGCTGAAGCTGCGATTCATATCTTCCCTGCAGCAGCGTTTGCTGTAGAGAAGATATGAATAATCGTGTTTAAAATAAAGCTCCATGACGCCACCCCCCTCCCACCGCCTGTGCGCCCCCTCTCCCCCCCCCCCCCGCTGTTATTAAAATACTCACCCGACTCCCTCACTGGCTGGCTCTGCTTCCTGTCCTGGCCGCACCTTCTACTGTATGAGCGGTCACGTGGAGCCGCCCATTACAATCATGAATATGCGGCTCCACCCCTATGGGTGTCCCCCCATTTCCTTATATAGTTTAACCATGTTTGCAGGATACTCACTCCTCTAGATTGAATTGTAAAATTAAGTATTACTCTGTAATGTCTGATATTGATTGTACCTTTTGTGTTGTAAGTAGTGTTGAGCCACCCCCCTAGGGTGCGAGTTCAGTTCGGTATGTCCAATTGGGGCATGTTTGACGAACGAACACCCGTCGAACCTCATTGAAACCAATGGCAGGCAAACACAAACACATGCAAACACATAGAAAACACATAGAAAACACCTTAAAAGGTATCCAAAAGCTGACAAACTGCTCAGAAGACACAATAAACACATGGAAAAGTCACAACTATATAAACTCATGTGAAAAGAAAAGAGGTGGAGGAGTAAAAGGAGGAGGAAACACAGATATAGGCATGTCATGCCCTTCTAAAATCAAGAAAGGTTGTAGTAAAAATCTAAAATCACCCTACCAACACCCAGACGTTGTGACAAAAAAATGTAAAAAAAGAAATATCTTTAGGTAGAATGGCATCGGGTCCATTCAGAACACTTTCCTTAGAAAACGTAGTGGTATCCCTGTTGGGAGTCGTGCCAAAAAAGGAACCCAATACATTTAGACTAATCCACCATTTGTTATTTCCAAGGGGCAGGTCAGTAAACGACAACATCGACGTGGAACCAAGTACAGTACTATGTACTGTACCTCCTTTGACGAGGCAATCATGCGGGTCAAGAAGTTGGGATGGGGCACCCTAATGGCCAAAACAGACATTGAGGGGGCGTTCCGGTTACTACCTGTGCCTCTGAATAGTGTCCTCCCATTGAGCTGCTTCTGTGAAGGAGCATACTACTTAGATTGCTGTTTGCCCATGGGGTGCTCCATATCCTGCTGACTATTTGAGGCGTTTAGTTGCTTCCTCGAATGGGTCGTCATGGACGTTTCTAAGGGGGCATATATTATCCATTACCTCGACGACTTCTTATGCCTGGGCCCAAAAGATTCGCCACAGTGTGAATACACACATAGTCCACCTGTGAGAAGGAGAGAGCTGGAGGGAGAGCGGACACCCCAGAGCTAAGGGGTTAGATTGAGAAAGGAAGAAGGCGGTGTAGCTTGCTTCATGGGTGGGGTACTCTGCTAAGTAGCAGAAATTGCTACTAGGCCCAAAGTATTGCCTGGGCTAGATGCAGATGAATTATTTTGGCAAATTTACTTTTGTACCAGGGATCTAAGAGTGTGGCAACCCAGGAGTCGGCACTACTTTGGATTCTGACAATCCGAGGGTCTTGTTGCAGG